>NW_012116377.1:1751928-1784842 GCF_000951035.1 Colobus angolensis palliatus
GACCGGGTCTCGCTCTCCCGATCCCAGCGCGGGGACGGCCCGCGAGCGCCGCGACCCAATGTACAGATGCGGGCACAGAGGCCGGTGCGGGGTGGGGGCCGGGGGTCCGAGGGCGGGTTCCCCCATCCCGGGTCCGCAGCTTCCTCTGCTCTGGGTCTCCCTTCTCCCCCAGGGCCAGCTCCAACCAGTCATCCCCTGGTCCCACTGCTCACCCCCACCCGGACCCAGCACCCCGCCGCCCCTCCGGTTCAGAGAGCTAGGTCAACACCCTCAGGGAAAGAAGACTAGAGTCCCTGGTCTAACACTACCCCCTCCGTCACCCCCAAGTCACACTCACCGGCACACACACACTCACACCAGCAGAAGTTTCTGCACGCTCTGTGTTGGCACACCCAACCTCCCTGTCACCCCATCCTCCCTCTCCTAGCCCCATACTCACCCCCCCACCCAGCCCCCCCAGGCCAGAATCTCTGACATTCATCTCACGTCGGCTTAGCACACAGTGCTCCGCACACACGTGCCTTGCACACTGGCACCCCTCCGAGGCGTGCCTCTCTTAGCAGGCAGTTGTGTCTCGGATAAACACATGTGCCCTTACGGCCCTCTGACACGCACACACGTCTGCCACACAGGGGTGGCCATCACACGCGTATCTCCATCATATGTATCACACATTTGTCTCTCACATGCATGTGCTCCTCAAATACCTGGAATCACAAACACTGGGAGTGCCACACACACTGTGAGTCTCACACATGAGTCACAGACCCCCACGACTTCACAGTCCCAGCGCCCCGGCACTCCATGGGCAGTCCTCCCCTGTCCTGGGGGGGTGGGGAGCCGATTTTGAAGGAGGGAGGTGGTTGCTTCTGGTGGAGGCTGCTTACCATGGGACCTGGCTGTGGGGATCATGGGGGTGGCTCAGCCTCGGGCTGGGCCTGACTCCTCACCTCCCTGCATCCTCTCTCCCTTCCCCTGCTCCAGTCTCCCAAATACGGGTGCTCTCCCTCCATTTTTTGCTGCCACAAGGAGTTGCCCATATCAGCTTTGCAGTGATCACTTGGGCCAGTCCCAAGCTGGCCTGAGCCAGCAGGCATCCCCTGACAGGCCAAAAAGAGAAAAAGGGAAGTGGATGGTTTGGGTGCTTGTGTCTACCGTGATACCCCTGAGGTGTTGGTCTGGGCCCTCCCAGATGAATTGGTCTGGGCCCACCCTGATGAATTGGGTGGCAGCTGAGAAGTGTTCCCTCGGCCTGGCATGGATTGGGAGCTGGTGTGTGTTTGTGGCTGATAAGGGCTCTGGGCCTTAACTTCCCTATATGCAAAATGGGGTGAAGACTCCCCAGCAGGAGGAAGAGAGTGAGGGAGCTACTCCCCTGGGGTGCACCCTTGACTTCCCGCCCTCCCCTCCTGCAGCTGAGCTGTGTGATGGGGGTGAGCAGGGGATGAAGTCAAAGAATCTTATTCCGGAGGCACAAACCTGCCAACCCCGGCTGTGGCTGGCCCTGCATGTTTTGTTTGGCTCTCGCCATGTTATTATTATTTTAAAAAAATAATTAGCTGCCAGCATTTACAAATTGGCAGTTTTCACGTAAAAGTCCGGATTTCCGTCTTCTCTTGAAAAAATCACGAGGTCTGGTAGTTCAGGACCTGCATCCCCTGGCTGGTGCTGCCCGCTCCCAGCTCAGGGGATGGGGCAGGGGCGCCATTAGGTCCCCGTCCCCACCTGGCCCTCTTACACCTTCTCAGTTCCTGCCTGGCCTGGGTGGCCTTTGTGTGACTGTGACTGCTGCATGCATTGGGCCGATTTTGCTCCATTGCCCGCCTCAAGCATAGGCCCAGGCTGGTCCTCCGTGCATGGCTAGGGAAGCCCTGGACAGGCCTCCTACCCTTCAAGGCCTTAGTCATTGGAGCAATGAGTGGCGCCCAGGGCCCTGGGCCACAGGGCATCTTTGTGATGTTGGCAGACACTTCCTGCTAGGCTGTGGGGGATGGTGGTTTGGGGACCCCATGAAGCAAGAGCTCATGCCAGACAGCATTCTCCGAGGCACACTTTGTTCATCGCTTTTCTTCCCAGAGCCTGCCACCCCTCCTGCAGGGTGGAACTCTTGCCCCTATTTAAGAGATGGGGAAGGGGAGGCTGAGAAAGGGCCTCCCAGCAGGCAAAGGGGAGAGCTGGGGATCAGCCCAGGATCTTCTCCCTCTAAAGCAAAGCTCTTTGCCCCTCTCAGTGAGCCACTAGTGAGTGGCAGGACTTGGTCTCCTTGGCCCTGGCGGGAGTGCCCTGAGCCCATCCACACCTGACATGAAATAGGTGCTTCACAAATGCTTGGGGCCTGCTGATGGTAAGTGAAACTGTGTTCTCTGCAGCAAATTTGGGCCTAAGGTGATTGCACAGCCACTTACATCACCTTTGACACTTTTCATCTGCTGTAAAACCCGGCCCAGGATTCCTACTTGGGTCTTAATGGTCACATTCACCGTGACCCTATCATCACCAGGTGGAGGCCACTGAGTCCTGGGTGAGTCCAGGAGGTCCTGGGACCATCACGGTGTGTCCTGTTGGCCACCACATGCAGTGTTTGCTTTGCATTTAGGAGCTGTGGGTGTGAACATCTTTTCCTTAAACCCCTGGTTGGCCTAGGCACATGAGATCCCACATGGGACTGAGGGACTCAGGGCCAGTGTTAGGTAGGGGGCAGCTGCCCCTCCCAGCTCATGTTCCCCTGGGTGGCTGAGTGGGCGGCATGGTGTGGGGCAGTTGCTGCATTGTTCTATCCCAATTCCTGTGGCCCTCTGCTCTCTGCCTGCCATCTGTATGTGGCTGAATTCATGTAAACTAAAGGCCTCCTTATGTGTGGCCTCCTGGAAGTTTGCTGCCTGAATGAAGACCAGGCCTGTGTGCGGCACGTGGAACTTGAGGTGGGGGAAGCAGCCCTGGCTTCTTCCTTGTATCTCCTGGAGAGGCTGACCCTAGCTTTTTTATTTCCGTCCTGCTGGGGGAGAGGTGCTGGGCCTGGACGTGCCAGGTGATGTCTGGGGCCTGGGGCCTGGTCTGTGTGTGACTGCGGTGTGCTCCTGGGTCTGGTCCTCCCTCTGCTGGGCCTCAGTCTTGCGTTCTGTAAAGTGGGTGCTTCTGATGGTTTTCGGTGCTCAGGGTCTTGCTGTGGGGTGGTGGGGGGTGGGATTCTGGGACTGCTCTGCAGGAGGCAGTTGGGTGTGGGCCACCTCTCTGGCTTCCTGAACTCCCCCATCTGAGCCTTTGCCTGAGATACAGTTCCAACCTGGGACAGGCTTCTGGGCACTGTGTTCTCCCTGGCTCTTTGTGAGGCAGGAGCTGCAGCTGGGGGCCTGGCTCTCCTGGGCTAAATGGGGAGTCACTTGCCCATTCTGGGCCAGGCACGGTCTGGATCGGGGGCTCACAGAGGACAATGCAGACACCGTCATTGCTCCCATGCAGCTTGTATTCTAGTTGGAGTGGTGAAGTGGGGTGAGTCGAACGATTGGAGCTGTATTTAGACTCTGTCAAGGAGGTAAGGCCTGCCGGAAGCGGCATCTAGGTGGGCAGGGAGGGCGCATTTGAGGAGGGGATTTCTGAGCTGAGCAAGGGGGGAAAGAGGGGGCAGCTTGTGCAAAAGACCTGAGGTGGAGCCTGCTTGGCATGCTAGGGACAAAGAAAGAGAGGAGGCTAGAGTGGGTGACGGAGAGGAGAATGAGGCAGAGGAGGCAGGCAGGGAGTTGGAAAGCTACTGGAAAGTTTTGAGCCGGGGTGCGATGAGGTCTGATTTTCATTCTAAGACCCCTTCCCTAGCTGTGAGGTCGAGAGGCTTTGTACCTCCGTGGAGAGATGTTGGCAGGACTGCTAAGCTGCCTGCGTCCCTGTACCAGGCCCTGTGCTGGGGACAGGCCTCACTTTGAGAAGCTACAGCTAGGTGGGGGAGGTCAGCCTGTCCATAGGTGCTGAAGTACGGGGTGATGCATGCTGCTTCAACAGATGGTGGCTCATCCTCACAGGGAATATTATGCAGCTGCAAAAAATGAGTATGCTCTCGATGGAAAGGTCTTCAAGATCTGTTACGAGAAGAGAGCAAGGTGTTGACTGGTGTGTAAAGTGTGCCGCCTCTTGTGTAAAATTGGGATATAAATTCACATCCACTTGTGTGCGCATCAGCAAACCAGGAGCTAGTTTCCGTGGCTACCTGTGGTCACCTGGGGTTGGGGGGACAAGGGTGAAAGGGGAGGTGAGACTTCCCACCTCATGACCTGTTATATTTTCTGGTTTTTGGGCTGCGTCACTGTGTCGCCTGTTCACATTACATGAAATTAAAAAGTAGTTGGTGGTTGAATGTTCATTTGTGAGTTTTAAGTGAAAATGTTTAAGATGGTTTTAAATTCCCTGTGTTACTGACCTTGTTGAGCAGACTTCTTCCTGGTGTGATATATGAAAGTTTCCATTGTGATTAAAATTATATGTTACCAAAGTCACTTTTTGCAGTTTGGCCAGTGGACAAAAGAAAAAACCCCACCCATTCTCCCTCCCGCCTTGCCTTCACCTCTCTTCCTGTGGGTGTTTCCTTCTGTGGAGCCGACTGCAGACTCCTTCTGCAGGGGCATCACTGCATTTAACATTCTGTCTGAGCCTGTTTTCTCAGTCTGCCCCACTGCCCCAGGGTTTGGTGACAGGTCTGGGCCCCAGGGAGTGGGGAGCAGGACAGGGAGCAGCCAGGTGCAGGGAAGTCGCTTTTTGGCATTCTGCAAGGTTCCAGTCCAGCTCTGCTACTCACATACTGTGTTCCCTTGGGGCCAGTGTGTCACATCTCAGGTCTCAGGTTCCTCCTCTGTGAAGTGGGTGTCAAACTCCCTAGCTCTCAGGGTGGTTGGAAAAAGGAAAAGAGGAAGTGAGGCTGGGTCTGGTGGCTCACGTCTGCAATCCTAGCCCTTTGGGAGGCCAATGCAGGAGGATCACTTGAGGCCAGGAGTTCAAGATCAGCCTGAGCAACAAAGTGAGACCTCATCTCTACAAAAAATATAAAATTAGCTGGGTGGTATGCACTTGTAGTCTCAACTACTTGGGAGGCTGAGGTGGGAGGATCACTTGAGCCCAGGAGTTTGAGGCTGCAGTGAGCTGTGACCACGCCACTGCACTCCAGCCTGAGAGAAGGGATGAGGTCCTGTCTTTAAAAAAAAAAAAAAAGGAGGGGTTGGGCATGGTGGCTCACGCCTGTAATCCCAGCACTTTGGGAGACCGAGGCGGGCGGATCACAAGGTCAAGAGATGGAGACCATCCTGGCCAGCATGGCGAAACCCCATCTCTACTAAAAAAAAAAAAAAAAGCAGCGGGGGGTGGTGGTGCACACCTGTAGTCCCAGCTACTTGGGAGACTGAGGCAGGAGAATCGCTTGAACCTAGGAGGTGGAGGTTGTAGTGAGCCGAGATGATGCCACTGCACTCCAGCCTGGCGACAGAGCGAGATTCCATCTCAAAAAACAACAAACAAACAAACAAACAAAAAAACAAGGAGGAAATGAGAGCACACGTTCCTTTATTCTGTAGGTGTTTATTGACCACCTACTGGGTGCTGGGGACTGTTCTGAGTGCTGGGGGTAAAGCAGTGACCAAGACAATGTCCTCTACCCCCACAGAGCTGGCTCCCACAGGGACACTCAGATGGGAAACACACTGATGCACACTATGATGTCCTTGCCGACCCTGTGTGCCAGGAGGGGTGGAGACACTGGTCCAGGACAGGGACTGGAATTGGGGCTGTTTTAGGTAAAGTGTCAGTGGGGGCCAGGACCCAGCCCTGGATGTTGCTGAGGGGAAGGACATTAGGACTGAGGATACAGCAGGTGCAGGTGATTGGGTGTGAGGATACAGCAGGTGCAGGTGATTGGGTGTGATGAGGAGCTGCTGGTGGATTCTGGTTTGGGGAGGGGTGGAGTCTAATTGAGATCCTAAAGGTCCCTTTCCCTGCACTGCTGCTGGCAGGGAGCAGGCTGGAGGGCAGCTGTGGGGATCCATGCAGCAGTGTCCAGGTGAGAGAAGTTGGGGCTTGGATTAGGGCAGTGGCAGCATTGGAGGTGAGAAGTAGTCAGATTTGGACTGACTTTGCAGGTGGGGCTGCCAGATTTCTTGATGGATTGGAAGTGGAGTGAGTGAAAGGGGAGGCCAGGGTGAGGCCGGCCATCCTGCCCCATGGTGGACACAAACACCATGTGTGGCTTCTGGTTCTTAGCCGCCCTCTGTCATCCGGTTTCCTTCCCCAGATCCCCGAGTGTGGGTGGTGCAGGTGTCCCTGTGGCTGCAGGCAGCTCTGCCTCCAGGGCTCCTTCTGAAAGCTGGGGCTGCAGAGGTCTACCCTCGCAATAGATCAGACAGAGGGGCTGCTCCTGTATGCTACAGGGGCAGAGGGGACCACCGGGCTGTGCCTCCAGCCAGGCATTATGGGGTGGTGGGGAGCAGTGGGTTTGTGACTTTACCTCAGGAGGGCCAGGAGCCTTGACTGGGTGTTATGTGGGGAGGGAGAAAGCCAGGGAGGCTTTCCCCTGTGTGGGGAGCCAGGGAGGGGCTCCGTGGAGTTGGCGTTCCTGCTTTAGCATCTCTATGAAACCCTTTGACAGGGAGTGTGCCCCGGGCCTTGGATTCTCTTCATCACCCCACAGTGCTGGCAGTAGCCTCTGGTGTGGGCCAATGCTGTGCCGGGGGCTGGTGCACAGAGGAGCGGAACACAGGGCCCCTTCTAAGGTCATCTCCAGGGGCACCTGCATGGGTTGTTCTGAAATGCTTTGTCGGGACCATCCCGACAAAGGAGGAGAACGCTGAAGCCATGGGAGCTGGGGAGGCCTCTAGCTGAGCCTGGGTGGTCAGGGAGGGCTTCCTGGAGAAGGTGGTGTAGACACTATGATATGAAGGTAGAAGGGTGAGGGGCACCTGGGGACAGGATAAAGCCTGGCTTCTTTCAGAATGGAGGCTTGGAGGAAGAGTGGAAAGTAAGGCTGGCGAGGCAGACTAGACCCTGAAAATAGAGGCCCTCCAGTCCTGGTCTGCAACAGGCAGCCTCAGGGCGTTCCAAGCAGAGGAGGCACGGCCAGACCATGAGGTTGAAGGGTCCCTCTGCAGCCCAGGTGTAGGGGTGGGTCTGGAGAGGGCAAGGCGGCAGGTGGGAGGCCTGTGAGAGTGACAGGGCCGGGAAACTGAGGCTCAGAGGGGAGTGTGCTTGCCTGCAGTCACATAGCTACTGAGGAGGAAGAGCTGGGACGGGAGCCAGCTCCGTCCAGTATGGCGAGCTGCCCTCCCATACGGGGCACCGCTGCACACCCACACCACACAGTCGCCTCCTCCGGGCACGTCCTTTCCCAGGGCCCCTCGTGGGTCAGCCGTGCGTCATTTTGTGCCATTGTCTTGAGTTATTGGAATTTGGAAACGTTGCAGAAATGCCTGTCTCTCTCCTCATATATGGTGATTGTTGCAAAGCAAGTGCTGGTTTGGGGAAAGGTTATTTCCTTCCTCCAGGGCGGGGAGCCCGGCTTTCCTGAGAGGGGCTGTATTGTAGGCGGCCAGTGTGTCCCGCCCAGGTCTGTGTGCTGGTAAGGAAGTGGTGCCACCCACCTGTGCCAGGCCAGGGATGTGGGGGGGCAGCACCCATGTGCTCAGACAGACCCTGCCGGTCCCAGGCCTCACATCTTGTCGGGTCTCTGGTTGTTCTTCTGTGAATTGGGGGCACCCCCCGGGCTCTGCTGACACTGTTGCCCAGGAAGAGCCTGAAATGGGAGGAGGTCTCTGAAGTGTGATGAGGTCCAGCTGGGTGCATGGGGAGCTCTGTGGGCTTTGAGCACTGCCTGGGCCTGAGTCCCTGGAGCCTGCGTCATGAGGGGTTTGTCTCCCAGCCTCAGCTTCTCCATCCGGAAAATGGGCCTGGTGGTAGGGGCCCCTAGTAGGGTTGGTGTGAAGGCTGAAGGATGAATGGAGAGCCCCAGGCCTGCTTTGGGGAGGCAGACAGCGCTGCTGGCCGTAGCTGGTTCTTGAGTGTGGCTGAGTGCAGCCACCCATGTTTCCTGTGGCTTCTGTCTTCTGGCCATGGAGACACCATCATCTGTGTCGGGGCCAGAACTTGGGCTTGTGATCGGGGTGCCCCAGTGCTTGATAAGCCTCCCAAAGTTCTTCCCTCCTTAGCCTGGGTCCCCCATCCTGGCCTTGAATCCCCAGCCCCGACCTTGGTCCTGAGTTGAGCTTTTAGATGATCCAGAAAGTTCTGTTCTTAGAGTCTGCTCAAAATGAAAACACATCGTCAAAAAACATTGATGAGCACACATGTGCGTGCCCGAACACACACGTTCTGTCTTTCTCTCTGTCTCTTGTCTGTCTCTGAAGATCCCACTCGTCACTGGTTTCTTAGATAACTTCCCTAGTCCTTGGAGCGGAGAGACTCACTGTCCTCGTGGTGGTTGGTGTTGGCTCAGCATCTCAGTGTCCTCCCTCATCTCTGCTCCCCTGCGTGGCTGTGGAAACAAATTTCACTGCTTTGGCCCATGGGCATCCCAGGGGCCCTGACGGCTGTTGTCTGATAATGGGGCTGGTAGAGGCAGAGGGCTTATATGGGGACCTGTGCACTTTCTTGGGGAATAAGCCAGAGGGTGTCAGCTTCCTTTCTGACAGAGTGAGGATGAGCTTCACTACCGTATTTTTGGCTGCATCCTCCTACCTCCTCTCATTGACATCATACTTAATAACTTAATGTAATTTTTAAAAAATCACTTCTCCATTTTGCTTGTACTTACTTTTTTTTTTTTTTAAGACTGAATCTCACTCTGTCACCCAGGCTGGAGTGCAGTGGTGCAATTCCGGCTCACTGCAACCTCTGCCTCCCAGGTTCCAGTGATTTTCCTGCCTCAGCCTCCCGAGTAGCTGGGACTACAGGTGCACGCCACCACACCGGGTTAATTTTGTATTTTTGGTAGAGACGGGGTGTCACCATGTTGGCCAGGCTGGTCTCAAACTCCTGACCTCAGGTGATCCACCCGTCTTGCCCTCCCAAAGTGCTGGGATTACAGGCGTGAGCCACCGTGCCTGGCTGCTTATACTTACTTTTAAAGGAAACCTTTGATCACAACTGTAGATAGAAATCAGGATCACTTGCCCTAAACCAGCAATACCCATAAAAATAAATGTAGCACTAAAAATACGGTGCTTAACATCCTAGCCACCTTGTATTCACTGCCACAGCCTTGAGCCCGAGTGAGTGTTGCCTGGTTTTTATTTATTTATTTTTATTTTTATTTAATTAATTTATTTTTTTGAGACGGAGTCTCACTCTGTCTCCCAGACTAGAGTGCAGTTGGCACAATCTCGGCTCACTGCAAGCTCCGCCTCCTGGGTTCACGCCATTCTCCTGCCTCAGCCTCCCGAGTGGCTGGGACTACAGGCACCCGCCACCACGCCCGGCTAGTTTTTTGTATTTTTAGTAGAGACTGTGTTAGCCAGGATGGTCTCGATCTCTTGGCCTCATGATCCGCCCACCTCGGCCTCCCGAAGTGGCCAGTGCCCTGGTTGTTAAAAAGAACGGTTGGCAAGCGTCTGAGAGGTGTGGGAGGCACACCCATTCTGCCCAGAGACGGTCTCTGATAGTGGGATTGCTTCAGAGGGAGTTGCGGGGACATTTCCTCACCACAGGACCACCGAGCCTTGGTGCTTGTCCCTGAAATCAGCTGTCCCTGCACAGTCATCTCTAGCCCTACTGGGAAAGGCCCCTGTGGCTGGGCATGGCATAGCTCACATCTCCTGGGGCTGCCTTGGTGAGTTTCGTGCTGGGCTGGGGTCAATGGAGGAGGCCCCAGGCCTCTAGCAGGAATGTCTTCTCTGAGACCAAGTCTCTGGCTCTCAGGAAGTGGCCATGTCCTCTGTGTCCCCAGCTCCATGCCCTAAGACTGTCCTAGTGGGTTCCGGCTGCTGTAACAAATGTCACAGATGAGTTGGGGAGGGGATTGAAGATGGACATTTGTTTCTCAGTTGTGGAGGCCGGAAGTCTAAGCCCTAGATTTCATTCCTAGTGAGAGTTTTCTTCCCGGCGTGCACATGGCTGCCTTCTTGCTGTGTCCTCATGTGGTGGGGGGCGGGGAGTGGTGGAGAGAGAGAAGGGAAGAGAGGGAGGGAGGGAGGGAGAGCAAGTGAGCCCTGGTCTTTCTTCCTGTAATGACACTAATCCACACATGGGGGCTCCACCCATGTGACCTCATCTAAATCTCCTAATGGGGGGCCCCACCTCCTGATACCATCCCACTGGGGTCAGGGCTTTCACATAGGAATGTGGGGAGGACACAGATGTTCAGCCTGTAACAGACTGGTTTAATGAACTGCTGAGGATGGAAACGCTGTAATACCAGCTGCTGGTCCCTGAATGGTCACCCTGTGACCCCAAGGCAGGGTGTGGTGGGGTAGCCGTGGCTTCCTGTGCATGGGATGGGAGGAGTGACCCCTCCTTGGCCCCAGACGTTGGAGTTCCCAGGGGCTGGTTGGGCATCAGCACATGACACGGTAGCCCACCTGTGACCTGATCTGGGTCCCCCACAGTGACTTCAGAAGTTGGCCTGCCCATTGCTGGAAGCAGGGGCCCCTTTGCCCAGGCTTCTCTGTGTCTGAGGCTACTCAAGAGATATAGGGGCCCCACTCCATCCTCATGGAAGGACTAGTGATCTGTCAGCCCTGGGTCAAGCTGCAGCCACCAGGACTCCCTCACGCCCCATCTTTCTCTTGTCTCTGCCTTTCTCTGTGAGCCTGCCTGATTCTCTCGAAATGATGCCCACCACATGGCAGGAAATGTGTGCCCACCTTCAGAACTTGCTGTTTCTTCCCCTGCAGGTGGTCTGTGTTTTCTTTTATTTCCACTTCAAGAGCTCAGGGAGGGGCCGGGCGCGGTGGCTCAAGCCTGTAATCCCAGCACTTTGGGAGGCCGAGACGGGCAGATCACGAGGTCAGGAGATCGAGACCATCCTGGCTAACACGGCGAAACCCCATCTCTACTAAAAAACACACAAAAAAACTAGCCGGGTGAGGTGGTGGGCACCTGTAGTCCCAGCTACTCGGGAGGCTGAGGCAGGAGAATGGCGCAAACCCGGGAGGCGGAGCTTGCAGTGAGCTGAGATCCGGCCACTGTGACCAGCCCAGCCTGGGAAGAACGTCTGCCTTGGGCCAGTCAGCTGTGGCTGGGGAGGGTCAGGAGGTCATGTGTTGATGTGGCCCCGGGGGCATGTCTGGAGCCGTTCCCTGAGCCTGGGGACTGAGCGAGGTAGCCTGCTGCCCTAGGAGGGCTCTAGTCTACTGCAGATATACCGTTTCATAACACCAGCAACTCAGACATTTTGGGGTTAAGTCAGCCATGAATACAAGAAGGTGTTTCTTCTTTCTCTGTTGTCACAAATGTCAGGATAATTTTGGTTACAGGTGATAGAAAGTACAATTTCAGCAAAAATGTCATGGAACTGAAAAAGTACAGGATGTAGCTTCAGGCATGGCTATATCCAGGGCCTCTGCAGACGCCATCAGGACCGGGTCTCCGTCTCTTGCTCTGCTGTTCTCTGTGTTCCATACTCCCAGGCAGGCTCTGCCATGTGGTGGTTAGGTGCCCCAGCAGCTCCAGGCTCAGAAGCTCTGGAGCAAGGCAGCCCCCTCCCAGGAGCATCAGCCTGGGCCATGTGACTGGGTTGTGTGACTGTTCTGACCTGTCACCGTGGATGGGGCAGGGAGACCTCTCATTGGCCATCCAGCAGTCCGCCTAGCTTGAAGTGTGAGAGGGGGTTCCCCAGAGGAAAAAGGCTGATGTGATTAGACCCATTGTGCAGATGAAAGCATTGCTGCTCAGAGGGTCACGTGCTCCGAGGTGCCCAACAACCTAGTGGCAGGGCTGGGTTCAAATTTGAGCTCTAATCTCTGGGAGTCCAGAGCTTGGTCCTGCTGGCTGTCTCTCTTGGCTTTGGCAGCAGGGGCTGACTGCCTTGCAGGCCTCCAAGGCTCTTGAGCCTGACAGTTATACCACAGACTGGGCCAGACACCGCTGTTGGTTACACACCGGCCGCCTCACTGGCAGCCCTGAGAAATTCCTAAATTTCAGGGCCATGCAAATAAATTGGGCACAGCAAAGGCCTGAGGGAGTCACAGAGGAGACTGGGCTGCCCGCTCCCCTGGCTGCTGCCTCCTTCCAGATGCTGTGGTGACCGAGGGAGCCTGGGTCTGCCGTAGGCCGGCCCCGCCTGCCTGTCTGCATAGGCTGTCTGTCTCTGGCTGTCTGCTTGACTTTCGGTCTGTGCTTCTCTCCATCTCTCTGTCTTGCTCTCCTTCTGTCTCCCTGATGGATCTCTTTCCTTGTCTCTGTCAGTCTCTGTGTCTCTTTCTGCCTGTCTCTTGCTGGCCCCACTCCCCCTACCTGGCCACCCAAGTCTAGGATCTCAGCCCTTTGTGAGACTAAAAGGCAGACGCAGGAGTGAAAGTGCTTCTGTATGGAAGCACCTTGGTTGTTTAAGTCACTTAGCCAGTGACTAGCCAGGTGACTTCAGGGAAGCCTTTTCTGTTTCTGAAGGCCCTTCTGGGATAAATGTTTGTGATACGTTCATAACTGATGCCATCCTCTGTGCCAGCCCTGTGCTAGGGCCATACGGATTAATTTACCCCTCTCCACTTACCCACCCAGCCATATACCTACAAACCCATCCGTTCACTCACCCACCCATCCACCCACCCACCCATCCACCCACTTTTTTAGCCATCCATCCATCCACCCACCCGTCCATCTACCTACATACCCCACTCTTGGGGCTTGGCCTTAAAGCATGGGGTGGGATTTGGGTGTTCAGGGTTCTAGGAGAGTTTCAGGAGAGAGGGCATCGCAGATTGAGCTAATGATAAGAGAAAGATGGGGGGATGGGAACCAGAGAGCATTTTCTAGTTTAGCAGGGGTTGGGTGTGTGGAAGACAACAGAGGGGAATGGGTTAGGAAAGCTAGGTGGGGTTAGATGGTGAAGGGCTTTGAATGTCTCCGTTAGGAGCTTTTTCTTTATCTTTGGGCCACAGATCTTCAGCCAGGGGTCTGTGAGTGGACTCCAGGGAGTCTATGAAACTCCCTCACACAGCAGTTTTAGGTATGTGCCCATGCGTCTGTTAAGGCTTTTGGTTGCAAGGGACAGAAAACCTGGTCCAAGTTAGCTTAATCAAGAGGAGTTCATGTCATTGTGAAGTTCAGCTTTTCAGTTAGCTTCAGGCACAGCTGGATCCAGGTGCCGGGTAGCAATCACTATGACCTGTTTCTTTTTGTTGGATTTCTTGGCCTTTATGTGTTTTATGAGCAGATGCCAGCCTCTAACGTTCTCCACTTGATGACAAGATGGCTTCAGGTACCCTTGATGTTAAATCATCTTTAGTCTAATACAGTAGGAAAGAGAGAAGCCATTTGCCCAGTGTTTCACCTGAGGTGGGTCTTATAGGCTCTAATTGTGCTGGTGTCCATCTCTGAGTCAGGCACTGTTGCGAGCGGGAATGGGAAGTGCTGATTGGAGCTCCAGCAGGGTGATGGGGACACAGAATGAAATCTAGGGGCTGTTCTTGGAAAGAGGCTGAATATGTGCCAGGTGGTCAGAAACCACCTGGCATCGCTGCAGAGCTTGGTTCATTATGGGCCTTTTTTTGGTGGAGCTGGGTGTGTGTTATCCATAGCTTTTTTCACATTCTCCAGGGGGCCAGAGCTGATAGAGAACCATTCAGGGTTTGGAGCAGGGATGAGAGGTGATGAGCGGTCCCTGGAGGCAGGATCTCGGTCCAGGGGCAGACCATGTGGAGGATGCCTGGGGATCTTAGGACTCCCCCCACCCCAGGGGGGGCAAGGGTGTGCCTCCTTTTAGGGTCGGGTGGAGGGTGTGTGGAGCGCCAGGTGGGGAGGGCGGTGAGCTCAGCCTTGGCTGTGGGCAGCCTCATTTCTCATCGCTCCCACCCTGGGAGTGTTTCCTCTTTGCAGAGGAGTAACTTGTGGGGAAGGAAAATACCAGCTCTCTTCAATGCCAAAAGCAACATTTTCTTTTCTCAAAGGTTGATTAAAAGTCACGGACATTAATCTTTGTAATTTTTCACCTGCTTATGTTGGTAATGAGATTAGTGATTGTGTATGTAAGGTCACCTCTTACCTAAAATTGAAGGAGCTTTTTATTCATTTCTTGTTTTTTCTTATCTTAGGGAGGAGAGGGAAGGGAGGGGAGAAAACCCTGGCTGTTCCACTTGAAGGATTATTTTTCCCAGGGTTCTCATGAGCTCACCCTGTTGAAGGAAGGACCCAGTGACCAGTGAGCATGTGAGGAGCACGAGACACCTGGCACCCTAAACCCCACCTGTGGCCCATGGCTTGGTCTGTACTTCACATGCAGGGCTTGCCCTGGACCTGCCGTCTCCCTCCTCCTCCTTGGGGGTCTCACACGACCCATCCAGCCTCATCTGCTCAACAGAAAGGACCACAGACCTCTCCTCATCCTCCTGGCCCAGTAGCCCTTTCCTTGCAGCCAAGCTTCTGGTCTTTTTGCACATCATGCTATTATTAAGACATTTGCCCATGAGGAAATGAAGGCAACTGTAGTTTTCAAGATTGAAGCCAACTTGATTACTTTGCTTTGATAATTTGTGAATTTCAAATCACTCCCCTTCTTTCCGTTTCTCCTGCCAATACCTTCTCTGGCTTTTGTTTCCTTTTTCTGGATTACTGCAATGGTACTTTTTAATTTTTTTAGAAAAGTCTTTCTCTCTGTCTTTTAGTTATGGGGTTTTGCTCTGTCACCCAGACTGGAATGCAGTGGTGTGACTATAGCTCAATGCAGCCTCCAACTCCTGGGCCCAAGTAATCCTCCCACCTCAGCCTCCCAGCTAGCTAGATACAAAGTTTCTTTGAAGGGGAAGAAAACACACACATACAAAAGAGTAGCTAAAAGTCGGTGTAGGGTGGTAGAGGAAATTCTTGGATAACCACCACCTGGGCAAAGCAAGAGGACACTGCCTGCCCCCATAGGTCCTCCGATTTCCCTTACTGGCCGCTAGACTTTGAGGGTGACAGCTCCTGCTTGACTTTCTAGTTCTGGTTCCTACATTTGCAGTCCCTGAATGATATAGCTAAGATTTTACCAGGTTTTGTACTTTATATGACTGGAATCTGTTTCAGATTTCTCAAAAGGGATGTCTACAGTTTGTTCTTGAATTCCCAGTGAGCTGTGACCTAGTGGTGGCCCTGCCACCCTGTTGGGACAGCATCCACTAAATGTACCAGATGTTTTGCCGAGGTCCCTGGGCCCTGGATGCAGTGACTGACTGAATGCCCCCTCCTTGGCATCTCTTCTTCCTTGATGTGCATGTCCCCCTCCCCAACCTCTATCATTTTTCTTTGTGCTGCTCACTTCCCAGTGACCACTCTCTTCCTTGTTCGCTGCATGCCAGCTGCAGTGTGTCAGGCTGGTTCCTGCCTCAGGGCATTTGCACATACTATTAGTGCTGCTTGGGATACCATTCCCCAGATCTTTGCATGGTCACCACATTTTTGCATGATACCACCAAGTAGGTGTTGGCTGAAATGTTGCCTCCGAGGCCTCCTTGTTTGACCATTATTGCCAAAGGAGCATGCAGTCTGTCTCTGTCGCAACACCCTTATTTCTTCTCCCCGTCAGAATGTTGGCTGCATGCGGGTAGGACTTTCTCTCGTCTTGTTCACTGCCACATCCCAGCATCTGCAGTGGGCTGGCGGGTAGCAACTGTTTGATGAATAGCTGCAAACTAAAGGACTCTAGCTCTATTTTCTCGGCCAGACAGACCTGTTCAAATCCCCATAGCTTTTACGATTTATGTGGCCTTGGACAGATCATTTACTCTGTCTGGGCCTCAGTTTCCTCGTTTGTAGGTGTTAAATGGTTAAGGAAAATAAGTATCCCTGGAAACTCGCAGTCCAGTGATTGGCATTGTGTTGGCACTGAGGAAGTGATAGTTAGACATGAACTTGATTAACTGCTAAAATTCCTACTTAATGCTTTGTGCCAAGAACAAGTTTATTTTTCCCCAGTGAACTAGATGACTTCCTCTTATCAGAGAAGGAGCACCGGGTCACCCTCTAATTTCCCTTTTGGCCTTGGCTGCCAGGAAGCATACTGCGAAGGGGAGGTCTCAGGAGCAGCCCTTATTTCCTGTCCATCTTCAGTGCAGTTCTTCTTCCTTTTCTTCTCCCTGTTCTTTCTTTATTTACGTTTGGCTCTACAGTGCATGTGTGTGATTATTGTCTTTTATTTTGGTAAAATATATGTAACATGAAGTTTACTTTTTTTTTTTGTGATGGAGTCTTGCTCTGTCGCCCAGGCTGGAGTGCAGTGGAGTGATCTTAGCTCACTGTAACCTCCACCTCCTGGGTTCAAGCAATTCTCATGCCTCAGCCTCCAGAGTAGCTGGAATTATAAGTACATGCCACCACACCTGGCTAATTTTTGTATTTTTAGTAGAGACGGGGTTTCACCATGTTGGCCAGGATGGCCTTGATCTCCTGACCTCGTGATCTGCCCGCCTCGGCCTCCCATAGTGCTGGGATTGCAGGCCATGCCTGGCTGAAATATACCATTTTAACCTTTTTAAGTGCACAGCTCAGTGGCATTATGGAAATTCACATTGTTGTGCAACCATTATCACTATCTATTTGCAGAACTTTTTCATTATCCTGAACAGAAACTCTGTCCCCATTAAGCAGGAACTCCTCCTGCTTCCCACCTCCAGTCCCTGGATCCACCATTCTAGTTTCTGTCTCTGAATTTGATGACTCTAAATATCTCATAGAAATGGAATCACACAGGATTTGTCCTTTGGTATGTGGCTTATTCACCTAGCACGGTGTCCTCAGAGTTCATCTGTGTCGCAGCGTGGGTCAGAATGCCCCTCCTGTCAAGGCTGATAGTGTTCCATTGTATGGAATATTTTGTTCATCCATCCATCCATTGATGGTCACTTGGGTTGATCCGTGTCACTCGAGTATATCATGAATAACAGTGTAGTGAACTTGGATGTGCCAATATTATTTTTAAAAAATTACTTTCTGGGCCTCAGGTGGTCTCAGGCCCACTTATAAATTAAGGGTAGATTTTTGGACAGTTTCTAGGACCAGGCTGTCTTGCCTGCCTCTGCCTGGTGTGTGTCTGTGTGTCTGTGCTCAGTAAACTCCATGGCCACTGTGGGTGCCCACCCAGGTCTCTCACCTGGAGGTGCACGTGTCTCCCAGCGGCCACAGGTGCTGGCTGCTGATGGCTCACACCTGTGCCTTCTCCAGCCACCTGCCCTTTGCTGGCAGGTGTCACTTCCCCATGAGGTTCCTGGGAGGTCACTCTCCATGGTCTTTGGCCAGTGACTGACATGCCTCTGAATGGGATGAGACCGGGGCGCCCCCCATACTGCATGGCTTCTTGTGGGTCTCTGGACTCCAGCTGAGATGCAGCCTTGCCCAGCTCCCCCTGGCTCTGCCTGCTTTCCTTTGCCCTTCTCCTGAGAGCTCTCCCCCGACAGACCATGCCCTCAAGCGTCCCTGCCTCAGACTCTGCTTCTGCGGAGCCCAGTCTAAGACAGTGTGCAGCTCACATATCCCTCTGAGCACTGTGTGGGTGCTGGGTTGGACTCTGATGCAGCTGACCTACTGAGGCTGACGACTACACCATGTGGCTAGGGGTGGTCTCCTTGGAAGAGGGCGAGAACTCCCAGCATCTACCACATATAGAAGAGGAAGGTCCTAACCCAGGAAACCAAGCTATTCTGGAGGCGACCCTGGGGCGGGGTGGTTGGAGGGGCAGGAGCTCCCACCTCATCCAGGCCTCTCTCCTCCTGGTGTGGTCAAGAGACGCTCCAGCCTTGGAGTGTTCAGGCTGGTAGAGATGACCCAGGGAGCCCGATGATGCCAATGGGAAGGGAGTGTGGATCTCGATTAGTCCAGGGAAGCCCTGTTGCTGGGCCCCACAGCTTCATTGTCAGATGTCCTGACATTAGTTATCATCTTAAATTAATTATCAGTGAATAATATTGGCAACTAATTTAAAAAGCACCACGTGGGCCCCACAAACACATGTGTGTGTGGACAGGCGGGGGGTCTGGTTTGTGCCTGCTCTCTGCTTGGACTTGGGCCCAGGGGCAGCCGTGTGGGCGGAGCCAGTGGGCCAGGTGGTACTGATTCCGGGTTTCTTTGTCACTGTCTTGTCTGTGAGTGTCTTGTGTGTTTATTTCCCTGCTGTCATCCTCAGCTGTTTGCAAGTCCCAGTGTTTTGATATAGCTGCTTATTAGTTTTTAAAAGAGATCCCCTGCAAATATTTAAAAAATTTTAAAGCCATACCGGCACCAACCTGAGACTTCGTTCTTATCTATAGTTGCCTGATCAAATGGAGGTTGCCCAGTTAAGTTGGAATTTCAGATAAGTGATGGATGTATCCTAAATACTGTATAGGACATCTTTAAATGCTAGACAGTTCTCCATCATTTCTCTGAGATGCCTATGCACATCCCAGATCTGTATTTGCTGGATCTCATCAGAGCCAGAAGGGTCAGAACTGGAGGCGGGAAGACCTTTCCTTCCTGATCCAGTGTCATATCCTGTGGCCTGTGTACCCACTAAGGTGGGACCCCACTTTCCACAGTAGCAGCACTGGAGATGTCCCCCCCCCAGTTGGCCTTGACCTTCCATTGTCCTTGCCAGCCCAGAGAGGTTTCGTCTGGGGCCTGCTGTGGGTGAATGTGGAGGTTAATGTATCTAAGGAAGCAGTGTCGCTTTGCTATAGGATGTGTGTTTGTTTTTGTGGTAGGTTGGGGCCCTCCCCTGGATAGCAGAGCGAAGAGCTTGTGGCCAGGTGAGAGAGGCAGCTGGGGCCTGAGCCGCATCCTGAGGCACTTCTGCCTCTGATGTGCCAGAGCCCTCCCTCCCCATTCTGACTGCACCAGGTGCCTTGTGGGGACTGGGCAGGTCTCCAGGGGGCTCACACTGTGTGCTGAGTCGCCTGTCCCTGCTGGACACTCCCTGGGGAAGACCCTGGCTGAATGTCTCCCCACTCCCACACTGCCCTGTGCACATTCAAGTGATGGCCCTGAGTACGTAACCCCAGGTGTGAACCCCGCTGCCACTTTAGAATACCCTGGTCCCCCAACCCACAGCAGGGATTTGATCAACAAAGACCAAAGCTGTGGTAGCCCCACCCACCGCTGGTCCTGTCTGGAGCCTGCTGTTGTGTCTCCACTCCAGTGGCAAAGCCTTGCTCACAGTGCTGGATGCACTCCCAGATGCTAAGTGCTGAGTGCCGCTTCATAGTAGCTTGATGTCCTCATTGTCACCTAAATGCCCATTGTCGTTTTGGCTCTTCCTGTGAAGAATGGGCCGCCAAATACAGAGGAATGGCTAGGCGCAGAGGCACACGCTTGTGATCCCAGCACTCTGGGAGACGAGACAGGGTGATTGCTTGAGCCTAGGAGTTTGAGACCAGTCTGGGCAGCAGAGCAAGATCCTGTTTCCTGCCTATTTTTTAATGCCATGATTTATATTACACACATGATGATATGTAAAGCATGCATCTTTTAAAAATGCCAACAGTTGCCAACCCTCGCCCCTCCTAGGGGTACAGCCTGAGGCTAGCCTGGACAGTGACTGGCCTGGTGTCCTCCACCTGCCAACCTTTCCCGTCCCCAGATGGCAGCCCGGTGACCACCAGGGCCATGTGGACCTGGTACAGACTTCTCTGAGTCGCATACTGGGCGTCAGAAGCACAGGGTCGTGGAGTGCATGTGCTGAATTCTCACATGGGTACTACCTTGCAGAGAGGTTGCTCCAGGTGACACTTCGGCCAGTGGCATAAGAATGATAATAACACCACTATGCTAGTGTTTGCCTTCCTGATGGGAGCAAGGGAGAGACTGCAGTGGTTTTACTTTGCATCTTGCTGGTTTTTACGTCCCCACCCAGGAGGTCTGGCTTGCTGCAGTGTGACTGCCTGGCAGGCCACCACATTCTGTCCCAGGGGCTTTGTTTGCTGGCCGGGCTCTGGCTGCTGGGACTGCCCCTACAGGGAGGTCAGGCCTCCTTCCCCACCCCATCTCCAGGGGTTTCTCTTTTCAGGTTGGTGAGGGGTGGGGGCTGTCCGCAGAGGCTGGGGATGTGAGTAAACTCAGTTGGAGCTCCCAGGAGGGGCACGTTTGATTCTGTGACCCTGCAGTGTAGAGACTGTGCCTTCCTACTTCTCTCTTGTACGAGTGTCCCCAGCCCTGCTTGCTTATTTCAGGTGATAGGGAGCTCACTCCTGCCCAGCAGCCTGGTCTGTCCCTGCCCTGGAGGGAGTGTTCTCCACTTGGAGCTGACATCTACCATCTCTTCCGTGCCCCCACCTCCCGCGCCACACATACACGCTCCATTGGGAACAACTGTGGAGATGTAAGGACGGGGGGGTCTGCTTTTCTCCCAGGTGAGCCACCCCAAGGGGTCTGGGCCCCCTCCCCCACGTGGGCCACTCCGTCTCGACACATCCCAGATAGTCCTTTCACCTCCTGAGTGGACAACCTTCAGCAGCACCAGGGTATTCTGAGCTGCATGCATTTGGGGGGGGCCCAGACGACATGGGGAACCTGGGAGCTCACACCCCATGTGATATCTCATGGTGGCCAGAGCTCTGTGGATTGAAACAGGAGTTGGAAACCTGAATTTTTATGTGAACGTTTTCAATTTGTGCATGGTGGTAACCAATTTAAAATGAGAAACCCACTGTGTGGGCCAAACAAAATGCACTTGTGGGCCAGAGAATGCTGGTGGGCCCCCGACCATGACCTGAGGTGTGGTGGAACATGTTCACTGTGTGGATGCAGAACCAGGGCTCAGAGAGGGCAAGGGCCGTGCCTAGGGTTGCACAGTAGATGTGGAGAATGTAGAGTCAGGCTTGGGCCTGATGTTCTTTATGATTGCCCTGGGCCTGGAGTGGGGAGATGGGCAAGCCTGCGGTTTGGGATTGCTTGAGCATGGACAGAATGTGATGCCGGGCGCCCAGGAGGCCGAGGGGCCGGGCCACCCTGGGGGCTGTGCCAGTGAGCAGAGCAAGGGCACAGACTTGGTGGACCAGGTGGTGGGGCAGGGTGGGCTGGGCAGGAAGTTCCTCTGGAAGAAGTTCTAGGACAGCCCTGTGTCCTGTGGCCAGGGTACTGTCCTCTCAGGATGCAATGTTCATGCCTAGGTGTGTGATGCACTGGAAGGCAGGAGGGCAGGGAGCTTGGGTCTCAGTTCACCAAAGATTTCCTTTTGTTTTGAGACAGGGTCTCACTCTGTTGTCCAGGATGGAGTGCAGTGGCACGATCTCGACCCACTGCAAGCTCCATCTCCGGGGTTCAAGCAGTTCTCCTGCCTCAGCCTCCCGAGTTACTGGGATTACAGGTGCATGCCATCATGCCTAGCTAATTTTTATATTTCTGGTAGAGATGGGGTTTCACCATGTTGACCAGGTCTCGAACTCCTGACCTCAAGTGGTCCACCCGTCTTGGCCTTCCAAGTGCTGGGATTACAGGCGTGAGTCACCTCGCCTGGCCAAAGATTTCCTTTCCTAAAAGGCACTGTCAGCTGGCACAGTGGCTCATGCCTGTAATCCCAGCACTGTAGGAAGCCGAGGTGGGAGGATCACTTGAGGTCAAGAGTTCAAGACCAACCTGGGCAACACAGTGAGACCCCTGTTAAAAAGATTAGCTGGGTGTAGTGGCGTGTACCTGTAGTTCCACCTACTCAGAAGGCTGAGGTGGGAAGATGGCTTGAGCTCGGGAGGTTGAGGCTGCAATGAGCTATGATCACACAACTGTGCTCTAGCCTGGACAACAGAGTGAGACCCTGCCTCTAAAAACAAACATAGAAAGGAACTGTTGAGAGTGGACCTGAGGACCTCTCCCTTGCAGTCTGGAGGGCCATTGCTTTTGCTGACTGGGATTAAAGGCCCTGATTCTCCCAGGCATGAGGATTGGTGAAAAGGTGGCATTTGAGTGGCTTGTGCGAGATGAGAGAAGAGATCCCTGCGGCCCACTCCTAATATCAGTGGCTTTACGGAGTCCTCTAGTCTCCTGAGGTGGCATCTCAGTGTGAGGGCAGGGGCGTCAGCCCTGGAGGCCACAAACGCTCCCTGGTACTCCCCCGGCCCTGAGCCTGGTCTGGGCATGGGCTTCCATCTCCCTGCCTGTCCATGGACCTCCACCGCAGCCTTCCCTGCCTCAGTCACACAGCTCCCCCTTCCAGGCGGTCCTGGACTTCTCTCTTCTGTCCACTGCATCCTATCCATCAGCAAATCCTGTGAGTCCTACCTTCAGAATAGATCCCCTGTGCCACTGACTCCTGCCTCTCTTCGCTCACTGCCCTGGGCTCTCTCACCTGCTCCCTGCTGGCTCCCCTGCTGTAGGCAGCTGGGTGGGTCCCTTGCACTGGAGAGTCCCAGGCTCTAGCACTTGCAGGCACACCCAGAGGCCCTCACAGCAGGCCATAAGCCCATTGCTCCGCAGTTACCACCCTTGTGCTGGCGTGGCTCAGCTCTAGCGGCCCTCTCTGTCCCTCACCTGCCTGCTGCTGGTCTGGCCTCAGCCCCTTGGCCCTGCCATTCCATGCCTGATGCCCTCCTCAGAGAAGCCCTCCTCTTCCACCAGGCTGACGCAGGCTCCCCCAACACTGCCACGGACACTGCCACGTCTCCTTGATTCCCTTCGTTTATTTCATCATGGGGCTCATGCCTGCCTGGCGTTCAGTTCTCTACAGATTTGCTCTTGGGTTTATTATCTGCCCCTCCACTTATGAAGGTGTCAGTGCTGGGAGGATGCTGGGAATCTGTCTTGCTGGCTGATAAACCCCCAGTTCCTAGAGGGGCTGGGCACAGAGGAGGCGTTCCTTCAGAGATGGGGCCAGCCTGGGGACCACTGCTGTGACGATGAGCCCTGTTGTCCCTCTGTCACTGCCCTGTGGGGCTGTGCTTTAGGCTGGGAGTCGGAGAAGGAGCTCTTGCCTGTGACTTTGGGGAGCACGCTGTCTAGAAGAGGCAGGCATGGCCACTGGGTCACAAGTGGGGCTACAGGCACCGGGGACTTGGGCCAGGGTGGAGGAGGGAGGAGGCATGAGGATTGGTGAAAAGGTGGCATTTGAGTGGCTTGTGCAAGATGAGAGAAGAGATCCCTTGGGGAAGTTCAGGCCTAAGGGCCCGTGGGAGGGTCAGGTTGGGATGGCTCCTGTAGGGCCTTGAGTGCCAGGCTCAGCTGGGAATCCAGACCTTTCCTTGCTGGCCATGGGAAACTGGGGCAGGCTGTGGGGCCGTGGCACGTCGGGGCCAGCTGCCGTCAGACCAGACTGGGTTCCCTGGGAAAGGGGAGGAGTGGAGTCAGGGTGGGCAGGGAGGTGGCGGGGCTGTTCCAGTGCAGACCGGAGGTGAGGCTGGAGCGGGGACAGGGCCTAGAGATGGAAGGAAGGGTAGAGACCGTGGGGAGGGAGTGGAGATGGATTGCGGGGAGAATGGACATGACTGGGGGAGTTGGTGGGGTGTTAGGGACAGCAAGGCATCAGGATGCATTTGCCAGTGCTACTGGGGAGGGGGACAGGAGCATCCCCTGGGGCTAAGCCTGCAGTCCCGGGGGGTCTCACAGGGGTGTTCCTGAGTCCTAGGGTCTGCGGGCTGGGGCTATAGTGGGGGTCTTGTTCTTGCCCAGCATTTCCCCACTGACCGTATTTTCTGGCCAGCAGCTGTGGTGCGTGGCTGGGGACTGAGTCAGGGATCTGGGCAGGGATTGGTCGGGTGTGTGCATGGGACGGTGCGTGTGAGACTGCCCAGGGTGTGTACTGGCACATGGGCATGCTGTGGGTGAGACAGTGTGTGTGACTGCGTGGAGGATTTTGGGGCATGTTGCCTGATGTGCCCTGGTGAGTGCGACCGAGTGGGTGTGGGGCTGTGCATGCGTGTGTGTGGGCACGAGGGCTCACTCAGAGGGTCTGCCTCAGAATGCAGGTGAGGGTAGAGGGTTGAGTGGCCCAGCAAACACACGTGGGGCTGTCAGCAACTCCAGGTCAACACCTGTGGCACCCAGTGACTGCACACTCATCTGTCTGTGAACTGCCCCACGTGTGGCAGAGCCTGTGTGTCGGGGGAAGGCAGTCCTTAGTGTGCTCCTGGGGATGAGGGCATGCATGTGAGGTGGCTGAGGCTGGGCCCGCTGCCCATGTGTGTGCCGGTGTGCACTCTGTCTGTGTGCTTACACCCAGTACTGACAGGCTTCCTTTCCGATTCCCCCAGGGTCTTGCAGGAGAGGGGACCGTCCTGGGCTGGCCTGGACCATGGTGCTGCTCTGGGAGCCTGTAGGAGCCTGGCTTGCACTAGGCCTGGCCCTGGCCCTGGGCCCCAGCATGGCTGCAGCTGCCCCTCGGCAGGACTGCACGGGCGTGGAGTGCCCGCCGCTGGAGAACTGCATTGAGGAGGCGCTGGAGCCGGGTGCCTGCTGCGCCACGTGTGTGCAGCAGGGCTGTGCCTGCGAGGGCTACCAGTACTACGACTGCCTGCAGGGTGGCTTCGTGCGCGGTCGCGTGCCTGCCGGTCAGTCCTATTTTGTGGACTTTGGCAGCACTGAATGCTCCTGCCCACCAGGCGGCGGCAAGATCAGCTGCCAGTTCATGCTGTGCCCGGAGCTGCCGCCCAACTGCATCGAGGCTGTAGTGGTGGCTGACAGCTGCCCACAGTGCGGCCAGGTGGGCTGCGTCCACGCGGGCCGCAAGTATGCAGCTGGCCACACTGTTCACCTGCCGCCCTGCCGGGCCTGCCACTGCCCTGATGCCGGCGGAGAGCTCATCTGCTACCAGCTCCCCGCTTGCCACGGGAACTTCTCAGATGGCGAGGAGGGTGACCCCGAGCGACACTACGAAGACCCCTACAGCTATGACCAGGAGGTGGCCGAGGTGGAAGCAGCAGCAGCCCTGGGGGGTGAGGTCCAGGCAGGTGCAGTCCAGGCAGGTGCAGGGGGCCCCCCAGCTGCTCTGGGAGGTGGGAGTCAGCCACTGTCCACCATCCAGGCACCACCCTGGCCAGCTGCCCTCCCCAGGCCCACAGCAGCCGCTGCCCTGGGTCCCCCAGCCCCAGTGCAGGCCAAAGCTAGGAGAGTGACTGAGGACAGTGAGGAAGAAGAAGAGGAGGAGGAGGAGAGAGAGGAAATGGCTGTCACCAAGCAGCTGGCAGCAGGTGGCCACAGGGGGCTGGATGGACTGCCCACTACAGCCCCAGCTGGACCCAGTCTTCCCATCCAGGAGGAGAGGGCAGAAGCTGGGGCAAGGCCCGAAGAGAACCTCATCCCGGATGCCCAAGCCACGTCCCGCAGCAGTGGGCTGGAGGGTATGACGCCTGCACCAGGCCCGGGCAAGGCCGCTCTCATCCCGACTCAGGCCATGCCTGGCTCTCCCAGGGACCCAGTCAAGCCCAGCCCCCACACCATCCTGTCCACATCACTGCCTGATGCAGTCTGGATCCCACCCACCCGGGAAGTGCCCAGGAAACCGCAGGTTCTGCCCCATTCCCACGTGGAGGAGGACATAGACCCCAACTCTGTCCATTCTGTCCCCAGAAGCAGCCCTGAAGGTAAGACCCTGTCCTGGTTCCTTCAGGGCACTTTGTGTGGGAAGGGCAGCCTCGGGCTCTGGCCACTGCCCCAGGTCTCTGCCTGGGGCTGGGCATGCTGGATCTGTGGGGCCAGGCCCAGGGCGGCCAGTCTAGGCCCTTGATGTGGGCAGGAGGCTGTGAGAGTGCACCTTCTCCCAGGCCCAGCTCTTGGGATGGGGTGGGTGGGTGGGAGTGGGGTTCCTGTTGTGGGAGGTGCTGGGCCCTCTGGTAGGGCTGTGGTTGTGGTCAAGGGTCCAGAAGATGCACATCTTCAGAGCTGGGGGCCCTGAGAAGGGTTCCTGCCTCAGCCCGGTAGGCCCCTGCATGCCGTGGCAGGAAATGTGAAGGGCAATCTCTTCTCAGCTGCCCTGGTGGCTGGCCTGTGACCTAGAAGCCTAGCATGGCCACCTCTGCCAATTTTTCAACAAATGCCAGCCAGAAAGCTGGATTTTATGTGACGTCTTCCCATTTCTAAGTGTCTGCAGCAAATTCTACCTCATAAGCATGTGTTGTAGAAGGAAGTGAACTCGTGGACAGAGGCAAGGTGGGTGGGTCATTTGAGCAGGGCCGCTGGCCATGCTGGGCCAGTGGAGTTGGTGGGGCCACACCAGTTGTACCCTCACTCCATGGAGGCCCCTCTCCAAGCTGGGCAGGCAGCTTCCCGTCAGTCCTTCCAGCGGCACCGAGTGCTTACAATCATGTACGCTGTTTTACCAGTGAGGCAACTGGGGTTTGCGGTGGTGCTGGAGGCTCAGGTCACACAACCAGTGAGCAGTGGACCTGGAAGGCCCTGGAGCCTGACCATATATCCTATATCCTCCAAGCCCCCTGACACAGAGTTCAACACACTCCATTGGGCACATCAGAGCAGGCAGCCAGAACCAGGGCACCCAGGCTTCAGATGGGGACTGGCCCGAGGCTGTGCAGAGGCTGGTAGGCAGCCCAGGCCTCTTCCTGCCTGTCCATGCCTGCTCCCAGCAGGTCCTCCGTAGCCCAGCACAGTCAGACACCCCATTAGAAGACCCCATGGGCTGTGGTCAGGAGGGGAAGGGTCCGCTGAGCCTACCTAAGAGCCATCCTCAAAGGGCTCTGCTGCTAAACAGGGGCCACAGCCCCCACGAGGCTGACCCCTTCGTGCTCACTTTAGCAGCCTTGCACTTCTGCAGGGTATGATTCTGTCACATCAGCTGGGGGCTTGCAGATCCAGAAACCTGGTCTAGCTTCCATGGGACCCTGGGGTGATGCTCCTAAGACCCCACCCATGTTTGAAATCCCTGTGGGCCAACACTGGAGAGGAGAGGCTTCGGGAGTCCTCTAGCAAACAGGTTAATCTGGGCAGATAACCCTGTGCTGCCACAGCCTGGGCAATCTGGGGGCTTCACAGACCCGTGGACATTGGAAAGGCCCAGTGCTCCCTCAGTGTGAGACGGGACAGCCCCACACCTGGAGGGAGCGCCTCAAACACAAATCAGATCATGCCATCCTCTGCCCTATATGGCTCCCTCCTACTCCTCCCCAGCCTCTTCTCACAACAGTCAGAGCTTCCTTTCAATCAAGTTCAATTCCCTCTGGCTACAGAGCCTTTACATGTGCTGTTTCCCCTGCCTGGAGCACCCCCTTCTCACCACTGCCCACTTACCACCTCATCCTCCACATTGCAGCTCAAGTGGAAGCTCAAGGCTCCCTCCAGGGAGCCTTCCCTGACCCCCAGGAGGAGTCAGATCTCCTGAGTGAGGCTCACCACTTCAATCCTCAGCTCATATCACTGCTCAGAACATCACACCTCTGTGACTGCTAGGGTCTTTATCTCCCTGTTAAAGACCCAAGTTCCCCAAGGGCGGGTCTCTGCTGGGTTTTGCCCAACCTGCACATTCAGCAACTGTCCAGCTCCTGTGCACATGCTGGGCACTCAAAAACTGCTGTCAGAGGGTGGGCTGGGTGTGGTGGCTCACGCCTGTAATCCCAGCACTTTGAGAGGCCAAGGTGGGTAGATCACCTGAGGTCAGGAGTTCGAGACCAGCCTGGGCAGCTTGGTGAAACTCCATCTCTACTAAAAATACAAAATTAGTCTGGTGTGGTGGTGGGCGCCTGCCATCCCAGCTACTTGGGAGGCTGAAGCAGGAGAATCACCACCTGGAAGGCAGAGATTGCATGAACCAAGATCGTGCCATTGCACTCCAGCCTGGGTGACAAGAGTGAAACTCAAAAACAAAAACAAAACAAAAAAAGAAATGACTGTCAGAGGGTGAAGAGCTGAAGAAGGCAGAAGAGAAGCCTGCTTCCACCACTTTCTGCCCTTGTGTCCACAGGCGGTGGCCTGAGCTCCCTGTAGCCCACTCTCCACTCCTGTAAACTAAGAGGGCTGTTGTGAGGAGTACGGGGCTCAGTAATCACAGAGTGCTGAGCACGGTGCCTAACAGAGTCACAGTGTTGAGGGATGTCTGCAGTCGACAGCAGCAGTCATTTGAGTTTTAGCGTTTCCCTGTTAGCCAGAGCATCATGGCATTCAGATACTCCTGCCCTGCAGAACCTGCTTGTGTGAGGCCCTGAGGAAGGGGCCCCTTTCCTGGGGCCACAGGCTGTGCTGAGGACTTCTGCAGGTCAGGGGCTTTCCCCAGTTGCTCTGGGAACCTCCAACCTCCTGAGGGCCGCCCTGCCCCGGAGTTCCTCCATGTGGTCCTCCACTGTGCCAGCCCTGCAGGAAAAGCCGCCCTCACAAAGCCCCTTGAGTGACAACAGACGTCAGACCCCTTCTCCCCAGCCCAGGGAGCTGGGCATGTGGCTTCCATTAGGCCACATCTGGACATGCTCAGAGGCAGGGACGTCCTGGCCGAGGCAGTCTGGATCCCTGGCAGGGCTCCAGCTCAAAGACAGGACCCCCAGCCTAGCCAGGCCTGGGGCACTGGCTGGAAACCCCTTCTCTAGGCCCCAGGGCTGCCATGGCAACGTGGCTGGAGGGGTCACTTCCGGCCCCATTACCTCTCTTTCTGCAGGGCCCAGGGCTGAGCAGGGCAAAGCCACCTCCCCAGCTTCTCCTCACCAAGGGCTCCTCCATCATTCAGATCCCTCAAGGCCTCCTCCAACAACAGCAGCCAGGGGCTCTAAGGCCCAAACCCCACTTAGTCCAGGAGGGTCAGCTGGGCAGCCCGATCCCCCACCTGCTGGGCTTCCATCTCCCACCCCTCCCATGCTGCATACACATGGCTGTGACCAGGGATAAACCTGCCTGTGTACATCTCTGTAACGCCCTCCTCCCCCCTTAGACCCTAAACGAGGGCAAGGTTGCGCCTGCCTTGCTCACTGTCGCATGCAGCCTTGGCTCAGTGAGTGTGCTCTGTGAATATCTGTTGAAGATATCAGCGGGTGGGCTGAGGACAGATGGTGACTAATCATCGTCACATTTCTAATTACTCAGCAAGTCCTCAGCCGAGCGTTGAACACGAAGTAGCTCATTTAATCCTCAAAGCAGCCGCATGACGCAGGGACTTCCCTGCTGCTTACAGATGGAAAAACTGAGGCACAAAACCATAAGCCACATACTCAAATTCTGTGGGTTGTAGAGCCAGAGCCCATGAATTGGTGATGACGAGTGGGCCATGGGTGGGCAGGAGGGTGAGAGATGGGGTGCGGGTGTGGATGTTTATCCGGCCAGACCTGAGCTTCTGGGTCCGCTTTGAAATCATCCTCTGCCACTGGGTCCTTAAACCTTCCATTCCCTGCGCACCAAAAGCTGCAGCTGCCTGTCCCTGCCCTAATTCTGGTCTCTGGGCCTTTGCATGTGCTGGGTCCCCTGCCAGATCAGCGGTCAGACAAGATAAGGGGGACTTAGCTGGGGGCCTGTCAGCCAGCAGGCCTCATCAAAGCCCACACCCAAAAATCCATTTGAGAAAGCTCAGGGCAGTGGGGAAAACTGGGGCTCCTGAGAACAAAGCTGCTCTCCAGGATCCCACAGCCCAGACCAGAGAGGCCTTGAGCATTAAGAGGCAGGGTTGGGGGCCAGGGGTGGGGCTGCTTCTATTTCAGAAACCCTGGAAGCTGCACTGCATGCACCATGCTCCTGAGCCTGGCTGCATGCCCTCCCTGGCACACGTGCACTTCATTACATACCCCACCCACAACATGCATGCTCCCCACCTCTCCCATCCCAGCCCGCCACCTCCCGCCTGTGACCTGGTGCTGCTAGCCACACCTCTTGGACTGTGCTCCACTGAGCTTATTGGGAGGATCAAATCACAGAAACAAGAGCCGGGCACCCAGGAGGTGCTTGGCGAGGGCGAGTTCTGTGCCCTGCCCACCGTAAGCAGGTTGGAAGCAGAGTTGGCAGGGGTGGCAGCCGATGGGCCTGGAGGAGCCCACAGAGACCCCAGTTTCACCCTCATTGCATGTGAATGGACTTTGCACATGATCCATGCCTGGCAAGTGCTGTGGGAGGCCTTGAGAGATGGGAAAATGGGATCCAAGCTGGTTAAGAGCCTTGCCCAAGGCCACAGGTATGGGCAGCAGAATGAATGGATGGGAACACTGCTGACACTCCAGAGCCCCTCATGCCCCCTCCTTCAGGAAGCCTTCCCAAATATCCCACAGGCATGTCTTCCTCACAGCCCCCAGCCTGTGAACCAAGTCCATATTTGTTCATCTCTGCCTCCCCAGGGATGCCAGGACATGCTCACAGTTGACACCTAATGAAGGTTGTAGAGGAGATGATATGGGATTGAACAAGACACAGGCATCCAGCTGTGGGGACAGATCTCTAGAAACCTCAGAAGGGAGACAGGGAGAAAGTAGAGCTGGAGCTGGGGGAGGGGCTGAGCAAAGGCACAAAGATTCAGGAAGGCTTCCCAGAGGAGGTGCTGTCTGAGCTGGCCAGGAACAGGTGTAAGCAAATGCTTGGAACAGAGGGGAGATGGTTCGGGATGCTCAGAGGATGTCAGTAGAACTAGGGTGAGGAGGAATTACTGAGAGAAAGGGTGGTCAGGGGGATCCCCCCGGTTTACTCATTTATCTACCCAATATTTGTAGAACTCCAGCTGTGTACAGAGCCTGCTAGAGGCCCTTGGGCTCTGCAGAGAATATGACAGGTATGGTTCCCACCCTCACCTCACAGTGCTGACATTCTGTTGGGGAAGAAAACAGTAAACAAGTCCATGGGAGTTACCTGCTCTAATGTCAGGTATTGCCAAGAGAAAGCAGGGTGAGGCCGCGTGTGGTGGCTCACACCTGTAATCCCAGCACTTTGGCAGGCCAAGGTGGGTGGATGGATCACCTGAGGTCAGGAGTTCAAGACCAGCCTGGCCAACATGGTGAAACCCCTGTCTCTACTAAAAATACAAAAATTAGCCAGGCGTGGTGGTAGGCACCTGCAATCCCAGCTACTCAGGAGGCTGAGGCAGGAGAACTGCTTGAACCCAGGAGGCAAAGGTTGCAGTGAGCCAAGATTATGCCACCATGCTGCAACCTGGGCGACACAGCGAGACTCTGTCTCAGAAAAAAAGAAAAGAAAAAAAATTAAAGCAAGGTGAGAGGAAGGGTGGGTGGACATGGGAGTCCTCCCTGGGGCGGTGACCTGAGCGGAGAGCTGAAAGGAGGGGAGGAGCGAGCCACTTGGACACCTGGCAGAGGGAGCAGCGAGTGCAAAGGCCCCAGGGCAGGAAGGTGCCCGGACATGAGGTCAGTGGAGCCAAGATAAGTGGGGGAGAGGAAGGGAGATGGGGATCTGGGAGGTCACTGGGGCAGGCTGTCCAGGGCCTGTGGCCACCGTGAGGACCTTGGCTTCTACTCTGAGTGAGGTGAGAGCTACAGCAGGGTGTTGAGCAGAGAGGAGTGACACTGGCCAACTTATGTGTTAACAGGATCCCTGGCTAGGAGGAGTGGCAGAGTTGGTACAGGGCCCTCACAAGGAGCTCCCGAAAGGGAGCACATCCTCTCTTGTCAACACAGAGACCCAGAGCACAGCTGTGCCTAGAGGCTCTGTCGGAGAGGATGGGAGCAGGTGGCTGTCCTGGGTCCACAGAGCTCCGAGGCTGGACAGGTGCCCTGCGTTTGCTGCGGGCCCCTCCAGGCCAGCTCCCCAGGTCTCATTGCCACCAGCCCTGGCTGGCGGCTGGGTTCAGGCCCTCTGCTCAGGGGCATCTGTCAGAAGCAGCAAGTTTCACCCTGTGACAACCTGGAGATACTCCACATGGACGTCCCATTTCATGGAAGAGAAACTCTCATCTTGGGGCTGTGGCGGGGGGCCCCAGTCTCCCAGTGGAGGAGGAGGGCTTGTGGTTCCCATGGGGGACCTAGAGGTACAGGTGGGTCTGGGTGGCTGGTAGCTGGGTGCTCCCTGTGTTTGCCTGCCTGGGCAAGATGCGTGCATTTCACAGCTGGACCTAACCCATCTTGAGGGTCTGGGGCCAAGGCTAGGCCTGTGGTGGGTTTCTTTATTTTAATTTTTGAAACTAACTCTGTGGGTTTATGCAAATAAAACCACTTTATTGAGATATTATTTGCATGCCATAAAGTCCCTCTTTGAGGGAGCAGAATCTAGTGGGTTTTAGTAGATTCGGAGTTGTGCAGACATCCCCAGAATCTAATCTCAGAGCATTGTCATCACTCCAGAAAGACACCCACATCCTGTAGCAGTCACTTTCCATTCCCTCCTTCTCCCAGTTGCTGGCAGCCAGGAATTTCCCTTCTGAGTCTATGGATTTGCATATTCTGGATACCCCTGGACTCTCTGGGAATCATGCACTATGTGGTTTCTTGTGTGTGACTCTTTCATTTAGCACAATGTTTTCAGGGTCCATTCATGTGGTAGTATGTGTCATTAATTCCTTTTCATGGTTGAATAATGTTGTATGAATATACCACATTTCAAAAATCTATTCATCTGTTGATGGACATTGTTCTTCCAACTTTTTGGTATCATGAGTAATGTAGCTATTCATATTCATGTGTAAGTTTTTGTGTGGACACATGTTTTCATTCATCTTGGGAACATATCTAGGAGTGGCATTGGTGGGCCACATGGTAACTCTGTGTTTAACCCTTAGAAGAACTACCAGACTGAGGCCGGGTGCGGTGGCTCACGCCTGTAATCCCAGCACTTTGGGAGGCCGAGGCAGGCAGATCGCTTGAGGTCGGGAGTTCAAGACCAGCCTGACCAACCAGGAGAAACCCCGTCTCTACTAAAAATAAAAAATTAGCCGAGCGTGGTGGCACGTGCCTGTAATCCCAGCTACTTGGGAGGCTGAGGCAGGAGAATCGCTTGAACCTAGGAGGCG
>NW_012116377.1:1785107-1791532 GCF_000951035.1 Colobus angolensis palliatus
CCGGGTGAGGTGGCGGGCACCTGTAGTCCCAGCTACTCGGGAGGCTGAGGCAGGAGAATGGCATGAACCCAGGAGGCGGAGCCTGCAGTGAGCTGAGATACGGCCACAGCACTCCAGCCCGGGCCACAGAGCGAGACTCCATCTCAAAAAAAAAGAACTATCAGACTGTTTTCCAAAGTGACTGCACCATTTTACATTCCCACCAGCAATGCGCAAGGGTTCCAGTTTCTCCACATCCTCACCAATTGTTACAGCCATCCTAGTGTGTATGAAATAGCATCTCATCGTGGTTTAGATTGCAGTTCCCTGATGACTAATGATGCCGAGCATGTGTTCATGAGATTGCTCTAGAAACTTCTAGAATACACAAGCACACATCCCATTAGCCTCAAAGTGATGACATCACCACACTGTCATGTAGTCTCAGGAGAACTCCACTATACACTGTGCTCTGGGGAAGAGTGTATGAAGAAGGTAACCAATGTCCTAATGTTATTACAAACATAATTTTGACCTTATGGATCTCTGAAAGGGTCTTGGAGACCCTACAGGGCCAGGACCACACTTGAGAACCACTCGTCAGTGCAACTACAAGCATGTAGGTGCGTGCACGTATTTTTCACAAGATGTAGGATGCACAGCGTTCTGTTCTATACCTTTTTCAAATAACTATGAATATTGGAGCTTTCCCCTATCACTGCATGGAAAGTCCTCTTTCTGTGTTTGACGGCCACAATGCCCCACAGCATGCAGATCCCGTCTTTGATTTACCAGTTCCCTTACTGATGGATATTCAGGTTGGTTCCAGTCTTTTGCTCTTAAAAAGCGATGCTGCTGTGAGCATCTCTATAGCATGCCCCACTGTGGAATTGTGAGGTCAACGTGTCTGTGCTTTTTTTGTTTGTATGCTGTTCATTGACACATAACCACTAGAACCTGTCAGAAGCACACAGCTCAAATGAATTTTCACAAGCGAACACACCTGTGGAGCTGACCATCAGCTCCACAAGCGAACACACCTGTGGAGCTGACCATCGGCTCATGAGGCAAGACCAGCCCCTAGGAAGCCTGCTTTGTGCCTCTCCTAGGAAACCACTTTTCTTGACTTATAATGGCAGAGGTTAGTTTTCCTGCTCTTAAACTTTTATAAATGAACAGACTGTGCTGTCGCGTGTATCGGCAGGAGGTCTTTTTGATTGTTGCATAGTGTTCCATTGTAGGGATCGACCCTGCCTAGGTTGTTCCCTGGATGGGGTCATTGGGTTGTTTCCAGTGGAGGCCGTGAGCTTTCTCTGCCAGGGTCCTGGTCCTTATGCCTGTGCATTTCTGTTGAGAGGTGCTGGCTGGCTCAGCACTAGGAGATACGGAGGTATTTTTATAGCCCTGGTAGATGTTGTTCATTTGTTCGCCCTGGAGGGTGTACTGGATTTTACTTACACCTGCAGTGCATAAGAATGTCTCTTTCCTCATTCTATTCATGCAACAAATATTTATTGAGTGCCTATCTCACTGTTGCAGGTGTGGGGGAGACAGGGTGAGCAAAACAGACAAGACTGGAGCTGCCACTCGTGGGGTGAGGATTCACACAGTCAACAAAATGAACATCTGAAATCTGGCACGTTAGATGGTGAAAGTGCTAAAGAGGAAATTAAGCAGGTTCTGGACTTTGCCAGTCTGAGAGGTGGGGGGCAGCCTCTCCTGGTGGTTTTAGTTTGTGCGTAGCTCTCCACCCACCTCGTCTGAGGGTTCCCCAGTGAGTCTCCCTGGTCACACTCCCACCAGCACTGCTGTGGGGTGGCCTTCCTGCCATTCTCACCAAACCAATGTTAGTCTTTCCTCCTTGGACACACCTCAGTCATGGTATAAATGACCCATTGTCACAATAATGCAAGTGAGGCAACCACAGTACCTCCATAGCACACGCAGTGCACATTTATTATTGCTCCCAAGTCCACAGGCCAGTTGGGCCGTCCTGCTCACGTAGCCAGGCGTGGCTGACATCAGCTGGGCCTGAGTGTGTGTCTGTGATCTCCTGGCAGCTGAGCTGGTCCGGCATGGCCTCGGCCAGGATGGCTCATGTCTGTGCCACGTGGTCTCCAGCTGGTTAGCTCTGGTGTGCTCTCATTGTGGGAACAAGAGAAAGATTAGAAACACACAGGTGTTTTAATTTAGGATCTTGAAGATGGAGAGCATTCCTTCAATTATTAAGATAGTTTGAGATTTTATTACTTCCTGGGAGATATGTGGTGCACCTGGGGGCCACACACACAGGGAATTCAGGGAGCACAAGGCTGGGGTGGAGTGGGAGAGATGTGGGCCCGGGGCACTGGCTTTCATTGGGGTCCAGGGTGGGGAACATGAAAGTCTGGTAGTTGTTGGGCAGTTTAAAGCAAGCAGGCCTGAGATTTGTAAACCAATGTAAAGTCCTTTCCTGGATGGATGTGTTATTTTGGAATCCTGCTGGCCTAGAGGCCAAGTGTGGGTTTGGGGCGAGAGCTCTCTGGGCTGAAGTAGAGGAAAGACAGCAGGAATTTATCATCTAAGGTACATGGCCGGTCAGACATGGAGGCTGAGGCAGTACGCGTGTGGTAAACCTCAACACCCACGGGCTCTTGCACCTGGGCTCAGAACTAGCTGGGCCAGTGCTTTTGCCACATTGTGTTGTCAGCCAGTTAGGAGGCCAGCCCAGGGTCAAGGCTCCTGGCCACGAGAGTCACTGCAGAGTCCCGCTGCCATGGTGGGGATTAAGGAGGGGGAAAATGCAAGCGGTCAGTTGAGTGGGTGCCCCATGCCTGAGCACCAAGCCCCAGACCCCGTGCCGGTGCTTTACATGCCTCCTCTTATTTAGTTCCCATAGTGACCCTACAGCAAAGGGATTATAAGTCCCTTCCCACTGTGGTGTCAACCTGTGCCTGGCCACAGCCTAGGGCAAGGAAGTGTTGAGCCCAGCTCTGAACCCAGATCTGTTGATGTAAAAGGCATCTCTGTATTTTCTGCCTGGGTCCTGGCACAGGGCTCCCCAGGTTGGAGGCTGGCTCTACCCCTCACCAGCTGTGTGACCTCGGGCAAATTGCTTAACTGTCCTGGGCCTCAAGATTTCTCACCCGTAAAAGGGACTTACTGATGGCTCCCTCCCAGAGCTGTGTTCTCAATGGGAAGCACGCCTACGGTGGACACCAGGTGCAGGGGAAGCCTGCCACAAAGCGGAGCTCCACTCGTGGCTGGCATCCTGGATGCTGTGGTTCCAAGTCCTGAGGCCCTGCTGGGAGGGTGGCGGTCTCTGAGCCCTGGGCTGCATCCTGTTCACGCACCCAGGTCAAGGCAGCAGATGCGGCTTTCCTGAGGCTGAACCATGCCTAGAAGTCCTTGGCCTCCTGAGCCTTCCAGAATCCTGGGGGCCTGAGTGAGCTGGAGTTCAGGATCTGTGCTGCGGGTTTCCCTGCGGGCAGTGTCAGCATCCTCTATCTGCCAGCACCTCCTCTAGGCTAGGCCAGGCTGTGCGCCTCTAGGACCTCTGGCCTGCAGCATCTGGGGCTTTGAGGGGAAGCTTCTGGTTGAGATCAGAATTGTGTGGGCTGGGGCTCTGGTGGGACCTCCACCCCCTTGTCCACTCCTAGGCCTCCATGCTGGGAAAGTGGGCTTGGGGCCAAGTTAAAGTGAGATTGAGCCTGCTTTGGCCCTCAGAGAGTGAATTCCTGCCTGTGCCGCTCCTGGCTGTGTGACCTCAGGCAAGTGACTCACCCTCTCTGAGCCTCAGTTTCTGCATCTGTACAATGGGCTGGTCCTGTTAGTCTCAGGATTACTGAGAGGAGCAGGCGGGCTAACGGCAGCCAGCACGGAGTGCTGCTCCCTGCCTCTTCCTGCCAGAAGTTCTGCAGGAACTGGGGTGGCGGGGGAGGGATGAGAAGAGGGCTTTGTGTTTTTGTTTCTTCAGACAGATATAGATGTGTATCTTCTGGTGGCTAGAAGTTGTCCCCTCTGGCAAAAGAGCAGAGGGGCCAGGCCTGGTGGGGTTGGGCAGGGGCTGTTCAGCTGCTGTGTTTGCCACTCCAGCTGCCTACAGATGTGCAGCAGCGTGTTCCTCAGTGGCTGTCTCCCTCCCATGCTGCCCTCTTGTTTCGGCCCCTGCCAACTGCGTCAGCAAACGTGCAAGCTGCGAGACCCCTCCTTCAGCCACACAGCCTGGCTGCGAGGCTGGCTTCCCACAGACAAGGGGAGGGGCACCCTTCTCTACTGAGTCTGCATGTGGGGCCCTCTTCGTCATCCTCACAGGTCACCCTGCATCAGTGGAGCATTTATTATGTGCCAGGCACTGTGTTCATCACTGGACACGTATCAGTCCATTATGTGTCATGACCCCCTGTGAGGGGATGTCATCGTTTTGTCCATTTTGTAGACAAGGTGACTGAGGCCCAGGCAGGTTAAGTGAATTGTCCAAGTTTCCTGAAACCAGTGAAGCAGATGTTTGCAAACCCCTGACTTGGCCCTCTGCACCAGGCACTTCCACCTCCTGCCTGCTGCCTCCCTGAGTTTGCCTGGCTGCCCAGCGTGAGCAGGCATTTCCCTGTTGTGGGCAGACTGAGGCTTCAGGACTCTCTGGATGGCTGGCCCTTGAGGGGCAAAGGTGAGCCCAGGGCAAGCTGGCAGGCCTCAGGCTCTGCACTCACCCCCCACCTCCAACCCCTCAGGCTTCTTCCTGGTATCTGCCTGGTCAAGGTCTAGGCTGGTGGACCTGGTGGGGCTGTGGTTTCAAGTATAGTCAAGGACCACATAAGGACGTTTTGGTCAGTGATGGACCTCATATATGATGCTGGGATTAGCAGGTAGGCAAGCCTGCTCAGCACAGAGGGCCCAGAACCTGGGAGCGGGGGAGTGGGGAGAGAGGGAGTAAGAGGCTTTCTCTCCTGCTTCCAGCCCCACCCTCTCACCTGCCCCCCTCACCCTTTGGGTGCCAGGGATTCAGTGGGAACCACAAAGGTGAAGACCCTTAGGGATGAGGGTCCCTGCTGTCACTCCAGCAGCTGGCCTTTAGAATGCATATGATGGAGAAGCAGCACTAGAAGTCTGGGAGTGAAACAGCTTGTGGGAAAGTAGGGGCCGTGGGGACCAGAGACTGTACCTAGAACACAAGGGCAGTCACCCCTGCTATTGCCCTGGGGCTGTGGAGGCCCGGGATGGCCCGAAATTTTGGATTTTCTGCAAGAAGCCTGGGATCTGGAACTTCATATGACAGCTCCCAATTTGTAAATATTAGCAATTCGTTCACATATTTTTAAAGCACCCAGAAAGTACGCTACAGGCACCTGCTTGCTGCCGTAACTTGGACTCTCCCTCTGCCGCCCCTCATGACACCATGAGGATGACACAGAGGCCCAGGACTGTGTGAGGAGCCGCAAGCTCCGCATAATGACATTTCCATCAATGATGTACTCCATATGTGATGGTCCCATACAATTATGGTGAAGCTGAAGGAGCTGAAAAATGCCTTTTGCCTAGTGACAGCGTAGCCATTATTCGTGTTTGTGGTGATGCTGGTATAAACAAACCTACTGCACTGCCAACAGTATAAAAGCCTAGCACACGGGCTGGGCGTGGTGGCTTATGCCTGTAACCCCAGCACTTTGGGAGGCCAAGGCAGGAGAATCACTTGAACCTGGGAGGCGGAGGTTGCAGTGAGCCAGGATTGCGCCATTGCACTCCAGCCTGGGCAACAAGAATGAAACTCTGTCTCAAAAAAACAAAACAAAACAAAAAGCCTGGCATATGTAGTTAGTTACAGTGCATCATACTTGATAATGAATGTCTGTGTTACCAGTGTATGTATTTACTATATTTTTGTTGTTATTTTGGTAGGCCTAGGGCACTACTGTGCACTGGTGTGTTATTTGGCCTTCTACTTATTTAAAAAATAGTTAACTATAAAACAGCCTCTGGCAGGTCCTTTGGGAGGTATCCGGGAGAAGGCATTGCTGTCATAGGAGATGACAGCTCCATGCATGTTACTGCCCCTTAAGACTTCCCAGTGGGATAGGATGTGGAGGTGGAAGGCAGTGATATTGATGATCCTGACCCCGTGTAGGCCTAGGCTAGTGTGTGTGTTTAGGTCTTAGTTTCTTTTTTCTTTTTTCGAGATAGATTCTCGCTCTTGTTGCCTAGGCTGGAGTGCAGTGGTGTGATCTCGGCTCACTGCAAGCTCCATCTCCCGGGTTCAAGCAATTCTTCTACCTCTGCCTCCTGAGTAGCTGGGATTACAGGTGCCCACCACCACGCCAGGCTAATTTTTGTATTTTTAGTAGAGACAGGGTTATAGCATATTGGTCAGGCTGGTCTCGAACTCCTGACCTCGTGATCTGCCTGCCTCGGCCTCTCAAACGGTTGGGATTACAGGCATGAGCCACCACGCCTGGCCTATGTCTTAGTTTTTT
>NW_012116377.1:1792113-1858403 GCF_000951035.1 Colobus angolensis palliatus
TGAGGTCAGGAGTTTGAGACCAGCCTGGCCAACATGGTGAAACCCTGTCTCTACTAAAAATACAAAAATTAGCTGGTCACAGTGGCGCAGGACTGTAATCCCAGCTACTCGGGAGGCTGAAGTAGGAGAATCGCTTGAACCCGAGAGGTGGAGTTTGTAGTGAGCCCAGATCAGGCCACTGCACTCCAGCCTGGGTGATACAGCGAGACTCTGTCTCAAAAAAAATAAAATAAAAATAAAAATAAAAACACATATAGAGTAAGATATAAAGAAATATTTTTCTATAGCTGTACAATGAGGGCATTTATGTTTTAAGGTAAGCGCTATTACAAAAGGGTAAAAAATTAAAGTTTATAAAGTAAAAACATTACAGTAAGCTAAGATGAATTTATTATTGAAATAAGAAAAATATTTTAAACTAAATTTAGTGTAGCTGAAGTGTCCAATGTTTCTAAAATCTGCAGTAGTGCACAGTAGTGCCCCAGGTCTTCAAATGCACTCACCACTCACTCATTGAGTCACCCAGGGCAGCGTCCAGTCCTGCAAGCTCCATGGGTGGTAAGGGCCCTGTAAACCAAAAATAAAATTCTAAAGCCCCTCCCTCCGCCGCCACCAACCATCTAACTGGACTTCCTCCTCAGCAGGGGCTCTTAAAATTTAACTTGAAAGACTGGTTCAGGCCATGAAGGGAAGTGGGGGTCGGACACGCCTCGTTATACCTCTCACATTAACATCAACACAGATTTTAAGTCTGATAAGAAACATTTTACAGCCTAGCTAAAAGCTTCATCTGCATGATAAAACTACACCATGCACAACCTCTTATCCTATCCCAAACATTCCTTTCTGTTGATCCCAGGTCTTTAGACAAACTCAACCAATTGTCAACCAGAAAATGTTTAAATTTACCTATGGCCTGGAGGCGCCCCCCAATCTTGCTTTGAGTTGTCCTGCCTTTCTGGACCAAACTAATGTGTTTCTTAAATGTACTTGATTGATGTCTCATGCCTCCCTAAAATGTGCAAAAGCAAGCTGCACTCCAACCGCCCTGGGCACAAGTGGTCAGGACTTGCTGAGGCTGTGTCTTGGGCACGTATCCTCAACCTTGAAAAAAAAACTTAAAATACTTTCTGAATTAACTGAGACCTGTCTCAGATTTTCTGGGTCTACAGACCCTATACAGGGGAACCACTTTTTATCTTTTATACCGTATTCTTACTGTGCCTTTTCTATGTCTAGCTTTGTTTAGATTCACAAATACTTACCATTGTGTTCCAGTTGCCTGTAGTAGTACTCAGTACAGTCACGTTCTGGACAGGTGTGTCGCCTAGGAGCAAGGCTACATCATGCAGCCCAGGTGTGTAGTAGTCTATGCCACTTAGGTGTGGGTAAGGACATAAAGTGTCCTTTCTCAGAATGTGTCCCCTTCGTTAAGTAATGCATAATTGTGTGGGGTGAAGGGTAATGGAAATCTGCCAGGTGGAGGCACGGGGCATTCGGTTCTGGAAGGGCCCCAGCCTGGCCCTGTGGCTTCTCATTGGGAACCCTGAGCTCCAGGTCCCGGACCACCTTGGCTTTGCTCTGGCAGAGCACAGCTGGTGGCTGCTCCCGGGGTACCTGCTGCCTCTTCCCCAGGCAGGACTTCCGAGTCAACGCCTCCCGGGCCAGCGCGGATCACCTAAGGCTTTGCAGAAAACCACGCTGGACAGCTCTGGTGCCCCACTTCCTGTTTACTTCTAAGAGAAAAAAAGATCCAGTTTATATTATGTGATATTTTTACTTTTATTTTTTATCAATCACTATTTATTAATGTTTCTGAAAAGGTATGTTTACATTTCTCACAGTAAATACTGGCCTGGGAACACCAAAATTGCTATGTAGTAAAGTATATCTTACTAAACTGTACGTATGATGGGCTGGAAATTAAGCGAGAAAGAAAAAACAATAAACAGAATTAAGTCATTTATAAGATTCATCTATAAGTAACACAAAACATTATTCTAAGAATCAGAATTACATCAAATTTCAGTTTGAGCAGAAATACAGCCTCTTAGGTAATAGTAATTCCTTAAAAAATAATGTAATTCACAGTTCTTTCTGAGAAGGGACGGTGCACACTTTTAGCATCTTGCGAGTTCCACACATTTCTTTTTAAACAGAGTTAAACTCGTCAAGAATGTCTGTGCTTCTCCTGAATCAGGGCGGCCCAGAATTGTGCAAGATACTTTTCTCTCTTTCGCATAGAGTTGGCCCCTAGACATCTCAACAAAAATAACCCCTGAAAATGCCGATGACAGTCGCACACACCACTGGCTCCCTGGAAGTTTGTGGAAGGGTGAGGCTTGTCCATGGGTCATCTGACTGAGAACATACCACTTTCCAGAGCTTTCTAAGGAGTAGCTGGAAGTCAGATACTATGGGGTCTCAGAGCCCCTCCCCCCCATGTTGTTGAAGCCCACCATCAAGCCCCCTTTGGTAATTGTGACTCTCCCAGCCACAGCTCACTAACATCTCAGGGTTCCACCTGGAACCCCAGCCCACACCAAGCAGCTGGGACAGACTTTCAGTGGGGCTGTTTGAGGGGGAAGGGGGCTCAGTGAAGAAGGGGCTCAGCCTCATCATTATCCAGTGCTCTCTCCCATTTGGGACACACACACGGATATTTCAATCTTGACACTGTATCTTGCAACTCTAAAAAATAACGATATTCTCTAATGTTATCACATACTATGACCCTACACTTAACACAATTACCAATGCCCTAAGGCCTTCTAATATTCAGACTATATTAATCTCTCTCTTCTTCTTCCCAAAGGGTATCGTATAGCTCGTTTTGTAAAAGTAATGTCTAATCAAGGATGATTAGGTATTTGGTTTATTTTTGGTTATGTGTCCTGAGTTTTCTTTTTTCCTAAAGTTTCTATTGAAGCATAATATACATGCTCTTGAGTGTCTTTTAATCCAAATTAATATAACAGTACTCAGAGCTTTTTATTAGAGTAAAATGTATAGACAGTAAAGCAACAAGCCTTAATAGAATAGCCCAGCAAGTTTCTACTTATGTGTAAACCCAGGCATTCCACAGTCAAGATAGAAAGCATTTCAAGCACCCCAGAGTTTTCCTGGTGCCCTTTCTGAGTTCTTACACCCCATTGCTGCCTGAAACCATTATTTTGACTTTTATCATCATCTATTATTCTTGCCTATTATTTTTGATTTTTTTATAGAGATGGGGTCTACCTGTGTTGCCCAGGTGGGTCTCAAACTCCTGGCCTCAAGCAGTCCTCCTGCCTTGCCCTCCTAAAGTGCTGGGATTATAGGCAGGAGCCACCGTGCCTGGCCTAACTCTTGCCTAGTCTTTAATTGATTAATTTATTGAGACAGAGTCTCGCTCTGTTGCCCAGGCTGGAGTGCAGAGGTGCCATCTTGGCTCATTGCAACCTCCGCCTCCCAGGTTCAAGTGATTCTCATGCCTCAGCCTCCCAAGTAGCTGGGATTACAGGTGCCCACCATGATGCCTGGCTAATTTTTGTATTTTTACTAGAGATGGGGTTTCATCATGTTGGCCAGGCTGGTCTTGAGCTCCTGACCTCAAATGATCCACCTGCCTCAGTCTCCCAAAGTGCTGGGATTACAGATGTGAGCCACCATGCCCAGCCCTGTTTTGTTTTCTATTCTTGAATATATTTTGAATGATGGGAATGTACAGCGTGATCTTGCTTGTGTTTGGCTTCTGTAGCTCAAGATAAAGTATTTGAGACTCATGCATGTTCGTGCATATAGCAGTAGTTCATTTTTAGAAAATTACTGTTTATGATTCCATTGCAGGAATAAATCATAGTTTTAAAAATCAGTTTTAGTGTCGATGGACATTTGGGTTCCATGCTGCACACAGTTGCTGTGAGCATTCTCGTCTGTGTCTTTGGAAGACTTAGGCATCCATATCTGTTGGATACATACCAAGGACTGGAGTTGCTGCATCAAAGGTTATGTTTAATGTTAGCAGATACTGCCAAATGGTTTTCCAAAGTACATTGCCAGTTTACATCCCTACCAGCCATGCATGAAAGTTCCATTTGCTCCATATTTTTGCCAGCTCTGATGGTTGCCATTCTTTGCAATTTTGGCCAGTCTGGAGGGTGTGTAGTAATAGCTCACTGTGGCCTTTATTTGCCTTCTCTTACAAGTTATGATGTTGTCTACATTTTCCTATTACTCTTGGCTATTTTGTTGTCATTTGCCTATTTTAAAATTAAGTTTCTTTGTCTTATTGATTCATAGGCGTTTTAAAAATGTGTTCTGGTTATGAGTCTCTTGTTGGATTCCACATATGTGATCTCATTCTAGGACTTGCCTTTCTACTCTCTTAATAAAACTTCCTGATGAATTCATTGCAAATGTTGTCATCCGAGGAACACAAATTCCAAATTGGAATGAAGTATCATCTATTGATCTGTATATTTATGTTAATACATTTTGTATTAACAAATAGCCCCTAGACATCTCACATGGCGTTTCACCATGTTGGCCAGGCTGCTCTCGAACTCCTGACCTCAGGTGATCCACCCGCCTCAGCCTCCCAATGTGCTGGGATTACAGGCGTGAGCCACCCCACCTGGCCAATGTTTTCTGGCCTCTCTTTTCTGTTCCATTATCTATCTTTGCACCATTACCACTCTGTCTTGATTATTGTAGCCTTGTAGTAATTTTTAATATCTGCTAGTGAGAGTTTTCCAGTATTGTTCTTCTTTTTCAAGATTTTGTGTCCTGTTTAAGAAATTGATGTCTCTCCCAAGGTCATAAAGATATTTTTCTGTTACATCCTAGATGTTTTATTGTTTTATTTTTCAAATTTAGCTCCAGTCCATCTGGAACTTGTTTCTGGGTACGGTGTGAGTAGGAATCAAAATTCAGTTTTTTACAAATAGACATTCAGCTGGCCCAGCACTGTGTGTTGAAAAGGCCGTCTTTCCCCTACTGCATTACATTGTTAGCTTCTTCAGGAATCCAGTGGTTGTATCTGTATGGTCTGTTTCTGGCCTCTCTTTTCTTTTTCTTTCTTTCTTTCTTTTTTTTTTTTGTAGCTGGAGTCTCACTCTGTCGCCCAGGCTGGAGTGTGCAGTGGTGCAATGTCAGCTTACTGCAACCTCTGCCTCCTGTGTTCAAGTGATCCTCCTCCTGCCTCAGCATCCCAAGTAGCTGGGATTACAGGCGCCTGCCACCACACCCATCTAATTTTTGTATATTTAATAGAGACAGGGTTTCACTATGTTGGCCAGACTGCTCTCGAACTCCTGACCTCAGGTGATCCACCCACCTCAGCCTCCCAACGTGCCGGGATTACAGGCGTGAGCTGCCACACCCAGCCAGTGTTTTCGGGCCTCTCTTTTCTGTTCCATTATCTATCTTTGCACCATTACCACTCTGTCTTAATTACTGTAGCCTTGTAGTAATTTTTAATATCTGCTAGTGAGAGTTTTGCAGCATTTTTCTTCTTTTTCAGGATTGTTTCAGCTATTTTGGGTCCTTTGCATTTCCATTGAAATTTGGAATTAGCCCTTTTAAAAGGCTGCTAGCATCTCAATTGGTATTGTATTGAATCTGTAGCTGAAATTTGAGAGAATTGGCATCTCAATATTAAGTTTCCAGCCTATGAACATGATATATCCCCCTATTTGTTTAGGTTGTATTTATTTTCTTTTGGGAGTGTTTTGTCATTTTTAGTGTAGAGTTCTTGCATATCTTTAATTAGATGTATTCTTAGCTAATTGATGTTTTCAAGACTATTGCAAATTGTATTGATTTTAACACTTCATTTTCTACGTATTTGTGGCTCATATTAATTTGCTTTGGCTACAGTTTAGTTAGCTCATTTTGTGAGTTGGGAATTTGGACTGGGTGCTGCTGATGTGGGCCAGGTGTGGCTGATGTTAGCTAAGCTTGCTCATGTGTTTGTGGTCAGCTGGGGGCTCAGCTGGGGGATGGCTGGTCTGGGATAGCCTCTGCTGGGATGATTGTCTCTGCACTCTTATCCTCCATCAGGCCAGTCCAGACTACAGAGTCCAGGAGAGAGAGCAGAAGCCACAAGGCCCCTTTGGATTTCACCTGTGCTATATCCTATTGTCCAGGGCAACATAGTCATGAGGTCAGCTCAGATTCAACAGGTGGGAAAATAGATGCCACTTCTCAATGGGAGGAACTGCAAAGCATTGCGGTGATTTCTGCAGTCGTCACAGATAGGATGGCAATATTCACACTGAATTTAGCAGCCACCTCTGGAGGGTTGGATCCTCACTGGAGTCCTGCACATGTTAACTACCCAGGCATGGGTTACAGTTAATTTGCACACTCACATTGTGATATAAACATAAGGAAATGTTTGCAACTTTGTCTCTGGTAGACAACAGCCTGGGCTTTGGGGACAGGCAGAGCTGCATTCCAATCTCGGTATAGTCACTTTCTTCACCTTTAAGAGGAAGATAATTGGCCAGACGCTGTGGCTCACACCTGTAATCCCAGGACTTTAGGAGGCTGAGGTGGGTGGATCACGAGGTCAGGAGTTCAAGGCCAGCTTTGCCAACGTGGTGAAACCCTGTCTCTGCTAAAAATACGAAAATTAGCCGGGTGTTGTGGTGCACCCCTGTAGTCCCAGCTACTCGGGAGGCTGAGGCAGGAGAATTGCTTGAACCTGAGAGGCAGAGGTTTCAGTGAGCCGAGATCGCACCACTGAGATCGCACCACTGCACTCCAGCCTGGGCAGCAGAGTGAGACTCTGTCTCAAAAAAAAAAAAAAAAAAAAGTGTAAGATAATTGCCCCTAGCCTGCAGGGTTGTGGGGAGAATTAAGTGGGTGATATATTCAAAAGTTCCCAGCGTGGGCAGCTGTAACCATCAGCAAGTATGAATTCTTCTCTCAGCCCTGGAAGCAGCCTGTCTTAAAGCACCGTACCTCCTCCTCCTCTGCCCCCGACTCTGCAAGCTTTTATAACACTCATTTTACCTCCACTTCAGAGTTGAGCTGAGCTGAGCTACAGTCGACAAGCTGATATCTTGTAAAATTTATAGACTTTTAAGTGAACATTTTCCCAGTTTTTTTTCCTGTGGTTGTCTCTTTAGATTTTGGAGCCATTATATTTTCTTCCCAGGCCCAGGAGTCAAGTATTTTTTCTGGAGACTTTTGGAAAGCTCATAGACCCCAGTGGGTGGGTAGGATACCAAGAGTGTGGTTAAACTCACCCTCCTTGATGTTTGGGGGCTGCGTGTAGAAACATGGTCAGAGTTCCGTTGCTCAGAGAGCTGCTTGCCCAGGCTTGATGGGCTGGGAGTGCTGGGCAGGGCAGAGGTTCCCTGATGTGATGGGCTTCTCTCTGGGCGGGCGGAGGTCCCTCACTGTGATGTGCATCTCTCTGGGCGGGCGGAGGTCCCTCACTGTGATGGGCGTCTCTCTGGGCGGGTGGAGGTCCCTCACTGTGATGGGCTTCTCTCTGTGCTCAGACCCACACCATTCCAGGGCTCAGGGGACCTGCAGCTTGGGCAGCTTTGACTCCTTTCCTGGGGAGTGAGGATCACCTCACAAAATAAGCCTGTCATTTAAACCCTGTGTGTGACCTTGGGCACGTCACTCTGCCTCCCTGGGTCTTTGGTTTTCCCAGCTGGGTGGTGGCTGTTATTAAAGTGATCCTGGTTCTGCGTACTCTGGAGGGAGGGGGAGCCCTAGCCCCTGATCTGGGCCCAAGAAACAGCTCTTGCCAGGCATCTCGAGCTGGCAGAGCTGAATGGTCAGGCTGGCTTTCAGGTGGCACTCTGCTGGGGACGCAGAGGGACCCCAGAGCCCTGGCCCCTGGCTCCAGACCATGTGCAGGATGGTGCATAGCTGAGAGCCTGCTGTGAGAGTGGGCTTGGGGAAGGGGCCAGAGGGGTGGTAGGGAGGGCCCTGCTTCCCTTGGAAGAATTGATGTGGATGGGTACTTGAACTTCCCTCCCCTTCTTTCCTTTCTTTCATGCTTGGCTCAGGAGCCTGCACTCTGGAGCCGTGCAGCTGGGGTGAGATCCTGTGGCTGCCTCAGCTGGGTGTGTGGTCTGGGGCAAGCTGTGCCTCCTCTTTCCACAGCTGTCTGCTGGTCTGCAGGATGGGGGCTGGGACTGGGACATTCCTTCTAGAACCAGAGGGAAGATACCATGGGTGCAGGCTGGGGTCCAGCAGGCAACTCTGCCAAGCCTGAGATCCGGTCGGTTGGCAGGACTGGCCAGGTGCCTCCTCTGGGCTAGGCTGGGGTGTCCAGATGGTAAACACCCACAGAGGAGAAGGTGATGTGAGGGGCCGCAGAGAGCAGTGGGGACACAGAAGCTGGTGCTGAGGGGGCTGGCTGGGGCTGCTCTGCCTGCTGAGGAAGGCATCCCTCGGGCTGAGTTGGGTGAGCTCAGGCAGACCCCGCCACCTAGCCGCTCCTGCTGTTTCTTAGCCATCCCCTGCTGGTTTCTGTGATCCTGGGGAGGAAGGCAGACCCAGGTTCAGAAACCCTTTCTGTCTGTCCATTTTACAGTCTTCATTAAAAAAAAATTCAAGGCGCCCCCAGACTTTCAGGTAATCCCCTCACCCTGTCCCTCCACATGCCCAGGAGAACACCAAGGCTGGCGGGAACATCAGGGCTGCAGCCTTCTCTGCGCTGTTTGCTCAGGCCCTACAAACATCCTGTCCAAACAGGGGCCTGGCGGAGATGGCCCTATGACCACCCTACTGCCAGGTGTGGAAACTTCTCTGCAGCATTTTCAAAGCCAGAATTCCTTAAGGCTTTAATGTCAAGGGACTGGGACTGTCTAGAGGGGTCATGACCTCTGCGTTGGGTTGTTCCAGGAGCCCATTGTCCTATGATCAAAGGAACTTAGAATCCTCAGAAAATGGGTAATACTTGCATAAGATGAGAAACAAATACAAAATACAAAAGGGGTAAACAGTCAGTTTCCTTCCTCCCTCTCCAGGGCCGAGTCCCTCCCCAAGATAGCCACAGTTACCAGTTTCTTGGGTCTCCTTCAAGAATTAATCCATGCATATCCATGCATCTTTTTAGAAAGACAAATGGTAGCTTATTAAAGATACTATTCAGGATTGACCCTTAAAAAATTATTCATAGTACATGTTGAAATTGTTTTCATGTAAGTGCATGCAGATCTAACGCTTTTTAACAGCTGCATACGATTAGATGGATATAGCATCAGGTTTGCTTTGTTTGGAGATAAGGTCTTGCTCTGTCCCCAGGCTGGAGTGCAGTGGCGTGATCACTGCTTCCTGCAGCCTAGACCTCCTGGGCTCAAGGCGTTCTCCTGCATCAGCTTCCCAAGTAGTGGGGACCACAGGTGCATGCTACCATGCTTGGCTAATTTTTTAAATGTTTTTGTGGAGATGGAGGCTCACTGTGTTGCCTAGGCTGGTCAGCACCAGTTATTTAATCACTGCCCTGCAGGTGGGATTTAGGTTGTTTCTGGATCTTTGCTGTCACAAATGCAGGTGCCTCAGAATCTGTGATGTTTCCTGTTTGTGTTCATGGGGGCATCTAATCTATCAGCAGATTAGATCCCTACAAGAATTGTGGGGTCACAACTTTTTTTTTTTTTTGAGACCGGGTCTTGCTCTGTCGCCCAGGCTGGAGTGCAGTGGTGCACTCTCGGCTCACTGCAAACTCCGCCTCCCAGGTTCACACCATTCTCCTACCTCAGCCTCCCGAGTAGCTGGGACTACAGGTGCCCACCACCACGCCCAGCTAATTTTTTGTATTTTTAGTAGAGATGGCGTTTCATCGTGTTAGCCAGGATGGTCTCGATCTCCTAACCTTGTGATCTGCCTGCCTCGGCCTCCCAAAGTGCTGGGATTACAGGCGTGGGCCACCGCACCCGGCCCACAACTTTTTTACACTGCAATGCATTATTATTATTATTATTTTATCACATAACATGACATTTTCTATTTTTAGTTGTGCTCTTCCGAGGCATGAATTACATCCACCTCATTGTGCAGCAATTACCACCATCCACCTCCGGAAATTTTTCATCTTCTCAAACTGAAACTCTGTCTCCGTTAAACACTAACTCCCTATACCCCCACTCCCAGCCCTTGGCACCCACCATTCCATTTTCTATCTCAGTGAGTTGACTACTCTAAGGACCCCATACAAGTGGAATCATAGTCTTTATCCTTGTGTATCTGGCTTGTTTCACGTACCTTGATTTTATTTTTAAAATTTATTATTGTTTATATATATACACACACACACACACATACACACACATATATATACACACACACACACATATACGTATATATATGTGCATATATGTATGTATTAAATAAGGTCTTGCTCTGTTGCCCAGGCTGAAGTACAGTAGCACAATCATGGCTCACTGCAGCCTTGACCTCTCAGGCTCAAGTGATCCTCCTCCCTTAGCCTCCCAAGTAGCTGGGACTATAGGCACACACCATCATGCCTGGCTAATTTTTAAATTTTTTATAGAGATGGAGTTTGGCTGTGTTGCCCAGGCTAGTCTTGAACTCCTGGCCTCAAGCAACCCTCCCTCTTTGGCCTCCCCAAATGCTGGTATTATAGGCGTGAGCCACTGCATCTGGCCTGGATCTATTTTTAAAAGAGTCTTTTAGTCTTTAGTCTTAGAGTTTTCTGATCATTCTGCCTTTTTCAGTACTGTTTTTGTTTGGGAGGAGAAGAGCAGTTCAGGAAGTGTCCACATGGGCAGCAAGACAGAAAGCATAGGGTCGTCCCTGACACCCCACTCCATAGTTACCGCCGTCCTGACGGCAGTCAGCAGGAGTTCCCTCCTTTTCTTTATAATTTACTCCTGAACATTCTTGCCTCACTCTTCTCTGTTTCTGAGCCTCGCATGAAAGGCTGTGTGCAGTACTCCCCTGTGGCTGCCTCTTTCCCCAGTGCAGTGCTGGTGTGGTCCTGGTGGGTTGTGGCACATGGTGGCAGTGAGGTGGCTGGCATCATGTGGTCACACTGCAGGCTGTGGACCCTTCCTCTCATTTGTGGGCACTTGGAAACCACCTGGAGACCACCAGAATACTCAGTGTCATGGGTGTGGCGCCTTCTGCTTTACCAGGGGACAATGAGTGGTTTTCCAGAGTGGACCTGCTCTGTGCTGCTCGGCGTGGGAACAGCGGGGTTCCTGCTGGGCAAGGGTCATGCTCACCCTGCTACCAGGCCCGGAGCCCTGATGCTGTGAAGTCAACCGTGGCAGTGTGTTCTGAAGCTGGGATGTTGCCGGGCCATGTCACTGCCAATCCCAGGAGGCCAGAGAGAACTCTCTCTGGGTCGAGGCTGGGCTGTCAGAGTGGGAGATCACCTGCGTCTCTCTTTCCACAGTGCTGCTGAGAACCAGCAGGTGGGGAAGGTCTTGTTTCCCCTTGGCCTGAGCTCCTGCAAAGCAGCAAAGTGGACAGAAATGGGGAATTCTCAAAAAGCCAGAGGAAAGAAGAGGCAGGGTAGGCGTGGCTGAAGGCTGCACCAGCTTCTGCTACTGAAGGGATGGTTGCTAATCCTTCCATGGATTTGTCTGCCTGTTTGTTAATTAATTTGGAAAGCAGTCACCAAGCATTTTGTATGTGCCAGGAGACAGGGAGATTGTGTTTACTGAGTACCAGCTATTTGCCACGCACTGAATCTTACATTCCCACTTGTGAAATGTGGGTGGGGAGGGTTACTTGCCCATTTTGCAGGCAAGGACATGGAGGCTCAGAAGCTGAGTGACTTGCCCAAGTGCCCCAGCCAGTGAGTGGTGGCCCAGCCACACACCTGTGCTTCCAGCAGTGGAAGGACATGCCTGTGTTCGTCTTGTGAGCCTGGTAGCATCTACTACATAGAGGTGGTGTAAGGGGAGGTGGCTAGTAAGGGTTTGCATTCTTCCTTGTAATTTCCCTAAGGCTGTGCCCCTGGGCTGCCTCTGTTAAACTCTTAGAACCTCTTTTTATACCTCTGGGACAGGGGGATCATCACACCGACCTCCCATTGTGATGTGAGCTTTACATGAGATGATATACACCAAGAGCCTGAAATATTTCACCCAGCCCCAGATTTTACCAGGGACCTGGTCTGTGCTGTGTGCTGGGCACTGGAGACCCTGAAATGATTAGGATGATTGTTGGCCCGTGAGACCCTCCCAGTCTGGTGGTTGGGACAGCTTGCCACCCGACAGGGACATTGTGGTGGAAGGATATGAGTGAAGTCAGAGGAGGGAGCTGCTTTTCCTGGGTGCTAGACAGAGCCTGCTGGACGGACACACAGGCAGGGAGTCACATTTGGACTGGCTCATTAGGGATGGATAGTTGGATACTCGCCAGTTGGCCAAGGTAGAAGAAGGGCATCCCAGCATGGAACAGAGTGTGCAAAGGCATAGAACAAGAGAAGATGTGTGTTCCTGGGAACTGAGTCTGGGCTGTACTGTGAAGGCCCTGAGTCTCACTCTAGAGAGAGGCACTTTATCCTGTGGGGCAGTGGCTTTTCCATGGGATCTGTGGAGCCCCAGGGCTCCTCAAGATGACTCTGGGATGTGGAAGGCCAGAGCATTGTGAGGAAGACTAGGTAAGATGACATGATGAGGGTTGAGTAGGAGTTAGTTTAGATATGGAAGTTAGGGAGACCTTCTCTGAGGAGGAGAGACCCCCAGAAAGAGAAGGAACCTGCCCTATAGAGAGTGGGGGCAACAGATGGCACAGGGAGAGGTGGAAGATTCCGGGCAGGCAGCATGGCAAATGCCAAGGTCCTGGGGCAGGACTGAGCCCGAGGAGGTCCTGAGGGGAGAGAGCGAGTTGAAGAGTGAGTCAGAGAAAGGAGGTCACTAGGGGAGGAGGGCAGGGCCCCACTGTGTAGGACTTTGTAAGGAAAGTGGGAACCATGGGGGGCCATAGGCGCAGGAATGATCCAATCTGATTTGTATTTGTGGACCGTCATTCTATAGCCCTGTGGGTGATGAGCTGGAGGGCGACAGCGTGGAAGCAAGGAGTGCAGGAGGGGGTGGTGGAGGAGGGTGTGGCCGGTGGATTGGGATGCCTTTGGAGATGGCCCTGTGAGTGATGGATTGGAGGGAGGCGGGGGATGGGGGATTGGCCTGGGAGGGTCCTGAGAATGGTAGGGCCTTTGTTGACACAGGAAGACCCAGGGAGGGGGCGGCTTGGGAGAATCCGGAGCTGAGCAAATTCCAGCTGGGGAAATGCCAGGGGGACATCTGGGGTGGTTTCTTGGCCAGCTGTGGGCATGTGCATGTGACGTGGGGGTGGGGGCAAGAGGAAGGTGGCATTGGAATCTTGGAGATGAGATCAGCCAGGCCAGGGTGTGTTGGAGAATAGAAGAAGCCCCAGGGCTAAGACTCCAAAAGTCTGGTGCTCAGGAACTTAAAAAACACGACAGAAAGAGAGAGCGAAAGAGAGAGAGAGAGAGAGCGAGTGCCAGGCAGAGGCTAGGGGACCTGTGAGAGGTGGTCCTAGAAGAGAGGAGGTAGCTGCTGGGCGGAGCCTTGGAGAATCAGGGTGGAGGGCTGGGGCCTCTGGAAATAAGAAGAGGGGTACTCACTCACCTTGCTGGGCTTTGCCTGGCTCTGCCTCCCACATTTTGGATGGCACCTGGCAATGCCACTCATGGTACCTACACAATTTCCCCTCCTGCTGCAAGTGGGTGACCCTCCCAGCATAAGGGTCATAGTTCCTGAGCTTTGTTTGAGAAGGAAGGTGGCCAGGAGAGAATGGGGGGAAGCCTACTAAGCACAGGCTGAACCCTGGCACCTGATCAAGGAGGAGCCAGCGGAGAGCGCCATTCAACACCCACGAAAGCAGAGTCCCTCTCGGGCTGGTGACAGTTAGAGTCTCAGAGAGGACCTTCAGGATCGGCTGCATCAGGTCACCTGTGTGACAGACATGGAGAAGCTCAGGCCTGGAGAAAGGAGGGAAAGTGGGGAAATTGAGGCTTGTGACTTTTACATTTGTACACTTTTTTTTTTTTTTTTTTTGAGACAGAGTCTTGCTCTGTCACCCAGGCTGGAGTGCAGTGGCTGGATCTCAGCTCACTGCAACCTCCGCCTCCTGGGTTCAAGCGATTCTCCTGCCTCAGCCTCCTGAGTAGCTGGGATTACAGGTGCCCACCACCACGCCCGGCTAATTTTTGTACTTTTAGTAGAGACGGGTTTTCGTCATGTTGGCCAGGTTGGTCTCAAACTCCTGACCTCAGGTGATCCGCCCACCTGGCCTCCCAAAGTGCTGGGATTGCAGGTGTGAGCCACCGTGCCTGGCCATTTGTACACATTTATGGGGCGGGTGCATGTGAAATTCTGTGACATGTATGTAATTCATAGTGATCAAGTCAGGGTGTTGGGGGTGTCCACCTGACTACAGTGCATTTTTGTTATGTGTAGTCACTCTGCTTGGGATTTCTAACTCCCCAACTCATCTGTGAAATAGGAATGCTAACAGTTCTCACTCGTAGTAACTGTGAGGTTCGTGTGCTGTGACCCTGCCTGGCTGGTTGCTAGCGCTGCTATATTTCAGCTGTTACTGTTATCTTCATTGGGCATCCCACTGATGTCATCTGGCTAAGAGCCAGGGACCGTAATCTCTGTAAGGCAATCTTGGAAGAAGTTTAGGGAGGAAGGATTTGGTCCTGTAGAAAAATATTGTGAGTCTGAGCTGTGCAGAAGAGAGGATAAGCCGCCTGGGCAGAGTCACCTCCTGTCACCAGAAGTATTCAAATAAGGAGAGTCTCCCACATGCCCAGAGTGTAACAAGAGGGGATGAGGCATTGAATGGTGGCGTCACTCTCAGTGGCCACAGAGACTCAAGTCAGGACTGTGGCATCCTGGGAGGTGGAGGCAGGGCTCTGCCTGGCACCTGCTGCTCCTGAGTCCTGGGACAGACATGTCTGAGCCATGTTCCATTCAGACAGTGAGCACTGATGCCAGCCTCTGACACAGCGCCTCTCAGTTGCCAAGGGTCTCCTAGATTCATTCAGCAAATACTCATTGAACACCCACCATTTGCCAGGGGCTGAGATCGGCTGTGAAGAAGATAGATAAGAGAGCTACCTACTGTCTGGGAGCTGACATTGCAGAGAAGGAAACAGAGGACTGAGAAAGTAAACTCATCAACAGGAGGCTCTCACAGTGCTGACTGCTGTGAGAGGGTTATTTATTTGTTTGTTTGAGACAAGGTCTTGTTCTTGTCACCCAGGTTGGAGTGCAGTGGCACAAGCATGGCTCCCTGAGGCCTCCATCTCCTGGGCTTAAGCAATCCTTTCCCCTCAGGCTCCTGAGTAGCTGGGAATGCAGTCATGTACCACCATGCCTGGTTAAATTTTTTCTTTTTAAGAGACAATCACACTATGTTGCTCAGGCTGGTCTCAAGCTACTGACCTCAAGTGATCCTCCTGCTTCAGCCTCCCAGAGTTCTGGGATTACAGGCTATGGATTTTATTTCTGAAGAAGATTCTCTTTTTTCTAAAATCATCTTTGGAAATTTTATTCTAATACTGCCTTTATAGATTTGGAACTTAATTTCGTGTATGGCGTGATGTGGATCCCAGCATCATATATTAAATTCTTTCCCTGCTAAGTTTGAATGCCACCTTCATCATATATTCAATTCCCATATGTACATGGGTCTGTTTCTGAACTCTTTTCTCTTCCATTGAGCTCCTTGTCTTCTTGTTTTGATTATTAGAACTTTGAAGTGTATTCTGATACTGTTGGAGAAAGTCTACCTTCTCTGTTCTTATTTTTCAGAAATGTTCTCGGGTATTCTTAAACATTTCTTTTTTTGGATGAATTTTAGAATTAACATGACAAATTCTCTGACATTTACACTTTGCTTTGGTTGGAATCGCATTGAAGTTGTAGAGTAAGTAGAGGAGAATTGACATCTTTAAGGTACATATTAGACACATGATATGTATTTTGAATAAAGTGTACCTCATACCCATCAGACAATCAAATTTTCTTCTTCATGGGAATCAAGTGTGTTTACTGTTGATTTATTTCCAGGTTTGTTTCTCTTTTGAATGGGAATTTTTTCCTATTAACTTTTCTGTTTAATTGTTACGGGGGCATAGGAAAGCCACTAATTTGAGTGTGTTGTTTTTGTTTTTGGCTGTTGTATTAGAATCATTATTGTTAATCATATTAATTCTAATACGTTGTGAGTTTTGATTCTCTTGGATTGTCTAGGACAATGAAACCATCACATCTGCCAATAATGACCATTGCTTCTTCTTTCTATTATTTCTTTGGCCCTTTTTTCTTTCTTTCTTTTTTTTTTCTAAGACGAGTCTTGCTTTGCCGCCTAGGCTGGAGTGTAGTGGTGCAATCTTGGCTCACTGCAACCTCCGCCTCCTGGGTTCAAGCAATTTTCTTGCCTCAGCCTCCCGAGTAGCTGGGATTACAGGTGCATGACACCAAGCCTGGCTAATTTTTTTGTATTTTTAGCAGAGACGGGGTTTCATCATGTTGGCTAGGCTGGTCTCGAACTCCTGACCTCGTGATCTGCTTGCCTCAGCCTCTCAAAGTGCTGGGATTACACCATGCCCGGCCTCCTTTTTTCGTGTTTTACTGCATTTGCTAGTATCTCCAGGACAATGCTATACGGTAGCATGGCCCATGGGCATTATTTTTGTAATATTTAATAATTCAGTGGGGGATGTGTCTAATGTTCCCCCATTGAGTATGATGTTTGCTATGTGCTTCTGGTAGACACCAGTTCTCATTCCTCTCCGTGCCTCAGAGAAGAACAGTAACAGGTTGTGATGGAAGCTGTTTTCCCTGTTTTACGGAAAAAGAATGAAAACTAAGGAAAGCTTGGTGACTTGCCGTGCCTGCTAAGGTGATGCAGCCGATGAACGTCAGTGAACTATTGCTCCTGCTGGAGTGTGCAGGTGCCGTCCTTCATGGCATCTGTCCCTCAGCCCTGTGCCCTTACGTGAACTGCTTAGGGCATTTAGAGGGCTTTGTGGGCCTTAGCACCTGCACAGCCATTCAGTCCTCATACAGAGAAGGACACTGAGTCTTTAGGGAGGAGAAGCAGCTGTCAGTGGTAATGCTGAGGTGTGGACTCAGGCCCATCAGGCTCAGAGGCACTCATCTGTTACTTGTTGCCCCCAGCACGAATGTCTAGGCATTCTGTATGAACTTGACTTAGGAATGTCACTTTCAGACCTCAGGGGCAAGCGCTTGGGTTAATTACACTTCTCATTTCTTAGCATGGCTCTTATTATCCTCTTTGCAAGGCTCTCTCTTGTTTTATTTATATAATAATATTTTATTTCCTTTCATCGTCTTTCTCCATTCCCATCCACCACATCCATCCCCATAGCTGACAGTTTCATCTCATCAGTGTGTTTTTTGCTATCATGTGTTCTTGCAAAGTATGCATTGTTATTTTATGTGTGATAGTTTAAATTTGTATAGTAGAACTGATTTGGTTTCTTCCTTTTCTCCCTTAGTGCTGTGTTCCTCCAGACTGCTGTGTGTCCGTGCGTCCAGCTCATGCTGCTGTGTGTGTATCCAGTCTGTTGTTTCTGACAGATTTTCCTCATCTTCCCCCCCAGTGACGGACACCCAGGCTGTCCCCAACCCCCTTCCACAAATAACACTTGACATAGGCATCCTTATACTGGTTGTGTTATGGGCTGTGGTGGGGACTTCCCTGGCACAGGCACCAGGAGCAGAGCATCTGGGTCCTCGATGATGCCTGTACTTAACTGCATAAGTGATGCCACGTCTTTCTAGCTGGCCACAGTCTCCACTCCCACCCCAGACACACAGACGTGCAGCAGTGTGGAGGAATACAGCATGAAGGGAGAAAAGGGGGTCCCCACCTCTGCGTGGCATTTCTCACTCTTTCTCATATTTCCAGTTTAATGGATATTTTATTATTATTTTTTGAGACAGAGTCTCACTCTGTCGCCCAGGCTAGAGTGCAGTGGCTCTGTCTCAGCTCAATGCAACCTCCAACTCCCCTCCCCATCCCTGGGCTCAAGCAATCCTCCCACCCCAGCTTCCCGAGTAGCTGGGCTAACTTTTGTATTTTTTGTGGAGTTGGAGTTTTGCCATGTTGTCCAGGCTGGTCTCAAACTCCTGAACTCAAGTGATGAACCCATCTTAGCCTCCCAAAATGCTGGGATTACAGGTGTGAACCACCGCATCTGGCCTAAGGAATGTTTTACTTTGGAGTTCTTTTTTTCTTGTTAATTTTCAGGAGTTTATTATGGTTTGTAGATGGCAATTCCTTGTCAGTTTTGGACATTCCAGAAATGTCTCCTGGTATGTCAGTCTATTATATGTGTACATAGAATTCTTTGTTATACATATTTGAATTTTGAGGTAATCAAATTGATTAATTTTTGTAACCGATAGCCTGTGCCTTTGAGTTTTAAGACATTCTCCCCTCCCTTGACTCCTTCCAACCTCCCCAGCCAGAAATACAGTTGAACCTTGAACAACTCAGGAGTGAGGGGTGCTGACCCCACTAACCGTCAAGAATCCATGTGTAACTTTTGACTCCTTAAAAACTTAACTAATAGCTGACTGTTGACAGGAAGCCTTACTGATAGCACAAATAGTCAATTAACACATATTTTGTATGTTATATATATATTATATACTGTATTTTTGTTTTTTGAGATGGAGTTTTACTCTTATTGCCTAGGCTGGAGTGCAGTGGCATGATCTCAGCTCACCACAACCTCCACCTCCCGGGTTCAAGCAATTCTCCTGCCTCAGCCTCCTGAGTAGCTGGGATTACAGGTGCCTGCCACCGTGCCTGGCTAATTTTTGTATTTTTAGTAGAGACGGGATTTCACCATGTTGACCAGGCTGGTCTTGAACTCTTGACCTTGTGATCCGCCCGCCTGAGCCTCCCAAAGTGCTGGGATTACAGGCGTGAGCCACCGTGCCTGGCCTATATTCTGTATTCTTGTAGTAAAGTAAGCTTGAGAAAAGAAAATGTTATTAAGAAAATCATAAGAGAAAATACGTTACTATTCATGCAGTGGAAGTGGACCATCATAAAGGTCTTCATCCTCACTGTCTTCATGCTGAGTAGGCTCAGGGGGAGGAGGGGCTGGTCTTGCTGTCTGAGGGGTGGCGGAGGCGGAAGAAACTGCTGTGTTGTTCAGGAATCAAGTGTGTATTCAACGTGAACCTTCCGTGAATTTCCTGAATGAGCTTAAACTTCTCTTGCTGCCACTGCTGCTGTTTTCTTATCTCTTGTCCTGTCGTAGCATCTTAGGTTGGGTTCCTTAGAAGCAGAGCCTGAGTTGGGGGGGGTCTTGTGCACATGTTGGTTCATTTGGGGAGACCTCTCAGGAGAAACTCTCTGAGGAGTGAGGGATGAGAGGCAGACAAAGCTGTGGCCCGCGTGCGGTCTGACCCCTTGGGAGCTCTAGAGTGTGAGTGGCCCCCACAGAGCTAACTGCTTTGAGACTGGGGGCTGAGCTCTAGCCCCGTGTTAGCCTGTTATTGGCTGGGCTCTTCCCAGCCCCCGTAGGGAGGACTCCACCTGCCAGACAGTTCTCCAAAGTTGTGTTGTGGGCTGTTAGCAACCAGCATGCAGAGCAGCAGGGGTGGGTGAGTTTGCCTGCTCAGTAAAGACCTGGACAGGCCCCTGCACATCTGCCGGACTTGGTGACCTCTGTATGGTGACTCTGCCTCATGTTGCTATCCACAGGCTCCACCAAGGACCTGATCGAGACCTGCTGCGCAGCCGGACAGCAGTGGGCCATCGACAATGACGAATGCCTGGAGATACCTGACAGCGGCACTGAGGGCAACGTCTGCAGGTAGGGTGGGCTCCCTGGAGCAGGCAGAGCGGCCCATTTGCCTTCTCCAGAATCCTGCTTGCCTAGGACCCCAGGCCCAGGACAGCCCAGAGAGGGTACACCTTCACCTGCCTCTGGGGCATGAGGGCGACTGGGTGTGGCTGCCATGCGCCATCTGGCCAGGCTTTCTCTAGGCATGGAAAGTCCAAGACTGGTCCTGGGAACAAACCAGCCACATAAATTGGTAGCTGGCCTAGTGAGCAAGATCCAAGGAATGTACAATTTGAAACAAGTTTTAAAGGACTGCTATCCTCTAGGAATAGTCGGGTGTTCCCCTCACCGCATGCTGCAGTTGCTGCCGCACTCATCCCCCTCAGGCTTTCTCCTCTGTCCTCTTCCTTTCTCCGCTCTGCTACCCTTGGGTCTTCAGGAGGCTGGCCTCTCGCTGTGCTCCCTTGCCGCTGTGCTTGTTGTTTCTTCTGACTCTGATATTGCAGCAAAGCAATCCTTTATCCCCATGCCTTCCGTTTTCCAGGCCCAGGAGAGCTCTTGGTCAGCTGCTCATGCTTTCTTTTTTTTCAGGGACCCTGTCTAACCTGCTCATTTTTCCAAATAAGAAAGATGAAGTTCAGAGAGGCAGTGTGATGCACTCGAAGCCACACAGCTCACTGGCAGCATGGCCAGGATTAGACCCCATGTTTCCCAATGTCCAGACCACTCTGCTTCCTTTAAAATAATTTATGTTCTAACCTTGTCTTTCCCTTCTGCCATTCCACCAATATGGGGCTACTTAGAGCATGCAGCATTGGGAACCCTGGAGTGTGACGCTAAGTGGTCCTAATACATGCTTGCATCCCTCTTGTGGATGTGCCCCACCTCAGGGGGTGCTGAGCCCTGTCCCCCATAATCCCGACCGCCCTGTCCTGGCTCTGGCCTCTGCAGCTGACTCATCAGCCACCTCTCCTCCAGGCAGCCCAACAGTGACTGGCAGGCAGTGACCAGGGACCCGGAACCTGTGCTCCTCCAGGCTGACCTGCCAGCCTTTTCTGGGATTGGGTCTCTCTGTCCTCCCTGACCGTTGTCAGGGTGGAGACTCTGATGCCAACCCCTCTCTCTCAGAAGTCAGGGACATACAACTCCGAGTCCAGTGGGACCCAGGCCTGCATCTTCTTGGTTAAGCCAAGAAATGAAACCTTTGCAACCCAGTGGAGGTTGTGCGGGCTCTGCCACCTGTACTGGCTCCCTTGCTGTGGACCTTGGGCAGGGCTTCCCTCCTCTGAACCTCACTCATTTTCTACTCTGGGAGGATGGGGTGGGCGATTGGGGGCTGAATTGCCCCCTCTGTTGCAGGACAGCCCAGAGGCACTGCTGTGTCTCCTACTTGAAGGAGAAGAGCTGCATGGCCGGCGTCCTGGGAGCCAAGGAGGGTGAGACTTGTGGGGCTGAGGACAACGACACCTGCGGCGTCTCCCTATATAAGGCAAGCCTGACCTGTGGCCTTCTCAGCGGGGTGGGGCAGGGCAGGGCGGGAGGCTGGCCTGGGCCTGAAGGTCCTTGCAGCCCAGAAAGTTAGGCTGTTCTCGGGGCTCCTCCTGGGAGTGACCCTCACGCCTGGGGTGGAAGGACTCTTCATCTGTGCAGAAAACATCGTCAGTTATTATATTGACCAATTAATTCACAGAATATTTTTAGAGCACCAGCGTGTGCCCTGGGCCCTGTTTTAGGCATCAGGGATGTAGCAATGAGTAACGCAGATGGCAATTCCCGCCCTCCGGGGTATTTCTTTCTGGCCAGGAAGACAGAGGAAGATCACAATGAATATGTTAGCACCTGGCGTGGTCGCAGGCGATTGTGTTAAGGAGGAAAACCTGAAGAGAGGCGGGATAAGCAGTGCCAGGGCTGAGGAGGGACTGCAGTATCAGCTGACAGTGGCCAGTGACAGCCTCACTGAGAAGGGGACATTTGTGCAATGCCTGGGGTGGGGGAGGTCTATGAAAATGCTTTCAGGCAGAGTGCAGCATGTGCGAAGGCCCTAAGGTCAGAGTCTGCTTGGCATGTCTAGACTGTGTGGCTGGAGTGCATCGAGTGACAGGGGCAGGTGGAGCTGAGCCCAGAGAGATGCCAGGGCTCCTGGCCATCATCAGAATGACTGTGGTTTGACTCTGAGTGAGGTGGACCCCAAGGAGAGTTTGAGGGTCCCTTCTGGCAGTTGTGGGGACTGGTTATTGAGGGTGTTTCTCGCACATGGGAGGTGGGATGGGGATGGGGTAAAACCCCACCAGGCAGTAGTGGTGCAGAGAACAGTGTCAGCTAACACACAGGCGAGGACGTTGGGAAATGGGGTGTGTGGTCTAGTGGTCTGGCAGCAGTAAAGATAGGCCACCAGGAGTCCTTAGGCTGGAACATAAAGGACAGTAAATGTTGAGAGCTTTGGGCTTCAAGTAGAGTGTCTGTAAAGCCGTGGGAGGGATTTGCAGCAGGAGATCAGGTTGTGTGCTCGAGCTCATGGGGGCCACTGGGGGATAGGGTGTCAGTTTGGCTACAAGTAATGGAAAATTTTCTGGCACACTGGTTTTTCTATCATATGCTGCAGGCTGGAGGAAGGCAGGGCTGAGTTCGAGGAGTGAGCAGCTCCATGGTCATCAGGAACGGGGCACAGGCATGGTGGTCTTGTCCTGCCAGCTCTCATTTGCCACCTCATGGTCCAGGACGAACTCCAGAAAGGGGCAGGAGAGCCCCCTTGTTTTAAATTATTATTATTATTATTATTATTATTATTATTATTATTTTGAGACAGAGTCTCTGTCGCCCAGGCTGGAGTGCAGTGGTACGATCTCGGCTCGCTGCAACTCCACCTCCCGGGTTCAAGCAATTCTCCCACCTCAGCCTCCTGAGTAGCTGGGATTATAGGCATATGCCACCACGCTTGTCTAACTTTTGTATTTTTACTAGAGATGGGGTTTCACCACGTTGGCCGGGCTGGTCTTGAACTCCTGACCTCAAGTGATCTGCCCACCTCGGCCTCCCAAAGTGCTGGGATTTCAGGCATGAGCCACTGCGTCCGGCTTAAATTGTTTTTGATCGTGGTGAAATACACATGATGTAAAATCTTAACCATATGTAACTGCACAGCTCGGTGGCATTAAGCACATTCACATTGTTGTGCAGCCATCACCAGCAAGCATCCAAGAAGTTTCTCATCTTCTCAAGCTGAAACTATTCCCGTTGAACACTAAACTCCCATTCCCTCTCCCTGTAGCTCCTGGTAACCACCATTCCACTTTCTGTCTCTGTGGGTTTGACTCCTCTAGGGAACTCATGGAAGTGGAATTATACAGTGTTTGGTCTTTTGCGTCTGGCTTATTTCACTTAGCATCATGTCGTCAAGGTTCATCCATGCCATGTGTAGCAAATGTAAGTGTTTCCTTCCTTTTTGAGGTGGAATATATTCCCTTGTGTGGACAGACCACATTTTCTGTATCTGTCCATTCATCGACGGACACTTGGGTTGCTTCCACCTTTTGGCTATTGCGAATAATAATGCTGCTGTGAACATGAGCAGAAGAAGAGCTCCCTTTTTTGAGGGTGGACTGTAATTCTGCTTAGATTTCATTGGCTGGAGCTTCATCTCCTGGCTACATGTAACTGCAAGGAAGACTAGGGAATGTGGTGTCTTTATTCTGGGAGGTTAGGTGCCTCACTGAACGTGAGAAAGAAGGGAAACAGACATTGGGATGGATAGCTGGCTGTCTACAGCAAGGCAACGGCAAACTAGGACAGTGGCACAGTTTCAGGAAACCTTCCAGAAGGGACCTCATCTGGATTGAGGAGCGGGGGAAGGAATTGAAGAAGCCCACGGTCTCAAACCTGGGTGATGGTGACAGAGGCTGCTGGATGGTTCTGGCATTTGGGAGAGGATTTTGACTTCAATTTTGGTCATCTTAGGGTCATCTTTTTTCCTTAAAACCACTAGTATTAGTGATAGGACCCTGTTGACAGGGTTTAGAAACATTTAGAATCCCCTTCTCTGTCTTTATGTTTGACCCTGGACCAGTTCTCTTTTCCTTTTTTTTCTTTTCTTTTCTTTTCTTTCCTTTTCTTTTTTCGACGGAGTCTCACTCTGTCGCCCAGGCTGGAGTGCAGTGGCGCCATCTCGGCTCACTGCAAGCTCCGCCTCCCAGCAGGTTCATGCCATTCTCCTGCCTCAGCCTCCCAAGTAGCTGGGATTACAGGTGCCCGCCACCATGCCTGGCTAATTTTTTGTATTTTTAGTAGAGATGAGGTTTCACCGTGTTAACCAGAATGGTCTCGATCTCTTGACCTCGTGATCCACCCACCTTGGCCTCCCAAAGTGCTGGGATTACAGGCATAAGCCACTGTGCCCGGCCAGTTCTCTTTTCCGAGCCTCAGCTTTTCTATCTGTAAAATGAGGATAATAATCCATGTCTTTTTGGGTGGTTGTGGGGATCAGAGATAATGCAAACTAAGTGTTAAGTATGTGATGGGCCTTCATTAGCGGGTAGTGTTCAACACTGAGAGATGCAAGAATAGAGTATCGGTTAGGTGTTGCTGGGTAACATACATTCCAAAACATAGTGGCCTGTTGCTGGCTTAATGCATGAATTTGTGGTCGGCTGAGTACTTTTGCTGACCTTAGCCATGCTCAGCTGATCCTGGGGGCGGGGGTAGCTGCTTGCTTATGTGGCTGCTGTCAGCTGACAGCTCCACTGGAGCTAGATGACCTAGGATGGCCTCAGCTGGGATGACTTGTCTCTGTTCCCTGCAGTGTCTCAACCCCCAGCAGGCTAGCATGGGCCTATTCAGTTAGTGGATGTGCAGAGTTACAAGAAAATAAATAGAAGCATTCAAGGTCTTTTGAGGCCTAGGCTAAGAACTGGCACACCATCACGTTTATCTCATTCTATTGGCCAAAGCAAGACAGAAGGCGCAACCAAGAGGTTGGGAAATACACACTTTCTTTTAATAGAAGCAGCTGCACTATCACATTGCAAAGACAGTGAACACAGAAAAGAGTGAATAATTGGTGCTGTTATTGCAACCAGTATACCACTGTATTTTAAAATAAATAAAACCAATTTATTTTTGAAGGAAAGCAGCCTGGGCTGGGGTAGATCTACATCTTTAGGAACCTAGTCTTCTATTTTTATGTTTAATTAGCTTTAACTTGTAGTTTCCATCTTCAGGGTTACTTCATGGCCCAAGTTGGCTGCTAAAGCTCCAACCATCACATATGTGCTCCAAGAAGGAGAAGAGGAGGAGCAAAAGCTATGTACTTGATTCAAGTAGAGTCATCCCCAGTTTAAAGCCCTCCTGAAGGCTCTGCCGAGTGCATCTATCTATAACTGCAAAGACCCCTGGGAAATGCCATCTTTTAACTGACTTGAGTAGTATTGGGGTTTGCTAGTAAACATAAGGGGATAATGAGTGTGGCTGGGGGGTTAGTTTAGTTCCTTCCACAAAAGGCCGTTTATTTGTTATCTGTTTCAAAAGACTTATGTTAGTCCTACCCTGTGCCAGAATTGGGAAATAGAGGCAGAAGACCTCTCTGCCCTGGGAGAGTGCATAGTTTGGCAGAGGAGATAAGAAAATGGTGAATTCAGCCAGGCATGGTGGCTCACGCCTGTAATCGCAGCCCTTTGGGAGGCTGAGGTGGGCGGATCACGAGGTCAGGAGATCGAGACCATCCTGGCTAACACGGTGAAACCCCATCTCTACTAAAAAATACAAAAAATTAGCTGGGCGCGGTGGCGGGCGCCTGTTGTCCCAGCTACATGGGAGGCTGAGGCAGGAGAATGGTGTGAACCCGGGAGGTGGAGCTTGCAGTGAGCCGAGATGGTGCCACTGCACTCCAGCCTGGGCGACAGAACGAGACTCCGTCTCAAATTTAAAAAAAAAAAAGGCAAGAAAAGAAAATGGTGAATTCACCTCCATTTATCAGTCCTTCCCCTGAGCCTAGCTCCAGGTGGGGGCCAGGGATTGGGCAGTGATAACTGTCTCTCCTTGCAGCAATGCTGTGACTGCTGTGGGCTGGGCCTCCGCGTGCGGGCTGAGGGCCAGTTATGTGAGTCCAATCCCAACCTGGGCTATCCGTGCAATCATGTCATGCTTTCCTGCTGTGAGGGTGAAGAGCCTCTCATAGTACCTGAGGTCCGCCGACCTCCAGAGCCCGCGGCTGCACCACGGAGAGGTGAGTGCTGCCCTTCCCTGGCTGTGGCATATGGGGTGAAGGCTGGGTGACCTCTGGCCTTCTGTGGGGACCCTGGGTCCATCATCGCCTGTGGCTTGAGACACAAGCTCTGCTCTAAACAGAGTTCTGAGGATGGTGATTTCATTGTTTTCTGTGGATTACCCACTCCACCCACCTAACCACCAACTACCGCCCATCACCCTTTCACTGTCCACTCACCACCTTCCCCTCTCTTTGTCTATACATCTTCCTCCCTATCTATTTTGTCTGTACATCTTCCTCCCTATCCACTTACCAGTCTGCTCTTTTTCCATCCATTGCACTTATCTCCCACCCATCCTCCCATCCTTTTGTCCATCTCTCCATCCATTCGTTCATTCACTCCCTCAATCATCCTGTATCCCATCATCTGCCCATCCATCCATCCATCCATCAATGCATCCATCCATCCACCCACCCACCCAACCAATTATCCATCCATCCATCCATCCACCCACCTACCCACCCATCCACCCGTCCATCTATCCATCCATCCATTCATCCATGTGTCTATCTACTGATTCATTATCCACTCATCCGTTCTGTCTGTTTATCCATCCATCCATCCATCCATCCATCCTGCCATCCATCCATTTTTCCATCTACCTACCCATCCATTCATTCATTTATCCATCCATCTGTCTGTCCATCTGTCTGATCATCTATTCACCTATCTATCCATTCATCCATCTACCCACCCACCCATATGTCCATTTATCCATCTGCTTATCCACCCATCCATCCATCCATCCTTATTGTCCTTGGTGTCACCCCCTTCTTCTTCCTTTCTTGTACTGTGGCCACTGTTCCAGCTGCAATGTCCAGTCCCTGTCCCCTAGCCAGGGCTGTCTCCTGGACCCATGACCATTAGCCTTCTCTGTGCCTGGTAGGTCTGCAGGAGCCTGATGAGGATACCCCAGTGAGTCAGCAGATGTCCTTTATGTACATGGGCCTTGGTGGCTGGGGGGCTGGCGCCATGAGATTCCTGGCAGGCCTGCTTTATGGGTATCCACATGTTCAGCCTCAACTGCTTAGGGACCAGATGTCCAGGTGGGTTCTAGAACCACTAGCCCAGTTTTTTCGCTGTTCCTATGGACCATCATCTGGGTCCCCTGTGGATTTGTGCTGGGCACTTCATGGAGTGAGAATTAAAGCCACAGATGAGATCCTCGTATCAAGATTAAACTCTTGGCCTCTGGAGTCAGGCAGACTTGGTTGGAATCCCAGTTCCTTTGTTTACCTGGGGCAAGTCACACAGAAGGAAGGCTCTTTCTCAGAGCCTTCATTGTGGCATCTATTAAATGGTGTTGTATTCTTTACCTTGCTCAGTGCAAGGATGAATGATAGGATGCCTGTCAAGGGCTTTTGGCAGTGCCTAGCGACGCAGTCAGCATTGCCACTACTGTTGCTGTTACTGTTGCCATGCTTCAGTAGCTCAGAGGGGGAAGATGAGGCCCAGAGAAAGGCAGGATCTTGCCCCAGGCACATGCCGGGTCTTTGGCACAGCCAGGACTGGACACCTTGGCTCTAATGACTCTCACTTTTGCCCCAGGCTTTCTGCTGCCCAGAGTTTTATCTAGACCCAGTCAGCCTTGGCTTCAGTCAACCCAGATCTCTGTCACTTTAATGCAAGATGGCAGAAGTCTGTGCATAGGGATTAAGATGCCTGCTGTCCACAGGTGCCAGGGCCCAGGAGATCATACAGGAAGAGCTCATATCCTGTGAGGTACAGGTGGGAGAACAGATACCTGGATCTCCCATCAGGGTGAGGCAGGGGCAAGTGCATGGGGGTTGACCAGGCCCGGCCTGGGCAGATCAACCAAAACAGATGAAGCCAGTCCGATGTGGGTACAGAGAGTAAGTTGAGTCCAAGGAAATGCTACTTGCCGAGATTGGCTCTAAGGGGCTGGTTGAGTACTGGTGTGAAGGCCAGGTTAGCACCCAGAAGAGTCTGGCTGAAGGTAGAATTTGGGAGGAAGTCTGGCTTCAAAAGTCAAAGGGCGGGTGGGTGGAAGGGAGGTGGGCAACAGAGTCAGGCATGATCCAGGCCAGAGATCAATGCTCCCTCCTCCTGTGAAGAAGGTGCTGGTGAGGGTGAGCTGAACCTGAATCCTGGAGGTGCTGTCTCGCCTGTGGTGTGCTAGGAGGAGTCCTGGGCCCGGGTCTGTCCGCCGCCTGCCTGCAGTGCTGAGTCTCTGCAGGGCCAGACCGCCAGCCATCATGGCCCTGTCTCGAGGCACCGGCTGGAACTGATTGGGCCTCAGCTTAATGTAAACACCCTCCATATGAAACACGTTCCTCAGACGTGACTTCATGCAGCTACTCTCTATGTGGGCTCCACTGTCTGGATTGGGTGGGACGGGCGGAGGCCCTGGGCTGGCACAGAGCTTAGAGGGGCTGTAGGCCTCTCCCTGAAGTCCTAGCTGCATGCTTTCCCCACAGCTGTTAAACAAAGAACTTCCCAAGGAAGCTCAGCCCCAGGAGCCTTCTCTTCCACTCTCACCTGTTCCCCAGCACAACCCTGGGAGATGGGTTTATCCCAGAATCTGGAGGCACAGAGAGGCCTAGTGCTGCCCAAGTTGACCCAGCTAGTGAGGGCCCAGGTCAATGGTCACATCTGATCCAGTGGAGCCCAGATTTGGAGCTCTTTCTGCTGCTGAGGAAGGTCCTCCCTGATGTCACTGAGGTTAGGGGTCTGAATCTATTATAACACTTTAGTGAGAGCTTCCTTGTGGCTCTGACCCTGTCCTATTGTAGGGGACTCAGTGATGAAGACTTGGACCTGGCTCTGATGGGTTCATTCTTACTATTTGAGGTCTGTTCATTCATTTGCTCGTCCGTCCATCCATCCATCCGTCTGTCCATCCATCCATCCTCCCATCTGTCCACCCACCTACCAATCCATCCATCCATTTGTCTGTCTGTCCACCTGTCCATCTACCCATCCACTCATCCACTCATTCATCTACCCATCGCTCCATTCAGCCACACACCCATTCACCCATTCACTCATGTATCCGTCCACCTACCCATCCTTCCATTCACTCATGTATCCATCCACCTACCCATCCTTCCATTCACTCATCCACCCACCCATCCACTCACCCATCCATCTATCCATGTACTCATCCATTCATCTACCCATGTACTCATCCATTCATCTACCCATCCATCTATCCATCCACCTACCCATCCATCCATTCAGCCATACACCCATTCATCTATCCACCCATGTATCCATCTATCCACCCATCCTTCCATCTACCCATCCATCTATCCATCTATCCTCCTTCATTCATCCACCCATCCAGTCACCACCCATCCATCCATCCATCCATCCACCCACCCACCCATCCATCCTGCTTCATCTATCCTTGCTGTCTGCCGGGCACACAGAGGCCTTGTGAGGACCTGCACTAATTTCCCAAAGCTGGTGGTCTCAGCCACCTACTCTGACCAAGCTGGCTCTGTCTTGAGTTCTAACTCCTGTCCTAGTTTCAGAGGCAGAGATGGCGGGCCGAGAGGCCCTGTCACTGGGCACAGAGGCCGAGCTGCCTAACAGCCTGCCGGGTGATGACCAGGATGAGTGCCTTCTCCTCCCGGGAGAGCTGTGCCAGCACCTTTGCATCAATACTGTGGGCTCTTACCACTGTGCCTGCTTTCCTGGCTTCTCACTACAGGATGATGGCCGCACTTGCCGCCCAGGTAAGGGCCCTGATGGCCAGGGCAGGGGCTGTGGGCAGGGCTGATCTTGCCAGGGGAGTGTGGCATTTCTGAGGTGCACACTGTGGGGTCCTTCACCTCCTTCTACCCCATACGTTGGAACCCACAGAAGCCTGAGGCCTCCAGTGATGGGAGATTTGTGAGGCAGGGAAAATAGAAGCTTCCTTCCTGGAGCTCCATCTGCAGGGACCTGGCCCCAGCACCTTGTCCTTTATTTGAGTGCAGGGACAGGCTCTTACCAAAACCCAGCTATCTCCCCAACGCTGGGCCCGTGGTGATCCAGAGGGATTTCTTCCCAGCCAGTGGTCCTAGAATTGATTGTTGGTTTTTAATCTAGACACTCTTTTCCCTTTCCCCCCTCTCTTCTTCCTTGCCTCCTTTCCTTCCACCCCCTCTGCCCCCAGTAGCTGAGACTGATCTTTCCCAAGGTATATGCACACTCCAAACCTCATTTTCCTCTCCTGTGAAATGGGGTGGGGGATTAAACGTCAGTGCTCTGCGTGAGAAGGGCAGGTGCCTGGAAGTGCCTGAGGCCTGGCTGAAGACCTGAGACCTCCCCCAACCCCCTCTCTGCTCTACCCATGATAGAGGGTCACCCTCCACAGCCAGAAGCCCCACGGGAGCCTGCACTGAAGTCCGAATTTTCCCAGGTGGCCTCTAACACCATCCCGCTGCCACTGCCGCAGCCGAACACCTGCAAAGGTAAGCAGTGGGGGTGCTGTCTCCAGGACAGGACCCAGGGTCCAGGGAGTGGGTCTGGGCTGCTTGCAGGTGATGAGCTCTCTGGTGCTGGATATGTGCAAGATGGCCCCTCCAAAGGGTGTGCTTCTGTTTTGGGATGATGGGCTTACCTGGGACTGAGTGAGGAGCTGAGGAAGTCACTGAGGAGATGTGATGTGGGGGGCAGCCTAGGGCCTGGTGTGTGACCCCAAACAAGCCAGTTAGCTGCTTTTTGTCTCCATTCTTACAACCTTGAGGTAGTCATATCCTGGTTTGCCCACCTGTTGTGGAGACTGTGTTCAGCGATGCCTAGAAAGCCCTCTTCTTTATTGTTCTTCTCCTCATTCCCTTCCCCCACTTTTTCCCCTGCCTCCTTCCTTTCTCTTCCTCCTTCTCTCTTCTCCTCCATCTCCTCACTGTTCTTGCTGTCACTCAAGGCATGGGCTGGGATCTGAGTGGTGGGGGAGGTAGACCAAGAACATCGTCCCCGACGCCAGATGGCGTTGGAGCAGACTTAATGGATGAACCTATGAAAAGGATCAGGAGTGGGGTTCTTTGTCTCCCAGCCTCCTTGCCTCCCTGCCTCCCAGAGGCGTTGTTTCTGTGTCTCACTAGTAGGTTAGAGCCAGGGATGGGGAATGAACCAGTGTGGGCCAAGGCCAGGGCCTGGTGGTCTCTGATTTCTGTGTGGTTTTCTTCAGACAACGGACCCTGCAAGCAGGTGTGCAGCACTGTTGGGGGCTCAGCCATGTGTTCCTGTTTTCCTGGCTATGCCATCATGGCAGATGGCGTGTCCTGTGAAGGTGAGTGCCTTGGGGTGCCCTCCTACCTGTGCAAACCTGAGTTGGCCTGTGATAGGGGCCTCCAGGTAGGCGTGGCTGGTACCTAAAACCTGCTGAGTTTGTGCGGGAAAAGTCTTGGCTGCTATGATGAGCACCCCCAGTGGAGCAGGTTAAACAGTCACTCCCTCTCACTGTATGTGCGGTGTGTACATGCACTCCAGGCTGGGCTGCAGCGGGCTGCAGAGGAACAGGGCCCGGGCTCCTCCCATGGTGTTGCTCCACATTTCCTGGAGCAATGTTTCTCCCGCGGAGTGTGCACCTGAGTCTCTGGAGGCCTGGGTCAAACAGGCGGGCCTGAGATTCTGCTGAATCCTCAGAGATTGAGTCAATAGGTCTGGGTGGGTGGGCCTGAGAATTTGTGCTTCTAGCGAGGTGATATGGGTGCTGCTGGTCTGTGGACACTACCTCCACTCTCCTCGCCCTGGAGGGTTGCCCTGGTCTGTGCAGCCATGACCAGGCCTGGGTGGAGAGGGGGAAGGGGAAGCAATGCCAGTTGTTTTAAGGGCAGCCGGAAGTATCCCCGATGGGGAGTGGGAGGGACGCTGGACAGCAGGAATGCCTGGCTGAATCTGTTCCCAAATGAAGGACATTGGTGATGATTAGCTCTCCAAGGAACACATTCCTTCCACCCCCGTGACCCTGCCTAGGTCTGGATCTTGTCTCTGTGGGGCCTCTGTGGGTCAGGACCCCCCACTGTAAAATGAGGCCACTGGATCCAGCACCTGCTGGGTTGGTTCCCACAGTGAATGGCATCTGAAGAACCAAGCTGAGAGGTCTCAAGACTTCACCTCCTGCCTGGGGGCAGGACAGAAATGGAGTATGCAGAGTCTAGGAAGTATGGCAGTTCTGGCTCAGAAATGAGACCCTGATGGGTGTCTGGGGAGAACAGAGTCAAGTCTGCCTGGGTGAATACCCACATTCCTCTCAGAAGCTGAAAGCCTGTGTCCATCTCCAGCTGAGACTATGTTCTGATGTGGACAAACACTGTCCTGTGAGCCCAGAGAGGAGAGTAGACTTGCCCAGGGTACATGACATGGCAGTGACCGGCAGGCCTTCCTCTCCGATGCTGGGGGCAGCTCTCAGGTCCAGGTGGTGCTGGGTTCTCTGGGCCCTGCTCCCCGTCTCCCAGGGCCCTGAAGATGTAAGGGCTGCATCTGTCCTGGGGCAGGCCTCCTTTGGGCCCAGCCCTGTGAGGCCCCTCTGCCTGTGCTGGTCATGCAGCCTGGCCCATGTCTGCACATCCCCAGGACCCTCTCCCTCCTCTGGGGGCCCTGGCAGTGAAAGCCAGGGTCCAGGCCACAGGTTGCAACGGGCATTCAGAGGGGCACCTGCCCTGTGGAGGAGCGCTGCTCAACTCTGCTGCATTGGAAAGAATCAAGTGAGTTCCAAACATGTTGAGTACAAGAATGTTTAAAACACTTCCAGATTTCAAGTTTCTCTTGAAACTTTGTGAAATCTGCATACAAGGGGTCCACACCCCCGTCCCCTTTTGGATGGAGCACAGACACTCAGTGTCCTGGAACCCCTGCGGGCCCTTCCCTGGTTTATGTTTCTGGCCTGGTCTAAGTACTGGACTTTGCAAGCTCTCAGTGGCATGGTTCTCTTGGCGCCTGTGGATGTGGGAAGCGTTGAGTGCGTACGGGAGGCAGCCTTTGGTCCTGTCCCCACTGTGACTGTGGGCAGCCACCCACCCTCTCTGAGTCTCACCTTGCCACCGTCCTTACTGGGGCATTGGGGACCAGCTCTGCACACTCAGGCTTGGGCCCAAGGCCCAGCTACACACAGGCAGGGAGGCCCCAGGCAGGCCCCTGCCCCTTGCTGGGTCTCATTCTCCTGTCACTGATGCTCCGTGGCAGCCCATGCCCCTCTAACAGTCCTTCTGTTTTTCCTCCTGCGGCTGCCACTAGACCGAGACGAGTGCCTGATGGGTGCTCACGATTGTAGCCGGCGACAGTTCTGTGTGAACACCCTGGGATCCTTCTACTGTGTCAACCACACAGTGCTCTGTGCGGATGGCTATATCCTCAATGCGCACAGGAAGTGCGTGGGTAAGCCAGGGCCCCACCTGCCGCCCGCCGTCACAGCTCTCCGCTCTGCTCCACGCCAAACCTGTCACACTGTGGCCACATGCCAAAGGGCCTGCCCTTTGCATGTGAGCTCTCAGCACAGCCGGCACCGCAGTGCTCCATGTCATGCCCTTGTGTCCTGGCGTCTTGTCCCGCTTGGCTGCCAGCTCCAGCTGGAGGCTGCTTTCCCCAGGGACGTGTCTATGTGTCAGGGAACTGGATGTGTTGGCCTAGTGGATCATGGACCCCACCTGGGCTGCAGGAAAATGAGGGGGTCAGACATGCTGGGAGAAGGATAGCATGTGTGGGGTCTGGAGGCAGGAGGCCTGGGCTCCAAGCAGGACCCCCAGAAGCTCTGTGGCCTTGGATGAATGACTTGTCTTCCCCCAGCCGTGGTTTTCTCATCTGTAATAAGGAGGCTGTTGATCCTCTTTTGACGATTGTGTGACATGTGCGGGGTAGCACAGAGCCCGGGCACCGTGAGCATGCTACAACAGCTACATGCCTTCCCCAGGGTCCTCCGCAGAGGCTGGTGGACAGAGGCTGGGGTCCAGCAGAGCCCCCCTTGCACACCAGCTTGGCATTACTTTGCTATGTGACCTCGAGCAGCAGAGCTCTCCTCTGAGCCTCCCTTTCCTCCCCTCTGACCGTGGGGCCAGAGGACTGGGTGCAGGCTCATAACCGGCATCTGGCCTGCACATCGCCTGGGTCGGTGCTCAGTGATGCCTCTTTCTTCCCCTCTCTTAGGCCCCATGTGGGCCAGGCGCCAGGGCTCTGGGAGTGCTCTGTGCATACGTCTGCAGCCTCTGGTATTTTCGCAGAGGACTGTAAGCCCTTGTCCTCCTCCAGTTTGTGGTCCCAAACGAAGATAGACCCAAAGTAGCTGGGACTCAGGGCAGGCTGTGGTAAATGCCATCACAGAGACACCCGCAGAGGGCGAGGTCATTCCAGCTGGTGGCATCGGGTTAGCATTTGGAAATCAGGAAGGGTATGCGGGGTGGAAGGAACAGCTCGAATAAAGGTGTGGAAGTAAGATCAGAACATAGTGCGTTTAGAGCATGTGACCAGAGCCCCATTTGTCTTCTCTGTGCTTGGGGACCATGTCCAGCCTGGACATATCCCCTTCCTTCCTCGCCTTTCACCGCTGGGCACATGAGCCCATGGTGCTAGGCTGAACGCCTGCTACAGACATGTTTGCCCTAGGCCTCTAGCTGTCGGCACAACATGCACCTCCTGACCCTGCTTGCCAGCAGCCAGCCAGCTCCTCCTGTCTGTGTTGGGTCCATGTGTGTGCGTCTGGGAAGGCGGATCCCACCAGGGCCCATGAGCACCCCTCCCATGATGCTCTGCCCTCTCGCGATGCCTGAGTACGCAGGCTCCTCTGGCTGCCTGGAGATAAGACCTCACGCTAAAAGGGATCCCCAGGCAGCTGCAAAGTGGGTTCTGGGAATGAAAGAGCAAGGGCACATTCCATTCAGCAAAATTTATGAGCTCACACGCATTCCTTTATTTCTTTCCCTCCTTGTTCATCCTGTACAAACCCGTCAGCGCCTGTTCTTCATCCTTCCATGCCCCTCGCACACGTGTTCATCCCGTCGTGTTAGCACCTGCGGCGCATTCTTTCCGTCATTTGTACGTCCACAAATGTCCACTGGGCTCTCCTGCAGTTCATTTGTTTGCTCTGCACTTGTTTATTAACCCAGGCAGGTGAGATGGGAGGCTCATGCTAGGATCAAGAGTGTGGCCTCTGCAGCCAGCCTGCCTGCCTATGCTGAAATCCTAGCTCTTTCAATTTCTGATATAAAGCCTTAAAACAGTTGGTTAAACTGAGCCTGTTTCTTCATCTGTGAATGAGATAACAGCACCTACCTCAAAGTGTCATTGTGGGGATTAAATGAATTAGTCCATTTAAAGAATTTGCTAGTCTTGTGACAGCTTTGTTATAATTCAACCAATGTTACACTGAGGCAACCTGCAGAGGTAGTAAACTCCCCATCACTGGAGGTATGTAAATCAAAGTGGGACAGTATTGGGTGTGACCTGTGCCAGGGACTCCCCTGTGTTTACCATTTGCCTTTTGTGGTCTGTACTTTGAAGACTGTCTTGGGCACAGGGATAAGTGTTTCAGGTGGGCTGGGCTGCAAGAAGATGTGAGGGAGGCAGCCCCCAGCTCTGAGCCCCCCATGAAGTGGTGCTGCAGCAGTACCTGAATGATGGGGCAAGGGTACAGCTCTGGGCCGGGCGCTCTGACTTCCGTTCTTGATCTGCCACATGGCTGTCCGTGTGACTCTGGTCCAGTCACAGTACTACTGGGAGGCTGATTTCTTCCTCTGAGAAATGGGGCTTGCAGAACGATGTCCTCTAAACCACCTGACCCTGGTGAGCCTCCGCCCATGGTGCTGCTGTTTATTACCATAATTCCTCCAGGCTGTGGGAGGCTCCTTGGGTTATGGGCATTTCTGGGGTCCTGGGAATGGTCTCCTTCTGTAAGTCCAGCCTATAAATCAGAAGTCTTTATCTTGCCCAACCAAGCCTTCCTTGGAAACCACTGGCCCAGAACTGTCCCTTTCCCTCCTCCCCATTCCCAGCCATCCCCAGGTCTGCCTGGTCTGACACTGTTTGGTTCACCTGTGAGTTTGGGAGGGTCTCTTTCCCCAGGGCCTTGGCCTCCACCTCTCCACCTAGTCCCCTAGTCATGCTTCTAGACTCAACTCGAATGTCACCACTCCTGAGAAGTGGCTCTGATGGTCCAGACCACAGTGGGTAGTTCTCTGGCCGGAGCCCCCAAGCCTCCACCTGCCTGTCCTTGAGGGCCAGGGCTGGGGCCGACACACCCGCTTGGTCACAGGAGCCTAGCTCAGAGTTATGTGTGTGGAATGGGTAGATAAGGAGAGGACTAGTGCACCTGACTGCCGCCACAAAGGGGAGCACCAGGAGAGAGTAAATGGGTCCGCCCTCCACACTGGCTTAGCGCTGGCCTTGGGGCAGTTTCTGAGTTGGTGGCCTCTGTGGCCCCTGGGCAGTTTCTGAGTTGGTGGCCTCTGTGGCCACTGTGGCCCTGTGGTGGTTTCTGAGTTGGTGGCCTCTGTGGCCCTGGGGCGGTTTCTGAGTTGGTGGCTTCTGTGGCTTGGGGGTGGTTTCTGAGTTGGTGGCCTCTGTGGCCCGGGGGCAGTTTCCGAGCCTCTGTGGCCTGGGGACAGTTTCTGAGCCTCTGTGGCTCCCCACCTCCCTTATGCGTCCTCTCTCTCCTTCATTGGCTTCTCCTCTCCCCAACTACGTATCCCTGGAATCTCCCAGGAGCTGGTCCTTGGCCTTCTCTCCGTGTGCTTCTCTTCCCTGGGTGGCCTCAGCCATCTGACCATTCTCAAGTTAGTATTCCCACTCAGACCCCTTGTGTGAACTCCAAGGCATGTCCTTGGCTGCCTCTTCACCCTCAAACTCTCACGGCCAGCAGGGTTCCCACCTTCCCCCGCAGCCTACACCTCATAGCCCGCCCTCACTGCCACCTGTTGAGCTGCTTGGCCAGAAGCTCTGGGCCCCTCCTCCCACCTCACTTTTATCTCATCCGTCAGTGGGTTTTGTTGGTTCCAGCTTCACAATACTTCAGAATCCAGCTGCTTCTCCCAGCCCATAAAACGTAGTCCGAGCCACTGAATCTCCTGCCTGGATTCTCACCCCTATTCTCCAGCCCCTGCCAGGGATCCCTGCTCCAAATAAATCAGACCACTCTCTCTTCTGCTTGGAACTCTCTGTGGCTCCCACCGTTCCTCCTGCTCCCCCTTTTTCTCCCTTCTCTGCCCTGCAGCACACCCACCTCCTAGCGGGCCCTTGAACCTGCACAGCTGGCTTCCTTCTCAGGGCCTTCACGTCCCTGACCCATCTGCCTGGTCTGTCTGCATGGCCCAGTCTGTCATCTTGTATCATCTTTGCTCCGATGTCTTCTTTTCTGAGAATCTATCCCTGACCCACCCCCCAGCAATGCCCCCCACTGTACCTGGGCACTCCCTGTCTCCTGTGTCCTGCTCTGTTTTGTCCATAGCACTCAGCACCACCTCCATTTATGTTTGTTTATGTATTTATTGTGTCCTTTCCCCTTGAGTGTCTGCCCCGTAAGGGCAGGGATTTCTGTCTTGGTCACTGATGTACACCCAGTGCCAAGAACAGTGCTTAGTGCATAGCAGGCGCTCAATAAATCTTTGTTGAATGAAGGGATGTTTGGGTGCCGAGACATCAGCCACATCTCTGAATGGTGAGCAACTTGAGGGCGGGACCTGGAGCTCTCTCCCTCCTGGTGGCCCAAGGTCTGCTGGCTGCACTCAGCCACTGTCCTAGGGACTCTGCAGCTTCTGACAGCCTCGCTCTCCCTGCAGACATCAACGAGTGTGTGACAGACCTGCACACGTGCAGCCGGGGCGAGCACTGTGTGAACACGCTGGGCTCTTTCCACTGTTACAAGGCACTCACCTGCGAACCAGGCTATGCCCTCAAGGATGGCGAGTGTGAAGGTGAGAAGGGCCCAGAAGGACCAACTGGAGGCCCTGCCCAATGGCCAGCTTTGCCCCACCCCTCCCTGGCCCCACCCGTGTCCTGCCCTGGCCACGCTCAGGCCTGGCCGTGCCCCTCTCCATCCCCTCCTTTCTAGCAGGCTCCCCTTAGTTGGGTTTCCTGCTGGTGGGAAGACCCCACGATGGTGGTGTTTGGGGCAGAGATGGGAGTCTGAGGCAGGGTGAGGGCAGGCTAGGTCCACCTGGCTTTGCTCCTGCCTGCTGATGTCTGGGTGCCAGTTATGGCCCTTGCTGTGGCCTGGTTTGTGCATTGAGGTAGAGCCCACAGAGGGTTCACTCCGTCCCTTTCACTGGAAAATTCCAGCCTTCTAAGCAGAGGGAGGGGTTTCATCCAACCCTTTCAACAAGTACTTCCTGAGCTGTTCTTACGTGCCTGCCAGGTCCTGGGTACCAGGGATCCAGGGTGGGGTGCTGTGGCCCTTCTCTGACCTCGTGGTGGGGGCAGTGGAGTCCACATAGGCAAATGGAGATGGCAGAGTGACTGGGGGCGGGGGCCCCTGTAAGTGGTGGGTCCAGGGAGGCCCCCCGGAAGAGGTGATGTTGGAGTTGAGACCTGAATGAGAAGCTTCAGGCAGAGGGGGCAGCATGCCAAGGCCTTTTGGGTATGGGGAAGAAGCACTCTTGGCATGTTCCAGAAACAGAAAGTCTCCAGAGTTGAAGCCTTGCTGCCTGTGCTACCTCCCTAAAGTGTGAACACATGACCTTACCTTACAGATTTAGGCACACGGTGGGGACATCCCCACTTCTGCCCCCTGCAAATGTGGGACAGTGGCTAACAGAGCAGGCTTGGGAGCCAGTCCCCCAGGTTCTGGTCCTGGTGCAGTGCTCCCCAGTGGTAGAGCCTTGTCTGTGCCTCAGCTTTCCTGTTTGTAAGATGGGGCTTGTCATGACATCTACTTCTTTGGGCTGAGAGTGCCCAGAACAATGGTGGGACCAAGGAGAAGTACAGTAAACATGGTTATGTTGCTATTACTCCTGGGACAAAGGCCATGCCAGCAACAATGTGGTTCTGCCAGCTTCCCGGAGAGATCTTTGTAGCCATCAGGGTCATGGGTCTGTGGGCAGAGATATGTGGGCAGGGCTGCTGGGTGTAAAGGCAGGACCTGTCCCCCAACCCTTGACACCCAGCCTCTCCGCTGCAGACGTGGATGAGTGTGCGATGGGCACGCACACCTGCCAGGCGGGCTTCTTGTGCCAGAACACTCAGGGTTCCTTCTACTGCCAGGCCCGGCAGCGCTGCATGGATGGCTTCCTGCAGGATCCTGAAGGGAACTGTGTGGGTGAGTGGGGGCTGCAGCGCTGGGGATCACCAGCCTAGGGCTCTACTGGAGGCATTGCGGGGGCTTTGAGGGCTTTAGAGACCAGGGAGGCCTGGCTTGCTGCTCCATTCCTCTCCCAGCCCCCTTGTCCCTACCTGTGAATGGGCATGTCAAGTGTTCAACCCTGGGGGCACCACTGCCCCCAAAGTGTAGCTGCTCCTATTACCTTGAGCTGTTGGCTGAGTTATTATTCAGCGGCCTCTGTGAAGCTATCTGTGGGGTTGGACTGGATGTGAATGAGTATCCAGTTTTTTTAACCAGTCAGCAGTGGCTATGTGATAGATCATGACCTGGCACATACGTCTACACACATCCAGGAAGAACTGGAACACAAATGTCCCCACACAGTACCGCGTGTGACACCCACTGAAATTTCCCATTTTTGGAGAATGCTAGTGAGACCTCCTAGAATGATTCCGTGCTGCACTCGAGGGTTGAGACTTACAGTTTTACAGATGCCAGCCTAGTCCCCAAGTGGGTCTGAGATTCTACCTGCTCTGCGCCCCCCAACAACTCCTTCCCTAAAAGGGGTTGCTAACTTAGTCTCTGTGCCTCTAAAACGTCTTGTTAATGTGCTGTACTTCCCCGGCACCTAGACCCCTGGCGCGTGGTTGGTGTAGTTATCCTAGCACTCAACCTCGATCCCGCCCTGCCTCCAGCTGCTCTGTTGGGCAGATGTGAGAGGGCATAGGGCCAGCCATCAGGAGCTTGGGTTCTGGGAGGTGTATCCCTTGGGTAGTGGGGCACAGAGGTGGGACAGTCTGGCCCTGCAGCTCTGACCAGGGCTGGTCTGGAGCCTAGGACTGACTCCTCCCAGTGTGGCCCTGGGAGGGGCAAGGGCCTGGGAGGACGCCATGCCAGGCTCCCTCTCACCTACACCTGCCTCTGCAGACATCAATGAGTGCACGTCACTGTCCGAGCCATGCCGGCCAGGCTTCAGCTGCATCAACACAGTGGGCTCCTACACGTGCCAGAGGAACCCGCTGATCTGCGGGCGTGGCTACCACGCCAGCGATGATGGGGCCAAGTGTGTGGGTAAGGCCAGCCGCCCCCACCCTGCCAGCCAGCCCGGCCTATCCGCTTCCCCACCCGTGGGAGGTGTGTGTGGAGGGAGCTCCAGAACTCAAGGTACCCTGCTCGCCCCCCACAGACGTGAACGAGTGTGAGACGGGTGTGCACCGCTGCGGTGAGGGCCAGGTGTGCCACAACCTCCCCGGCTCCTACCGCTGTGACTGCAAAGCGGGCTTTCAGCGGGACGCCTTCGGCCGGGGCTGCATCGGTAGGTAGGCTGGTGGCCAGGACCCGTGGGGAACACCTGGCTGGGCCCCTGCCCTCTGTTCACTCCACCTCCCCATGCCCAGCACCTCCACTGCCTGAGTGGGGCCCACCTGCTGGAGCCCACAAGGCTGCCTTCCAGCTAGCCCCATCCTCCTGCTGGGCCTGCCAGGGCCTGGCTCTGGCCCCTGCCCCCACCTTCTCAGTCCCTCCTGTCTCATCCTTGTGGCTCTGCCCCTCTTACTCTGGTCTTTCTGCTTCCCTCAGTCTCTGTCACCATCTCTTCTTGTCTCTTGCCTTGCCTGTGTCTGTCCCTCTGGCCTCTTCCTCTCGCCTTCCTCCGACACCCTTGCTGTCTCCTCGCCACCTGGTCTCTTTGCCTCTCTCTGCCTGTCCTGGCCTCTCCCTGTCTTTCCTTCTGGGTCCCTCTCCTACTTAGCCTCCCCTTCAGCCCTGGATGGCCTCTGGGGGAGCTGGCTTCAGGGCCACCCACCCTGTGCCTGCTGCCTGCCCTCCCACAGACGTGAACGAGTGCTGGGCCTCACCAGGCCGCCTGTGCCAGCACACGTGTGAGAATACACTAGGCTCCTACCGCTGTTCCTGTGCCTCTGGGTTCCTGCTAGCAGCGGACGGCAAGCACTGTGAAGGTACGCTGGCCCTCATCTCTGACCCCATGCTGCCTGGTATCCGCAGGGGGCAGACCCACCGTGGAAAACCCAGAGCCTTTCCCGACCCTTCACTCTCACATGTTCACCCACGCTGGCCCCTCCCTCCTCCTCTGTCTGACCCAACCCTCTCTGGCCTCCATGCTCACCTTTCTCCTGTTGTTTTCTGTCCTGAATTCCCCTGCTGAGGTCCTGGGGCCCCAGCTCCCTCAGTCCAGAGAGGCTGGGTCTCTGTGTCGTCTGTACCCACAAATGGGGTATCTGAGGCCTCCAAGGTCCGTGTACCCACCTGTGCGGGATGCACCTGTGGCTGAGGGAAGGGCTGTAACATTATTCCCATATGTGCTCATGGTGCTGTTGGCTCAGCTCAATGGGGACTGATGTGGAGTAAGGCCACCAGGCTGCTCAGTGAGGGGGCGAGGGGCCAAGCTAGAGGGCCGTGGGGTCTCGGCCCCATTTACCTGGCATGATCTTTCCCAGCCCCTCCCCAGGCTGGAGGAAATTCCCTCATTTTCTCCTGGTGAGGTGAGTTGGCTGAGACCCCTGGGAGGCCATGGATCCCTTCCCAGTCACCGGGCCTGGCAGGAAAGCTGGCCCTCACATGGGTCAACCCCAGTCCAGCTCAGGGAGCTCGGTGGGCCTGGCTGTCAGATGGTATTTGGATGGGCTCTCCAAGGCAGACTTGGGCCCTGCTATGACTGCCTGCTGGTGTCCCTGCAGACGTGAACGAGTGTGAGGCCCAGCGCTGCAGCCAGGAGTGTGCCAACATCTATGGCTCCTACCAGTGCTACTGCCGCCAGGGCTACCAGCTGGCTGAGGATGGACACACCTGCACAGGTACCTTTCCCCTGTCCAAGGGCCGCCTTCCAGAGAGGCACTCCTTTTGCTTGTGCCAGGCTCCCCGAGAGTCCCTCCTGGGCCATGTATACAGAAAGGTTTTAGCATCAGATCTGAGTTCAAGCCCCAGCCCTGCAGCTTCCTGGCTGTGTGACCTTGGACAGATTGCCTCTCCACTCTGACCTCAGGCTTCTCCTCTGTAAAATGGGAATAATGGTCCCGACTTCAGGGGGATGAAGAACTAAGTTTACATAGGTGGCCATGACTGGCATCTGATTGTCCCCTCAGCTGGTAGTAGGAGTCAGGGAGCAGCCCTTGGGCATGAGCACTGGAGTGGGAGTCCTGTTTTGCTTCGTGGACTCGGGCAACTCTCTTCTACTCTCTTAGTCCCCTTGTCTTCATTTAAAAAATGGGCTCCTAAGCTCTGTGGCTGTGACAGGGACAGGCTGACTGTCAGTGGCTGGGCTCTATGGGTGGATAAGGTTCACCAGGGGCTGCACCTCTCTCCGACAGACATCGATGAGTGTGCTCAAGGCGCCGGCATCCTCTGCACTTTCCGCTGTCTCAATGTGCCAGGGAGCTACCAGTGTGCATGTCCTGAGCAGGGCTACACCATGACGGCCAACGGGAGGTCCTGCAAGGGTGAGCAAGTCCCCCCGCCCCTGCCTCCACCAGGGCCTTGGGCAGGCTCCAAGCAGGCACAGAAAAGCTCACAGAGCTTGCATGCACTTGGAGCCCCCATACCCGATGGATAAATGTGGGATGGCCAGTGCTACCAGTGGCCATGTTAATTGAGGTAATGCCCGGGATGAAGAAGGTGACAATCTTGCTGCTCAATCCAGCTTAGAATCTTCTAGGCCTGTGCTCAGCTCTGGACTCTGTCCTGAGAGTGGAACAGGGATACTGTGGGGTGGTTTTAAGGAGGCAGGAGGCCTGTCTAGTGAGGAGACTGCAGAAGAGCCACAGGGATCCCAGGCAGTGTCCCGAGTCTCTGCAGTATTATGCAGGGACAAGGAGATAGGCAGGTCTGTGGACCCAGAGGGTAGGGCGAGATCCCGGGGAGTAGGGAAGGGTGTCATGGGGAGGCTTATCCCAGCCCTGGTGCAGAAAGGCACCCTCCTCATCAGAGCTGTGTAGAGCTGGGAGGGGCTGTGCAATGGGAGGGTTCCCCACTCCCCTGCTATTGAGGATATACAAGGGCTGGGCAGTTAGCTGTCGAATTTGCAAGAGAGGGTACTATGTCCCTGGAGAGAGACCATGTTCTCTGGTATTTAATGTTCCTCCTCTGCTAGAGAGTCATAATTCTAAGGTCAGTGCCATTTGCCACCAGATTCTGGGCCTGGCAAGCCACCAGGGCAAGGTGAGGGGCCAGGATGCAGAAGGGGTCATTGCCTCAGGAGAACCAACCACTTAACCCCTCAGCCCCTCGGTCCTTGGCGCCGCAGAGCTCAGACCTCCTCCTGACTTCAGTGGCCAGGTCTTCCCCACACATGGAGCTGAGAACATGGAGTTCCCTGGGGTGTAGCCTTCGGGGTGTGACCAGGGTCCTGGCCCAGCCTTGGGCATCTTCTTGTCCCACAAAAGCAGGTCTTGGTGTTCTGGGGACCAGGGGTCAGAGTTAGCACTCAGAAGGGTTTGGAGTTAGGCCAGCACGGTGCAGGCTGGTGGTTGCTACCTGTCAGTGGATCCTGAGATCGAGTCGGTAGACTTCAGCCAGCTGTCTGTGTTCTCCTTTCTATTAGCATAGAACAGAAAGCAGTATAGGGCAGGGTGGAGTGGCGTGGCATGGGGCAGGTCAGAGTGCATTGTGCCCCTAGGTTCCAGCCCTTAGGTGTGTACGTAGTCCCAATGCACAAGGAGTCCTTTGGGCGGATGCAAACATATCAGAGTCATAAGTTAAATCAGAAGACCATGAGAAGACCCTATAAATCACTGACTGGGAGGCCTGCTGGGCCCACAGAAGCTGGCTTAGGTCTGGCTGGCTGCAAAGCCCTCTTCTTTTTAATGAAAAAAAAGTCGATATGGACTCCATAAAAGGTAAGGATTCTGCTCACCATGTCCTCAGCTTGGTAGGAAATACGACTTTATCCTTCTGGATTGTGATTTCACATGTGACACCAAGGCCCTGTTCCTGGGGGCAGAACACAGGTGTGGCCACTTCAAGGAAGCCCCCTCAGACACTGCAGTGACATTTGCTCTTGGAGGAGTTTCAGGTTGCAAACCTGTCTACACTGAGGACAGACTCCCTGGCTCTTTATTTTCCGACCCACACCGAGCACCTGGGGGGTGCTCGGGATACCTGGATGCCCATATGTGCCTGGCTGGCCACTAGAGAGGGCTTCCCGGGACCTGGCATATGCCCATCGTGGGTGCACCTGACCCCAACGCTTCTCTCTTGCCTGGGCTTGCCCGCCACCCCGTCTCTGCATCCTCTTCTTGGGGTGGCTGCCCCTCTGCCCCAACGGCTTGCTCTGTGTTGAAGAACTGGCAAGGCCAGGTCCCCTCTGCAGGCTCCCACTGTGCCATCAGCCCCCACCAGGAGATCGGGGCAAGGTAGAGCCCCACACCTGCACATCTGCCACCCTCGCTTCCTCTCCAGACCTTCCTTCTGGAGAAGCCTTCTGACTCACATGGTAGGCGAGGGCACAGTGGGGGCTGCCTGTTCCCCGGCCTCGTCCATTTCCCAGGTCACTCCATGTAGCCACTTTTGCAGCTCCTGACCTTCAGAGCTAAGAGGCTGTCCTTTTGTCGTGTTCTGGCTTGGGCCAAACTCTGAGGTCTCTCGGCTCAAACAGGGTGGGGGAGGCTGGCTTGGGGGAAAGAACGTGCTGGATAATGTCTCTGTTAGCCTTTAGCCCCTCTCCAATAGTTTAAAAAAAAAAAAAAAAAGGACAGGAAAATCTGAAGGAATTTAGACTCAGCCTTCTACCCTGGAATGCACACTCCATGAAGGTAGGGCCCTGTCTGTCTGGCTCACCAGCATCTAGAGCAAATGCCCAGCACATAGTAGGTGCTCACTGGACATTTGACCCCATGACTGAGCTGAGAGGGAACCACTGCTCGTGTTTGCATGCATTTCCCTCCAGTCTTTCCCAAAGCAGATATAAACACACACACACACACACACACACACACACACACACACACACACACTTGTATGACATATCAGTTGAGGCCATGCTGAAAGTCACCCTGCGTCCTGCTTGTTTCTGTGTAGTAAGAGCCCTTCTCTGCATGCCACTCGATGGGCCAGGCCAGCTTTGAGCAGTGCCCTCAGTCTTGACCCTGAGCTGTTGTGGGCTTCTGGGCCTCAGGTCCTTCAGAAGCCCTTGGAAACCTCTCTCCCGGGGCTGCATTTTGTAGGACTCCCCTGTTTCGTCCTTTTTGCTCTGTCTCCCACTTTTGCACATCTGAGTTGCGACTGACCTGCGGCTGACCCTGGCTGTCTCTGATGAGGCTGTGATGGCAGCCCTGGATACAGGGCCTAGTCCGGCTCCCACGTTAGCCCACACTCTCCAGGGACCTGGCAGCACCGATGGGCAAGGCCCTGGGGCGTTAGGGAAGACCTGCGACTGACCGCCTCCCGCAAGCTTGGTGAGGCCAGGCCGCAGCCACTCACCCTTCTCCGCCCTTCCCTTCTGGGCGTCTCCATCAGCAGCAGCCCAGAGCCAAAGCAAAAAGCTCCCGCGTCCTTCCTGCCCCACTCACACAAGCTCTGGGGTCACTGAAGCGGGCCACCCGGGGCATAGGCTGAGGAGCAGGAGGAGGCCCTCTCCATGTGGAGTCCGCTAGCGAATAATCAGCAACCCGGGACCACCCCATTGGGCTCTGCCCTGCCTGGCCTCTTGCCATGTTTTCTCCCACTCATCTCTGCACCACCCTGGGGCCCATTTTATGGAGGGAGGGAAGTGAGGCCCAGAGAGGTGAACAGATGATGTGAGCTGACCCCCTACAGGAGAGCCTGGTGGCCAAGAGCCCAGAGTCTGAGGTGGGCCAGAGGTATTGAGTCCTGGCCTTGCCCTGGCAGCTGTGTGACCCTGGGCACATTTGTGGACACCTGCACCTGCCCCGTGGGGTTGACGCAGAGTCCCTCAGGCATCACAGGGATGTCAGGCGGTAAACTCTGGAGGCAGGCTGACTATTGGTGTTATTATTATTCTGTTGTTGTTATTCTTAGGAGTCAGCTTGGCATCATGATTGGATCACAGATTTTGGCATCAGGCATGCCTGGCTTGCTGCCCTGCTCACTGCTGTGTGACCTTGAGCAAGGCTTTGCCCCTCTCTGAGCCTCTACACCCTCCTCTGTCTGAGGAATCCAGTGACCCTCGCTGCACAAGGCTGGTGTGAGGACTGAGTGAGGAGAAATTCGTACATGGTGTCAATATGAAGGACTGGAAAACAAAAACTGAAGCCCCCTGTGACTGCCCCTGGAAGACCCCCTGCCCCTACCTCACCGGACTTCCCTGAGGCCTCCTGAGGCGGCCCTTTCTGGGCTGAGCAGCTCATCCTCAAAGTTTCTCAAGAACCCATTTCTAAGACCTTTTGTCCTCCAGGATGCCTGTGGGTTACACACACACACACACACACACACACACACACAGACACACACACACACAGACACCCCTACCCCACCCCTGCTTCTCTGAGCTTTTGTGAATGGTATCTATTCATATGTCTGTTGACGTTTATATGTGTATGTTTCTTTGTCCCAAATGGGCCCTCTGTGTGTGTGTTTCTGTGCACCCGTGTGGGTGTGCGTGTGCTCACGTGTGTGCTGAGCCTATGTGCCTGTTGGAGTTGCACATGTATGTTTGCTTCTGAACCTACAGGAAGCGTGAGCACATCTGTTGCTCATGTGGGACATTTACTCATAGCTCTGCCTCTCTGAGTCTGAACTTACATCTGTCCAGCAAGATGTACTGAGCGCTGCTCCATGCAGGCAGGCACTCCACTGGGCACTGGGGACACCATGGGAATGAGAAAGACAAACACCCCTGCCCTCCTGGAACCCAGGTTGAGGGGGGATGGTAGAAACATACAAAGCATGCAGTCATACAAAACAGCCTCGGTGTGTTGCAGGGTGTGACGAGCTGTAGGAGGATGATAAAATGGGGTGGGATGGCGGGTGATGGGGCAGGAGGACCACTGTAGAGTGGTCAGGGAGGCCATCCTGGAGGGGGTGACTCAAGATCTGAGAGTTAAAAGATGAGAAGGAGCCAGCAGTAGGAAAAGCTGGGGAAAGCGTTCCGGCAGCAGCAAAGGCCCTGGGGTAGGATAAGGGTCAGGCTATTGGGGCAGCCCAAGGATGTCCAGCAGGACTGTGGCCCCTGTGGAAGAGAAGGGGCTTGGAGAGGCCAGAGAGGCCTTACACTGTGTGGCTGGGCGTCCAGAGGATGGACTTGGGCTTTATTCTGGAGCGTGAGAAGCCTTGGGAGGGCGTGACATGAGGTGATTTACACTTTAGAACAAGGCCCCCTGCTGCAGGTGTCGAGCAGGTGAGATGGGGCATGTGTGTGCAGGGAGGCACGCGGGCTGTTCTCACAGGACATGGGGCCCAGGCCTTTCATGCAGGCTGGGGAGTTTTAGGCTGGGCCCCCCAGCTGTGGGGACCCTGCCATTGCCCCTCTTCTCCCCCAGACCTGGATGAGTGTGCACTGGGTACCCACAACTGTTCCGAGGCTGAGACCTGCCACAACATCCAGGGTAGCTTCCGCTGCCTACGCTTCGAGTGTCCTCCCAACTATGTCCAAGTCTCCAAAACGTGAGTGTCCCCACCCCAGTCCCAGTCCCAGGGAGCCTGTCCTGGTCCTGTACTATCCAGGGGAGAGGCCGAGACATGGGCGCCTGCCTTGACCCCCTTCCTCTCTTCCCAGCCCCTGACTGCTGGGTCTGCGGGCTAGGTGACCAAAACAAATATAAGTACCTTGTAGAGAGTTCAAGGTTGGGAGAAGAAAGGAGAAAAGACACAGAAAACACCAGCCCTCCACCTCATTCACACACATAGTAGTTACTGCTGTGTGACCAGTTATCCCAGCCAACATTTAACACCATAATACAACAGATACTTACTCTTTGTCACACAGTGTCTGAGGGCCAGGAGCCTGGCGGTCTGGCTCAGGGTCTCAGGGGCTGCCTGTCCGGGCTGCAGGGTCCTGCCACCGCTCTGTGGCTCTGGGCAGGAGGCCTCAGCTCCACATCACAGGAGCCCCTCCAGGAGGTTGCTTGTGACATGCCACTCCCCAGCTCAGGGTATCAGGAGTGCGAGCGACAGCCCCTTAACCACCCTTAACCTCAGAACTGACAGACCGCTACTCTGCCACCAGCCACACAGCCCGGCACTTGGGAGGGACCCTGGGAGGGACACTGGGTGCGCTGGGTAGAAGGGAGAAGGGAGGAGGAAAGGAAGGAGAGAGGGAAAAGGAAGGAGAAAGGAAGAATGGGAGGATGGCAGGAGGGAGGAAGAAGGGAGCATGGGGACAGGTAAGAACTATTAATGAGCCTGGCCAGTGCCATGCTGAGCTCACCCATTCCAGTGAGCCTGTGAAGCTTTTATTAACCTCATCTCACAGGCTAGGAAACTGAGACCCAGGGGATGTGAGGGGACTTACCTGAGGCTTCCAGGCCATTAGGGAGAGAGCTGGCCCTTGATCCTGCCGCTGAGCTGTGCCGTCTGTGTTCCTGTCTGGGGCTGGGGGGAGGTGGGCGAGCCATGGGTGACCCGGCCCATCCTCCCTGCAGGAAGTGCGAGCGCACCACGTGCCACGACTTCCTGGAGTGCCAGAACTCACCGGCGCGCATCACACACTACCAGCTCAACTTCCAGACGGGCCTCCTGGTGCCTGCGCATATCTTCCGCATTGGCCCCGCGCCAGCCTTCACGGGAGACACCATCGCCCTGACCATCATCAAGGGCAATGAGGAGGGCTACTTTGGCACGCGCAGGCTCAATGCCTACACGGGCGTGGTCTACCTGCAGCGGGCTGTGCTGGAGCCCCGGGACTTTGCCCTGGACGTGGAGATGAAGCTCTGGCGGCAGGGCTCTGTCACCACTTTCCTGGCCAAGATGCACATCTTCTTCACCACCTTTGCCCTGTGAGGTGCTAGCACTGGCCACCTGCGCGTGCGACGCAGCCCAGGGCTCACACTGCTTGGGAGGGACTGGGTCACTATTGTGGTTTTTACTATAACTTTGTAAATTAACTTAATTTTGCTGACTTGACTCCTGTGGGCTTCTGGACCCCTCCTCTGCCCCGCAGGAGGAAGTTCCATGGCAGGGGGTGCATTCCCACGCAAGCACCAAGTGGAAGCTTGCGGGGTGGGCCGCGGCCATGGTGGGTGCCCTGTGGGTGAGGCTGGGTGATGACCTGAGGACCAGAGACACACGACCACACTGGGGCTCTTGGACTCCTCTGGATGACCCATCCCCAAAGTTGACATTCCATTTCATGTTCCACTGTGATTCTTTTCTTTTTTAAAAAATCATTTTAAAGTTTTTTGTTTAATTATAAAGTAGTACAGAGGAAAACGCCTCTTGGTCCCTTTACTTTTGTAAAGTGTTCAGAGTTTGACAACCTTGTCCAGATGTCACAGGGCTCTATGGCCTGGCCAGCATGTCAGTTCATTGATCAAGACCTTGGTGTCCTTCTCAAATAACGAGCCCCGAACCTGGAGTTCACTTTGGGGTGAGGGCACCCCAGTGTGAGCAGCCACTGACTGGGCCCTTTATTCTGCTTTTACTACTTCAGCTTTCCCTCCTCCTTCCTCCTCCATCCTCCATCCTCCCTCCTCCCCCCTCCCTCCTCCCTCCTCTGCCTTCCCCATATGGGGACCTCCGCCGCTGGCCTGTCACTTGGATGTCATCCAGAACTTGGCCCCTGTTGCTGAGCTGTCAGGGCAGGCAGTAGACCTGGGCAGGAGCCTGAAGAAACCTGGGAAACTGAGGCCCTGAGAGCGGAAGGGATGTGCCCCCAGCCCACAGCGAGCATCAGACAACACGTTGGGACCCAGCTCTGAGGATCCTGCTCGGGCTCCATGGGTCTAGAGTTAAATATAGGGGGCAGCAGCCAGCACTTTTAAAGTGACGTAGAATAGAGCAGATGAGATGTGAGTGCTTCACACCCTGTAAAGAGAAGAACTGCTTCACCAAACCGCAGCGCGTGTCTGTGCTTGTGGCGTGTGTACCTACGCGTGGGCACGCCAGCTCTGGCTTGTGATAGAAAGTGTTTCTCACTGTGGGTGGAAGGAAGCAGGCCTGTCGGGGCGCACTGGGGAGCATACACCCTGTGTGAAGGGGGCGGCTACACTTGGCTCCAGCAACGGCCGTCTTCTGGGCATGTGGCCCGGGATGGCCAGATGTTCTCGTTCCTCAACACAAGCTCCCCAGTGTTAAGAGGTGGCGACTGGTTCAGGCTTCTAAAGAACAGGTGTTTGGGAGCCTCTTGCCGGAAGCCTGCGGTGGGGGCCCTCTGTCCCTGCTCCTCGCCAGCCCCCATCCCCAAGGGTGCAGCAGAAGCCAGGTCTTCCTTGTCCCTGTCCCGGCTGTCTCTGTTCCTTCTATTTTGCTGATTTTCAGGAAAACTAGATCCAGCACCTTTCTGGTGCATAGTCCCCACCAACGGAAGCCAGTAGGCGACAGGCTCCATTCAAGAGGACAGGTAGGTTAGGGATACCCCTGGCTGGCAGCAGCCATTCCTGCTCCTACCCAGCCCCAGTTACTCCTTCTGGGACCTCAGGCAAGTGACTTCACCTCCCTGGGCCTCACTGGTCTCCCCCTGTGAACAGGGGCATCAGCTGTTCTTCCGGCACAGGCCATTGAGCCAATAAAATGAACTTGGCACCCAGCGCATCCATACGGAGGCTCTTGGAGAACAACTTCTTTTCTGACTTTAGAGTTTCTAAGGTGATTCTGGAATTCCATACCTGCAAGTTTGGCAAACTGCAGCTTTAGGGAATAGCCCCTGTGAGACTACCCTCACTGCAGACACCAGAAACAAGCTCAGGCATCCCCAGGACCACCCTCACGGCGGAGCAACGGGCTACAGATTTGGGGGTCCTTATGTCCACCCTCAGGCTTGTTAATTCACCTGTGTGACTCAGACAGCTCATGGTGAAAGGAAGCAGGTTAAAGTCATTGGTGAGGCCTAGAGCAGAGTCCAGGAGAGCCCAGTCACAGAGCTCCCGTGTCCTCAGGATGCAGCACACAGAATAGTGCTGAGCAGGCGCCTTTGGGGTCCAGGTGTGTCTGGGAGCTTGACCACATGGCTGTCAGTGTGGCTGGCCCTAAGTCTCCAGTCCCTCACAGAGGTCAGAACTGAGGCAGCGAAGTCCCTGGAAACAACTGGTACTCCAGTGACAGCCAGGATGTTCTGGGGGCCAAGAGCTCACCCTGCAGGCCACCCCTGGCCCCAGCCCCGCGTTCTCGAAGTGGAATAGTCACGTTTGTCTGGGCAGCTCCTTTAGCATTGCCTGCTTCCTTCCTTGCTGCAGGGCTGCCTGTGCCTACAATGCATGTAAAAAGAACCGCTGCATGCCGGCATTAGCCCAGGGTTGGCTCCACCCAGCTCTTCCACAGATGTCATTATTGTTGCTGTATCCTGAGGAGGCTGGAACTCAGGGTTTCAATACATTTGCAATCACTATTAACGTTATAACCTTACCAACAGGGCCAGGTGGGACCATATTGCAGTTTGGTGGATATCACCTAAAAAGGAAGACCAGAGTCCCACTCAGTCATAGCAGTTTATCTAGTCCATCACCACGTCAGACCAGCAGATGTCCTTCAGGGCCAGGCCACTCAGGTTTGCAGGCTGCCATTCGACCTTGTCAAGTTCCAAAAGCAGAGGTGGCCTTGGCATCACCCTTTCAGGCATCTGGTGTAGTTGAGCTAAGAGATGATGTCCTCCACACCCCTTTTAAGGTAGTACTGTAATGTAGGATTCACCTAAAATTGGATTTCCCGGCCGGGCGCGATGGCTCACACCTGTAATCCCAGCACTTTGGGAGGCCGAAGTGGGCGGATTACCTGAGGTTGGAAGTTCAAGACCAGCCTGACCAACATGGAGAAACCCTGTCTCTACCAAAAATACAAAATTAGCCGGGCGTGGTGGCTCATGCCTATAATCCCAGCTACTCGGGAGGCTGAGGCAGGAGAATTGCTTGAACCAGGGAGGCAGAGGTTGTGGGTGAGCCGAGATTGTACCGTTGCACTCCAGCCTGGGCAATAAGAGTGAAACTCTGTCTCCAAAAAAAAAAAAAAAAAAAAGAATTTCCCTCACCACATAACCCACGTATTGGTTCCTTTACCCTCAGCTCCAGTTCCTCCTTTTCTCCATTTATATTCAGGTATTTCCACCGTTAGAAGGGTCAGGAGGTTCGGCCATGCTGGCTGGGCCAGATTGTCAGAAGCAACGCCAGCCTAGCAAGTGCCTCCCTGACAGTCCACTCCGGTTGGTGTAGGATGGGGTTTCACAGGTGTAGAAAGTGGGCTGTCTCCACCACCAGGCAATGTGCCTGCCCTCACGAGCAGCCCTGATTTTTCTGGATGGCGTGAAGGCACCATCTGCCCCATCAGCCCTCAGGAGCTCTGGCATGAAGCTTTAGAGCACCTTCCTGCCTAGGAGTCATTGCTACTTCAGCACTTGCAGCTGCAGCCCTAGTCCTGGGGCCACTGCAGCAGATAGGAAAGGAGGAAGGCAAGGTGATATGGAGAAGAAAGGAAAAAAGCAGTCTTACCACAACCTCCCTTCCCCAGTTCTCTTAGAAAAGGCATAGGAGTGCAGTGGCTCACACCTGTAATCCCAACACTTTGGGAGGCCAAGGCGGGTGGATCACTTGAGGTCAGGAGTTTGAGACCAGGCTGGCCAATATGGTGAAACCCCGTCTCTATTAAAATAACAACAACAACAACAAAATTTTTGCTGGGTGTGGCGGTGCACATCTGTAATCCCAGCTACTTGGGAGGCTGGGGCAGGAGAATCACTTGAACCCAGGAGGTGGAGGTTGCAGTGAGCTGAGATCACACAACTGTACTCCAGCCTGGGTGACAGAGTAAGACTCGAAAAAACAAAACGAAACACAACAAAAAGCAGAAAAGAAAAGGCATAGGGCTCTATCTAGTGGGGACCCTCTCCTGGCCCCTCTCATGCTTGGGGTGGACACACACTTGTGATGGCGTGCAGGTCACTCTTTCCTGCCCCACCATCTCTGTTTTAGACAACCAGTATCAATTACATATTCCGGTTCTCTATGCAACCTTACGCCAAGGATGAGAGTGCTCTGCCCCTTGTGGGACATTTGGTAAAGTGTGTCCCTTGGTCCAGAGAAGTGTGAGTGGGCAGTGCAAATTGGTGCACTGTCTCCCGTCGTCACACTTTTATAGCACCTCGAGTGTCTGCCGCCAGGGAAGCAAAGCCCAGGCGAGAGTCAGTGTCTCACCTTTCCCTATCAGGGCCCTTTGGTGGCCTCCTGGGGCTTCTGTGTTTGGTTTGTCCTGCTGGCTCAATGCAGGGCCTTCCCTCATGGGACTGCACAGCCATCAGCAGTCTCTGTCTCCGTCTGTTGGCAGACAGAACAGTTCTTATGAACTGTGCCTTGGGGGTGCAAGAGGAATGTGTCTAGGTTCATCTGCAGCCCCAATGTCCACTCATTCCGTGGACCCAGGGGGCCACCCCAAATGAGCACACCAGGACGCTTACTTGCCATCCCAATCACTTCTTGATCCTGCAAGGGGGCGTCCTTTGACGGGCATCAACATGTCCCACTTTAATGCACCCCTCAGATTCCCAGGGTGATTCCGCAGGGCCGTGCTCCACACGGGTATCCCTTTAATAGGCCAGGTTTCCGCTGCCCTCCTGCCTGACCATAGGGTCTGACAGGGTCACCCATGAATCAGTAAAAACATAAACACACGAGTGAACGGCAAGCAGTCCCTCCCACCGAGCTGATTCATTTCCACCTTCTTCCATTGGAGGGCTGGCTTTCCAAACCGTGCTGTCCGCATACCTTGGAACCGCCATCCATACACACTGGCCAGGCAAGAGCTCTCACAGAGCATCAGCCAAGTGACAGGAGGATCTGGCAGCTCCTCGGGTGGTTCCAAAGTTGGCCCTAGGGGAAAGCCTGCCTGCTCGTGAGTACGCCAAGTACCTCTTTGCCTCCCCAGGCAGCACATTCCTGCACAAAACATTTCCATTTTATTAAGAAACTCTGGGGCCGGGCATGATGGCTCACACCTGTAACCAAGTCGGGTGGATTGCCTGAGCTCAGGAGTTTGAGACCAGCCTGGACAACATGGCAAAAAACAATTTCTATGAAAAATGCAAAAATTAGCCAGGTATGGTGGCACATGCCTGTAGTCGCAGGTACTTGGGAGGCTGAGGTGGGAGGATGGCTTGAGTCCAGGAGGCGGTGATTGCAGTGAGCTGAGATGGCACCACTGCACTCCAACCTGGGTGACAGAGCCAGACCTTGTCTCAAAAAAAGAAAGGAAACTCTGGGTGTTGCCTTCCTCATTAGGGTGTTTCTTTAACATTGTCCAGAACATTGTATGTATTTCAGATTTTTAAAGCGATTATTTTATAGGCTTCAATCATAAGGGTGGCCTCAGTCAAAGCCCAATCATTGTCTCTCAGATGAAAATTTTCTGGTCCCAAATCCCAGCGGTCACCCCGGGCAGCACTAACAGGCTTTTGCCAGAAAGCCCCATCTGTGTAAGGACTCCAGGGCTTTTGGGGGTAGTTTTATGGGAAGGAGTTGCAATATTCCTGGATGTGGAGTGTGTACCCTTCAAAGTCTGAATCAGCTGACCAGATGCTGGTCCTCAATCACTATTGCCAGAAGGGCAGGTTTACCTGCCTTCTATTTTACAACAATCGGTGGGAGAAGCATTCCCCAGCCAGACCATCTCCATCCCCAGCATATGCTCCGATAAAGCAGGTGCAGCCACCTCACAGAGACTTTGTTCCAACATTCCAGTTTTCACCTAAGTATCCACCTTAATTCCATCAACCATCACATTTCTAAATGCTCCCCATTGACCAAGAGCTCCATTTGGGCTTCACTGACAGGGTTTGGAATCACAGAGCAGGGGCTCCCATAGACGGAGTCTGTTCTCCTCCCCAGGCCATTTTACCCACCCGTGTGTGTACGGCTTTGGGTCCCCAGCTAGGGGGTGGGCCAAAGGACTCAGGCCTTCTCCTGGTTAGATTGTGAGACCACTGCCTCAGGCAACTCGAGATTAGAATTCTCACTGTCATTTTAGGCCTCCCAGGTTTTAAAAATCCTCCAAACTAGAATGAATAAAGCAGATTTTTGTAGGGTCTTTTCACACTGGCGGCCGGCAGGGTCCATCCAGCTTCTGTGAATGCTGTATTGAGACCGTAGTTTCGTCTCCATCAATATCCACTTTATTCGTCGTATTTCTTAACACCTGCTTAAAAGCTTCCACCCTGCTGGGGTGTCCCTTGACTGTCTCCTCGGTCCTACCCATTTGTTTTGTCCATGCTCTTATGAAAACCTTTACTATCTGTTGTCTCGGCACCCTTTCCCTTTGGAGGAGACTCTGAGGCCAGTAGCCACACCTTGGGTCAACTGACTGGACCCTAGCCCAGCATCGGAATCTACCCCACACATCCCTTGGGTAGGGCCTCAGGCTAGAGGCTGTGGTCCAGGCTGACCAGAATCTTGGCTCAGCACCAGGGTCCCCTCCCACACTTACCCTTACTTACCTTTTAACTACTGCAGATAACAATAACCAAGGGATTTCACATTTTCCCTTTTTGTTGTTTCTTTGCATTTCCTTATACTCTAGTGAGCCAACTGCTTGGGAGTTGGATCCATCATTTCTAAATTCCATTGGTCACTTTTACCTTAAAAAATTGATTGTATTGGTTCTACTTGCAAGTGTATTTGAAAAAAAAAAAAAGACAAAAAATTTGATTGCAGCACAGCCACCACCAGGAATGAAAGTTTCCTCAGCTCCTGCCCTTTTACTTTTCCCAAACCACATGTTCCAGTGAGTCAGGGTTGGTCTAGAAAGCCCCAGTTCTGACACCAACTGTAAGGAGTTCAGCAAATGATAGAGTTGAAGGAAGCAGTCCCCACCAGACTGCCCTCTCTTCAGGCACCAGCCGAGAGTGGTGTTTCCAGGATCACCCTCCCTTCAGACCAACTGGTGATATAGTCAGAGGTCCCCGTAACCACCCTAAAGGTACAATACTTCACTTGAATGACTCAAAGAAAAGTATAGCACTCAGGAAAGTGCTATACTTGTTACAATTTTATTATAGTGAAAGCATACAGATCCAAGCCAGCCAAGGGGAGAGACACAGAGAGCAGAGTCCAGGAAGGGTCCAAACATGGAGTTTCTGGTTGTCCCAGATGGCGTGACCTCCTCCCAGACATGATGAATGATAATACACAAAGAAGATAAACAACCAAGGAAGTTTATTTGAGCCTTTGGTTCCAGAGTTTTTACTGGAGGTCATTGGTGGTTGGGGCACAGATATTCCCCAGCAAGGTGGCAGCACAATGGCTAAAGATGGCACCAGTGGTGGCCCAGGAATACTCACAGGGAATGCTGGTAGAGGGAATGCTGTGGCTGGGAATGCTGATGCAGGCGTGGGAAAAATTTGAGGGAGTGATGACTACAAAGATAGAGGAATCGGACTGCTGAGTTGCGCTGCCCTGCAGAGGGATGAGACAGTCTGAGCTGTCAGTAGGAGGTTGCAGGCTAAGCGGAAGGCAGACGGCCTGTGGCAGCTCACAAAGTGGCACCTGTCTCCTGAAGGGGAAGGGCAGGCAGAGCTGAGTGGCAGGCCGAAGACCTGATCATGAATTTTCTGTGGAACATAATAAAAAATGTCCAGCTGGATGCAGTGAAAAGCAGGGAAGGGCATGCCAGCCCAAGGGAACAGCATGTGCAAAGCTTCTGCAGTGGAGAAGCCTGATCTGCCTGGAAGGACTGGATGAGGGATGAGGGTGGAGGGGGTGGGGTGAGGCAGGGTCAGCAAGCCACCACAAGCCTCCACCAGGGCTCTGAGCAAATCCCCAGAGCATTGGGAGCAGCTGAAGCACGAGCAGTGGTGACAGCCTTGGATCTGCATTTCCCCACACCCCTGTGGCTGTAGTCTGGAGAACGGATGACAAGGGAGGCCATGCTGGAGCTGATCCTCTGGGGATATTGGGACGCTGTGGTGTGGGATCCTGGGATGCCAGTCTTATCACTTGGGCTGCATCTCATGTCTGGGACCCTCTCTTATCTCAGGGACAAGATGATGACTCACCCATCTCAGACTGGACAAGCCTGGTGGACCCATCTCAGCTACAGCAGCAACATTCACACCCACGTTCATGATTTCTGCCCCCCGCATTTGCTCTGCTCTCATGGCCCTGAGGAGGGGTGTGTGGAATGGAGCACAGGCCCCTAGGCCCCAGACATACTCACATGTGTTATTCACACACGGTCAGGGCAGCACCCAGTTTACCTGCTGGCCTCCCCTGCCAGGGCCTTCCTGCTGCCTGTGGGGCCTGCACCTGGGTCAGCCTGCCTGTCCTGTCTGGGCATGGCCAGCCTGGAACCAGCTAGAGATGGGCACACCATGATGGGTGGGTCTGTGCGACTGCCCCACCATCGGGGCATGCAGAGGGCATGTGGGGAGTGCCTGGGGTGGTTTTGGAGAGCTAGGGGGTGAGGGCTGGCACTCACCCACACCACTGTCCCTGGGGGCTGTGTCAATATCCCCATTCCTGCCCCCCAGGCCTCCATCCTAACACCTTCATTGTGTATCTCTGTGCTGAAAATTGGTTTAGAAAATGGATACTGTAGTGTGATGGGCGTGTATTTTTTAAAATAAAGTTTTAGTTTTAGAATCGTTTTTGATTTCTAGAAAAGGTGCAAAGATAATTCTGAGTAGTCCCCCGCCCAATTCCCTCTACTGTTAACACCTTACATTACTATATGTGCACAGTGAGATATGTGCCAATCAATACTGATACGTTCTTAACTAAAGTCCATGCTTTATTTAGCCTTCCTTTGCTTTTATTTAATGTCCTTTTTTCAGTCCCAGGACCTCCTCTGGGATACACATTATGGTTTCTTAGACTAGCTCTGGGATTTTGCTTTTGTTTTGAGATAGGGGCTGGTCTTGAACTCCTGGTCTCAAGCAATCTTCTCACTTTAGCCTCCCAAAGTGCTGGGACGACAGGTACATGCCGCTGTGCATGTACCTTGGTTTTGACAGTTTTGGCAGTTGAGGAGGACTGGCCAGGTACATTGTAGGATGCCCGCTACTGGGCTTTGTCTGGCGCTTTTCTCATGATTAGACTGGGATTGTGGGTCTGGGGAGGAAGATCACAGAGGTAAAGTGCCCTGATCAGCCCATCCAATGGGAAGGGCAGCTGCTGTCAACATGGCACATCCCCTGTGATGCTGGCGTTGCCCGCCTGGCTGAGATCGTGCTGGTTGCGTCTCTCCATCGTGAATTTCTCTTCCTCCTCACTTGCTGCAGCGTGCTCTTTGGTGCACATATTTGCAGTTGCTCCGCAGGGTGGTGTTACAGATGCCACTCGGCTCCCTGATTGTGTAGTCAGCAGTGTTAAGTGTTCCTTGCTGTTGCCACATGTCTTGTCTGTTGCTGGTACCTGCTCTGGAGTCCTCCGAGGGGCACCCCACACTTCCCCTGGGATCATGTGTCCAGGCTGCTCCCAGGTACCCACCCCACAAACTGCTGCAGAGAAGGGGGCCCATTGGTGAACTTCCCTGGACGCGCAACCAAGGAGCGAGCTGCTGATCATGGGTGTCTGTACTACAGTCTTGACCCCATTTTATCAGGCTGCCCTCCAGAAAACCTGTGCCTCCCTGTCAATCATCCCACTTCCTGATATGTGCCAAGTGGAGGGGCGTGCCGCGCTTGCTTGTCGGCTGTGCTGCACACGTGTGCTAAGGGTTCTGCTTTCTCTGAGTCACTGAGCTACACCCAAAACCAGCATCCCATCCTGTGGGCTGTAGGCTCAAGTGGGTCATTGCTTGGCTTGGGCACAATATTTAGAAAAGTTTTGAGCCAACATGTCAACACTGAGGAATTTCACGTGCACTTTTAGGTTTTGGGCTTCTCTGGAAACCCCAAGCTGCTTCTTTCTTATGGTTCCCAAGGTAAATCTGTTCTTCTCAGCGTTTTTCATTTGGAAGACCCTGTGGCCCCACAGGACCTTATGGCTTCTGCAAAAGAGACTGGGACCCTTGCAAAGCCCTTTCTCCAGGCAGAGCTTTTCCCACGAAGGGCTGGGCAGCCTGGCTGGAGGCAGTGAGCACCCATCGCAGGAGGTGTGAGAGCGGCCCCAGCAGGTCCTGGGTGTGGGATGGGACCACTGACATTCCTCTGGTTTAGTTTCCACGGCTTTGTGAGACAGGCATTCTCCTCGCCTGCTGCTCCGCAAGCTGATGGGACAGAAGCGCCTGGTCCAGCTTTGCGGATGAGTTCTGACCAGCTGCGGGGCAACAGTGCCCCCTTGTGGCTGCAACCCCAGCCTGGCCGCTCTGCCTGCAACTAATGGAGGGGTGGATTTGGACAACTGGCATGGGGGAAAGGTGTTTCTGACTGCAGGGAGGGCTGCAAGGCTTTCCCACGGCCAGTGTGGCTGGAGGGAAGGGTGTGGTGGGAGCAGAGGCCAGAGGTCTGTGGGGACCAAGTGGGGAGAGGATAGGATGCTGAGTGAGGGGTGGTCCTTGAGGGAACTTGGGCAGAGTGGACACCCCTCCCTTGAACAGCAGGTCTGTCTATGACCCCAAAGTCTCCCTGGGGTCTGCTCCTCTGACCCCTTCCTAAGACCAAGGGATTCCCACCCACAGGAATCTTCCTGCAAACAGATTTGTGGACTGGCCTGGCCTACTGTGCCATGGATGGAACCATCGTTGATAGCTCGGGGCTTTAATGATGGAACTGTGGGCAAAATGCACCCCCCAAGAGAATGGAGGTGACCCAGTTCCACCAGCATCTACCGGCAGCCCCTGCCGTGTTCCAGGCCCTGTGCTGGCAGGCTCTGCGTTGCTCAGATCCTGTTCCCACTACAACCTGGAGGGAGGGCTCCCAGCCCCAGCTCCAGAGGTGGATACTGAGGTTCAGAGAGAGTGTATAACGTGCTTAGGGCCACACAGGAATTCAACTCTGTGAGGGAAACCTCGTTGTTCAGGAGAATGAGAAGAAAAGCCACAGACTGGGAGAAGATATTTGCAAAGGACATAGCTGATAAATGACTATTATCCAGAATCTATAAATAACTCTTAACACTCAACAATAGGAAAACAACCCAATTAAAAAGCAGGCAGAAGATCTAAACAGATACCTCGTTCAAGAAGATACACAGATGGCAAATAAGCATATGAAAGATGCTCCACATCATATGTCATTAAGGAACTGCAAATTAAACCAACCATGAGATACTGCCACACACCTACTGGAGTGGCTCATATGCAAAGCACCAACACACCAAATGCTGGCAAGGATGTGGAGCAACAGGAACTCACATTCATTGCTGGTGGGAATGCAAAACGGCACAGCCACTTTGGAAAACATTTTGGCTGTTTTTTTTTTTTGAGACAGGGTCTTTCTCCGTCACCCAGGCTGGAGTGCAGTGAAGTAATCATGGCTCACTGCGGCCTCCACCTACCAGGCTCAGGTGATTCTCTCACCTCAGCCTCTCGAGTAGCTCAGATTACAGGTGTGCACCACCACGCCCAACTAATTTTTGTGTTTTTTTTTTTGTAGAGGCAAGGTTTTGCCATGTGGCCCAGCCAATCTGAAGCCAATCTGAAAAGGCTGCACACTCTATGATTCCAACTATACGACATTCTGGAAAAGGCCAAACTGTGGGAACAGTAAAAAGATCTGTGGTTGCCAGGGGTTAGGGGGAAGGGAGCACAGGGGATTACAGGTGGAGCATAGATAATTTTTAGGGCAGTGACACTATTCTACGTGATACAATAATGGTGGATAAGGGTCGTTGTACATTTGTCCAAACACATGGAATGTAAAGCTCCAAGAATGAGCCCTCACTTAAACCATGGGCTGTGGGTGACGCTGATGTGGCAGTGCAGGTCCCTCATGCACTCCTTTGCTGGGCATGTTGATAGAAGGGAGGTTGTGCACGTGTAGGGGCAGGGGGTGTATGGGAACTCTCTGTACTTTCTGCTCAATTTTCCTGTGAACCTAAAACTGTTCTAAAAAATTAAGGCTACTTAAAAAACAAAACAGAACAGCCCACTGTGTGGCCCTCCCCATACTCCCAAAGCTCACATTCTAGTGGGGAGTCAGACACAGAAACAGACACGACCATGTTGACAGTCACTGCAATGATGAGGTAGCCACAAGGGGCTGTGGAAACTCAAGAGGAGCCACTATAGTGGCATCAGGGAAGGCTTCCTGGAGGAGGTGTTGCCTCCAGTGGGTTTTGACGGTGCAGCAGGAATTACCAGATGGAGATCAGGGAAGGCACTGCAGGCAGCATGCTCAAAGGCACCAACGAGTGAGGTGTTGGGGGAGCAGCGTAAGTTCACAGTGCAGCGAGGGGGTGCCCCGTGCACAGATAAGTTGCGGGCTGCGGGCAACAGGACCCTGGGTGCCCCTAGAGCCTCGAGGAGCGGTTTGCAGAGGAGTCTCTGGGTCACGGCGTGTGTGCAGCGACACCTGGCGGTGGCACGCGGAACTGCGGACGGCTGCGCAGGAGCCGACAGCGGAGAGGCGGTGTGGACCGGTGCGGGCTGGTGCGGGCCGGTGCGGGCCAGGCCGGGCCGCGGCGAGGCAGGTGGCCGGGTCTGAGGGCCGCGTCCCACAGCAGCTTCCAGGACCTGGAGAGAAATCGGGGGGGTGCGTGAACGTGGATGGGCAGAAATAACATCTTTTATACTCTAATTGGAACATAGCACGTCCTTTAATTATGAACGCAATGAGCTACAGTAGCACTACTCATTTCAGAAATGGCGCAATCTCACTTTCCTTCCTTAGTACTTTGAAATTACGGTGGGTATTAGACCCGCTGCTAGACCGTGTCATTCACTGGGTTAAGACGGGAGCCCATGTAGTGCCATGTCACAGACCCCTTTTAGTATTTTGATAACTATAATTTAAATCTAATTGGCATTTAAGAGCCTACACGCTTGCCCAGACTGCCAAAGGCGTCTCTGGCACACACACACACGCACATACACTAACATGCACACAAGCAGACACACATGCACGCAGACATGCACATGAACACGTACACACGCACACTTGCATGTACACACATGTGCACACACGTGTGCACACACACACATGCATGGTTGGGAGCCTCTGGAGAGGAAAGGCGACACCAGTGTGTCCGCTATGTAGTGGTTGATCAGATAGTTTATTGAAGACAGGGATATGAGTAAGAAAGGGGCACTGCTAATTAGGCCAGGGCAGTGGATATGAGGTGGGACTGCCCCTAGCACACTGGGACCAGGGCTACCTCGAGGCCTGCAGGACACCAGGAGCTGTGTGTGAGTTTGCATCTCTGTAGGCACGTAGCTGTGAGTATGGGGGAACCCGGTGGACTGCATCTGAGGTGGGGAGGTGGTGTCTGTCACTGTCTGTGTGTGTGTGTGTGTGTGTGTGTGTGTGTGTGTGTATGTGTAGGGCATTCTGATCTCCAGTGCCTGGGTTCTACCAGATGCCTGACCTACAGCCCTGTGTTCAGCCTGGTCATTCCAGCCCTCAGAGAGACCTTGTCCAGCCATTTCCTGGGGTAGCAAATGGTCTAGAACCAGTCTGTCTTGCCTCCTCTGAGGGAGACAGGCGGGCTACATGTGTAGCCTTCTTACCTCGCTAAACTCATCCTCCCTTCCATGATCATACCCATATTACAGACACAGAAACTGAGGCCCAGAGGAGCTGAATATTTGGCCCAGGCCACACAGGGAGTCCAGCCATGGGTGATGAGGGGCTGAGGATCGGGGTGGGACAGGAAACCTGACTTTCTGAGCCTTGCTGTCCTGATCTGCTGTGTCAGGAGGTGAGAGGAAGATGTCTGCGGTTGAGCTAGCAGAGAGGATGCTAAGCTTTTGGCCTCTCCCCTGTGTAAACCCCACCAGGACTCCCCATTGCCATGGCATAAAGTCCCAGTTCCATGGCCAGACATTCTGGTCTGTGCCCTGCTTCAGATTCATTGCCCATCACTCCCTGTCCACTCCCTGCACTCCAGTCACCCTGGCCACCAGCCCTTCCTAGCACCCTCCAAGACCCTTCTCATCTCCACGCCTCTGCCCATTCTGTACCTTTTGCTTAGAGTGCCTGGCAAACTCCTATGCATCCTGCAATGCTCAGCTCTGAGTACTCCACACAGAATTGGCTTCTCCCTGCTGTGTGCCCCCACTGCCCTCACACATCCCTGCAGGTAGCCCTTCTGAGGACTGATGCAGCTAAACATGATCCGAGTCCCCAGCACCTAGCACCAGGCATGCATACAGCAGGCGCTAACAAATGCATCTTGAATGAATAAGCAAATGTGTGTGTGCACACGCCACCTGCCCCCTGTCGTCATGAACTGCTTGAGAGAAGGGCTGGGTCCTTTCCAGCTGCTCAGGTTGCAATCAGAGTTTGTCCAATGCCCAGGCTGGAGCCAGAGTTGAAGGGAGGAGCAGGCTGGGGGTGGTGGCAGCTGCATTTGGGGTTAGGAGGCCCAGGCTGGGCCTGTGAGCTGGACATCCCACCCTAACACCTGAGGTAGCTGCCACCCAGGTCCCTCTCTGCATGCTCCTGGATGGGGCTTGGTTGTGGCTTCCACTCAGGCCCCTGGATATCCCCACTGCAGCTTGGTCCTCTGTGACTCACTCTTTCTTAGGCCTAAAGGTCAGTGCAGGGCCAGGCCTCATCCTCTTCTCCATTTATCAGGTCGGAAGCTCAAGGCTGACCTGGCTGGGGCCAAGGTTTATGTGCTTGTCCTCCCCACCCAGCACTGCTGACCCTGTGAAACATGCCAGGAAGGGTGGGGACAGGAAGGTGACAGTAGGACCTCTGTGTCTGCCCCGGGGCACTGTCAGCCGGGTCAGGATTTATGCCCTGATGTTCCCACCCCCAGCCCTGGTCACCAGGCCTACGCCCTCGGTCTGGTGCTTAGCCATCTGTGCAGGGGGCCTAGCAAAGCCTGAGGGCTGGGAGCTGGCTGGGGTGTGGGGTGGGCCAGAGTTGGGGGCTGGCAGGAGGCCACTGCAGATTAGGTCCCAAGTGAACACTGCTAGCGTCTTTGTCCACTGAGAGACATCGGCTGGCTGGGACATCTTGCCTCCTGGGGCCTGTTTCCGCAACTGTAAATGGGCATTGCCCTTTGGGGCTCTAGGATAGCACATGTCCACAGGACCTCAGCTAATGTGCCCGCCTGCAGTGTCCCCCATTTTCTTTTGGGGAGCTCCCCTTGCCAGTGCCAGTGCACACGGTCTTTGCTGGGCCATCCTTTGCACACCGTCTCTCCAGGCCTGGGGCTTGAAAGAGCGCCGCCTCAGCAGGGGTGCCAAACGCTGGCTGGGGCTCCAGGGGCAGGAGGTAAGGGGAGAGGTGGTTTTAGTGGGTTTGCTGGCAGCAATCTGAGTCCAGGGGTTGTAGCGGAAAGAACTGGGGGTGGGAGGAGGAGCAAGACCAGTTGGATCAGGGTATACACAGGAGATGGTGTCTTTGGTCACCCAGGTGCTCAGTTAGAAACCTGGACAGCCTGGCCCCTGCCCCTCCCCACACCTCCTAGCCAGTGGTGAGTCTTGCACAGCCTTCTGTCCACCCACTCCAGCACTCGCCCCTTCCCGCCTCTTCCCCTGCCTCTGCTGCCCCAGCCTGCTTCCACTACCTGCATCTGTCACCTACATCACTGCAGTCGCTTTCTCAGTGGCCTCTGCCTCCTCTCCTCTCCACCCCCTCACCCATCATTGTCACCACCTTGCTCCTCACAGCTGGCTGAGCCATTATGACTAATGACTGTTCTCAGCTCCCAGCCCCATGGTTTCCATCACACCAGGATACAGTCACATTCCTCCAGACCCTCGGAGTCCTGGTACTGCCACCCCCTGAACCTCCTCTCCCTCCCCTTTCTCTGCTGTGTCCACAGCTCGGTGAGCCCATTCCCACCTCGGGGCCTTTGCACTTGGCGGTTCCTCTGCCTGGCACATGTTGGCTCCAGTGTTCATAAATCTTCCCTCCCGTCTCTCAGGTCTCTCCTCAGATGTCACCTCATCGGAGTGGCCTGTCCTGACTGCCATATCTACAATACCCTCCCGAACGCCTGGCATCCGCCTCCTCACTCTTGTATGAGTGTCTTCAAGGCACCTTCACTTGTGGATATTGCTTTATATATTTAGTCGGAGGAGTATAATCTGGGGGCCCCTGGGAGACAGACTCTGGCATGATGGGTGTTGTGATGGGGGAAACCGGGGCATCTCCTGGGGACTGACAGCAAGTTGCTGCCCTTCTGGGCCTCAGTTTCCCCTTCTGTGCCACAAGGCCCAGGCTGTCTCTCTGCCCGCTCACGTGTCCTGGGAATGCTGAGCCTTTGCTTTGTCCTGGAAGTGGGATTGCCATGGAAACAGAGGCAGGAGGCTCCCGCAGAGGCAGCATCCACCTCCCTTTGTTAGACCCAGGGCCTGCTTTCTGGGGGCCCCCTTCTGCGGAGGAGTGTGTGCTTCTTGAGGGGCCAGTAGCCTCTACTTGGTCCTACTCTGGCCGTCCTGCCCCCAGCCCCCAGCTTGCAGGTTGCTTCACTAGATTGTAAGGAGGATGATGAAAGGGCAGAATGTTCCAAGCTAGTGGTGGAAAGTCAGGGGCATCAGGACCCAGGGCACGGGGAGCAGGAGGGTGTCCTCACCTCAAGTGGCTTTAGGCAGTTCCCCCATCATCCTCTGCGCCCCTAGCCCTGACACTCCCTCTGCACACAGCTCTACTTTCATCAAACCAGTGCCTGGGCCACCTCCCTGCTCCCATGCGCACTGGGGTAGGATGTGGGCTTGGCGGGGAGTGACACACGGCAGCTCTAGGCGTGGCTACAGCTGGAGACATCCCGTCTGCCTCAGGCCCCTTAGGGCCGGGCGATACAGGAAAGGGGACCCGCTCGTGAGCACAGCTGGGCGATGGGATGCCAACCCCCTGCCCAGGTATCCCCAGGACGGCGCTGCAGCAGGAGTGTCCCTGATCCCGGGCGGTCGCTCTCCAGCCCGCTAGGCTCTCGGACGGGTTCAACCCGCC
>NW_012116377.1:1858748-1872249 GCF_000951035.1 Colobus angolensis palliatus
CTCCCAGGCGCGCCCAAGACCCATCCGCGCCGGCCGCCTGCCCTGTGCCCCTGGGGCGCGTGATGGTCTCCTTGACGCTCCGCCCTGGCTTTGCCCATTAGTGCCGTTAGTGCCATTAGTGCCTGTGTGAGCGGGACCTGGGTTGAAGGGACCTGCCAAGCCAACCCTGGGGGACCCCTCCTCCAGGGAGACGCCTCCCCCTCGCACTTTCGAGGGGAGCGGCTGCCCAGAGATAGCCGGAGACTACAGGGCGCCTTGGGCCACCTCTCTGGAAGGCACAGACAGGTGCCATCCCTCTCTGGACCTGAAGGCTTTCCCAGAGAGCAGGAGGAGGAAGTCCGGGGAACATTCCATTAAGGAGATGACACTCTCTTAGGTGTCTATAATATCGCTTCTTTGGAATCTCAGTGCCAGAATTCAGGACCCCTGCCCTCAGAGTTTTGGTACAGTGTAGCCATGAGGCACCCGATGGCTTGGGTTCAAATGCCAGCTCTGCCATTTTCCAGGCAAGTCCCCTAACTTCTCTGTGCCTAGGTTTCCCACCTGTGCGATGAGGCTAGTGACGGTACCAGTCCTATCCGGTTGTGGCAAGGACTAGACGCTCAGTGCAGTTAAGCTCTAGCACAGCACCAGAAGTGGTGATTACCATCACTCGCTACAGTGGATTAGACTCACAGGGTCAGGAACCCAGAGACTTACATTGGACACAGAGATTCAGGGTCTCGAGAAAGAACGCAGGATCTACTCTGCAGGGAGTATTTGGTCCAAAATTTTCTCTTCCTGGGAAGAAAAGGAAAATGAGAGGCCCCAGTACATTGAGTCATAGCGGTGAACTCTGTGCCAGGCCAAGACGGAGGCCTTGGAGATGCAAACCAGCTAGGTGGCAGGGGCCAGTTGCCAAACACTTTGAGCCCCAGGCTCCCCATCTGTAAACTGGGCACTGCTGCCTCTCATGCGGAGCATGCCAGGGATGGGGTGTAGCGCACAGGTGCTTAGTAAATGTGGAGTCTTCCCTACTTTGTCACACAGCAAGGGAGGCTTTCATGGGGAAACTGGGCCGGCTGTCTCCTTCCTCCCAGAAGAGAGTGATGACAATAGCTGTCAGGCCATCCTCGAAGGGTGCTGCGCAGGTGGAGGGCAGCCCTCGGTGCCCCCGGCTGTTCCCTTGAGCCACCCATCCCTCTTCCCTGTTGTGGCTTCCACGCCCTGAGCAGCAAGTGGCAGGTGAACAGTAGTTGGAGAGGGGGCACACCAGGTGGAGGTGTTTGTGAAGGCACAGATTCAGAGCAGGGACAGGTTTGACATCAGTGAGATGGGGGCTTTGTGACCATCTGCAGTAGCCTCGCACTGTACCTACATGGAACTGAAGCGGAGGAGGCTAAGGGACTTGCCCAAAGCCACATGGCCCAACAGAGGTGTGCAGGACGAAGTGGGCCAAGCCTGTATGTCTCTCGCATGAGCAGTGTCCAGGCCTGATTCATTTCTATAGACCCCTCTGTATCAACATGGAGCAGGATGAAGATATCCCATTTGTTGAGTGGATGACTGTGTCTGTCAGGCCATATTACCAATGCAGTGGAGGAGGGGACATCCAGTTTTGCTTTGTTCTCTGGGCTCTCTGACTCCTGTGCTCAGCTCCAGACACATCAGTGGACCCCGAGATGAACAGCAACCCCTGGAGACAGCATTCTATTAGGAGATGGGGTGGCTCCGCTTGGAGGGGATTCCCACTGTTGTGCCTAATTCTCTGCAGGGTTGTCCTGGGGCGGGAGGGTTAGGAGGAGCTGGCACATCTGTGGGCAGGACTGAGACCTTGGGAAGACAGGTCTCAAGCTTATGAAGAAGTCTCCCAATTTTACTCATAGCTGCCATATGGGGGTGAACAAGTTGGGATATTTAGTGGAAATGTTCATGCAGTTATTTTTCCAAAAGTCTTTATTGAGCACCTACTGTGTGCCAGGCACTGGAGCTGATATTTTACTGGAGAATCTGACTGTCAACAAATAAACAAATCGATAGTATGATGTTAGATGGAGACAAGTAGGAAGATGAACAACAAAGCAGGACTGGGGTCAGAGGACACCAGCAAGGGGCCTTGATTAGACAGCGGGGCTGCCACTGGGCGGGAAATAGGATGACGTGAAAAGCGAAGGGAAGAGTGCGCCAGGCAGAGGGACCTGCAGGAGCGAAGGCTGGGAAGTGGGAATGTGCTGACAAGAGGCGTGGCTGGAGCGGAGCGAGCGAGACCCTCGGGCAGGACTGTGCCCTGAACCCCAGTGCCCCCTTGCCCTCTGCCCAGTGCAGTCACCCCTTCCTTACTCAAGCCCACTCCGCAGCCCCAAAGCTCCAGGGCCCCAAAGCTCCACAGCCCCAGAGCTGTGCGGCTCCGGGAAGCTGCGTCACCCCAGCGACCACACGGAGGCAGCAGAGAACACAGCTGGGACGAGGGCGGCGCGTGAGGACTGAATCTGAGCACCCTGGGGACTCCCAGGTAGCCGGGGCTGGAGACAGGACACCTCCCTCGCTGCTTCTTTGTACCCAGACTCACATCTGTCTTCGAAAGTTCCTCCCTCCTAAGCAGCATCAACAGTGCCTGCTGAAATTACAGCTCCACTCCACTGCTCTGGAAGGCTCATCTCTTCGAGCCTCCATGCCTGCGTCTGTGAAGTGGAAGCGATCAGAGTTTCATCTCCAGGGGGTACATCGCAAGTGCTCAGGAATGTTGTCTGCTTGCAACCATGTGTGCCTCACACAACTACCTGTGTGACTTTGGGTAACTCCCTGAGTCTCAGTTTCCACACTTGTAAAGTGATGGTAGGACTATGGTGTGGGGATCTTCTGTATGCCAGGTACACATGCATAATGCATGCACAGATCATGGCACTTAGTCAAGGCCCAGTGACAATAACTAGTAATCATGACAATTGCATTGATGACCTGGGGGCTCAGAGTCGGGAGAGACCTGCTGTTTGGAGGAGAACATTGAAGCTTGGGAAGAAGAGGTGTTTGCCCACCATGTACTCACCTGGAATGAGAGGTTGAGGGGCCCCTTCAAGACTCTTGTCCATTTGACAGATGGGGACGCTGAGGTCGGGAGAGGGTGGGCAGCCTGGCCAAGGCCACCCTGTGGTGGGCATGGGACTAGAATTCGAGATGCCTGCTTCCCTTCACGGCTCATCCAACCATGTCTTGGGGCCCTCCCTTCTAAGGCAGATGGTTTCTCAGGCTGCAGCTCCGGATGTTCCTTTTTCTTCTCCAACTTCCCCCCGCCCACACCCGTGCCAGACTGTGTAATCTTGGAAAGCTGCATTCTTGGAAATCTGGTCCCTTCTAGTCTTTGAATTCTTCAAACATCCTATTGGAGCTGCGGCCCCTAGTTTCCGATGGTGCCTGGGAGGGAGCCTCCTGATTTTGATGTTTTACAGAGAGAATGAGGTGTTTCCAGTGGGTGGGCAGCCCAGGGTGGGTGGGTGGAGGTGGCAGTGTGGATGGCAGTTGGATGCAGAGAGGAGGAAGGGGACTTGGGGTGCACATGTGAGCCCCCTTCCATGGGAGTTTTCTCCAGGGTGCACTTTCCCCCTTGGCTTGGAGAGGAAACAGTTTCCCATGTTTTCCTTTCTCTCTGTGTGCTTGGGAGACACCCACAGCCCTCTTGGAATAATTCCTCTGAAACCTCCAATACCTCCAGCGTCTCCCGGGGTATTTTTCTTGTGGTTAAGGTGGTATTTACAGTGAAAACAGCTATTGAAATGAATCGCAAAAATAATGTCAGTGTTTCCACTTTTGACAAAAATGGGAAGGCAGGTGGTTTCATGTCTGCGATAAGCGCATTGCTCCTGCAATAATTACTATTTGAGATAATTATGAAAAAGAATTTAAATACTTAAGGCATGCACAGGGGCCAGGACAACTTTCTTTCGCCTTATTCATAATTTCTGCTGCAAGTTGGAGTCTTGTCCTGACTGGGACCTGGGGTGGGTGTGGGATGCTGAGGAGCAGCAGGCCAGTGTCAGACCCAGCACTGAGACCTGCTCCAGGTTTGAGGGGCATGGTTGGGCCCAGAAAGAGTGCAGATCTTGGAGTGGGACACACCTGGGTGGAAGATGAATGTTTTAGCAAGGCCATCCTAGGCAACTTTCTCTGCACCTCAGTTTCCTTATCTGTAAAATGGGGTGAATATTTGGGCCTACCTTAGAGCATTGTATGGAAATTGAAGCAGACAGTAGGTGAAAAGCACTCAGCGCTCTACATGGTCTACAGCCGGGCTCAACACGCTCTGGGTCCCTTCCTGTGACATGGGAGGCCTGGGCGAGCTTCTGCTGCTCTGTTATCCACTGATAACCAGAGTTTGGGAAGGCCCCAATGAGTCTGTATTTTCTTCCCTCCTCTTTCCTGCTTGAACTTCTTCCCAAGAGCAGAATTCAGAGAGTGGCAGGGTGGCAAATGCCCATGAGATTGGAGAGAGGCAGCCTCAGGGAGTCCTGGTGTCTGCCCCTGTGTGAGCCCAGAGGGTAGGCTGGAGCTAAGGACTAGAGGCCAGTTTCAGCTGTGTGTGTGGCCTGTGTTTCCCAGTTGGAACTCAGCAGGACTGGGCTGGACTGGCAGGGAGGAACCATTCTCCCTGTCCCCTGAGATGTCCAAGCAGCACCTGGGTGACCATCTTCCAGTGATGCTGTAAAAGGGGCAGGTCTTGGGCTGTCGGACCCCTGAAGACCTCTAGTCCTGAGACTTAAGGGTGAGTCAGAACTCAGGAATCCTAGGGGCTCACAAGAAGTCAAGGCAGGTGCTGTTAGTTCTGCCCTGGCTCTGCCCTGACTCATTGCATGGGTCAATGCCTGACTCAGGCTTCACTTGCCCCATCTAGGCAATAGGAGGGCTGGACTGTAAATGAAAAACTCAAAGAACAATGGCTTCAAGAAAAGAGAAATTTCTATCTCATTCATATTTAAGCCTCAAGGTAGGTGGTACAGATCTGGCATGGGAAACAGCTTCCTTCTCCAGCTTCCTGGCTCCACCTAACCAAGGAGGAAATCTGGTCCTTGTGGTCCAAGATGGCTGCCAGAGTTCCAGCCATCACATCTAAGTTCTAAGTAGGAGGGAAGAAGAAAAAAGGACAGACTGTGGGTATCAGATGTCTTTTAGGAAATGCTCCTGGAACTTGATGTGGGACACTTTTGCTGATATCCTATGATAAGAGCTTCATCTCACAGCCACCCTTAGATGCCAGAAAGGCTGAAAGTGAGGGCTTTATTCTGGGAGCCCAGCTGAAATTCAGGGAAAGAAGGGGAGGATTGTCCTGGGGTCTACCAGCTGACTCTGCCACAGGACAATCTTGTCGGGTCCTTCTGCTTTGAGTCTTGGAGATTTTGAGGCTTTGGAAAGGTACAGTTGTCCATGACCCAGGCTTCAAGAACAGAATGTGGACTAAATTGAAAGAAATGAGTTTTCAAAATCATAAGATTCTGGAATTTCCGAACACAGTGTGTGTGTGTGTGTGTGTGTGTGTGTGCGTGCGCGCGCATGGCAGGTGTGCGTGCATGCGTGTATGTGGCGTGTGTGTGTGGCATGTGTGCTGAGGAGCACAGGTAGCAGATGTGGGGCTGTCGCAGGGCGGGGGCTGCTGGTGCCCCGCGGTGGGCAGCCTCTCTGGGCTCGCAGGCTGCTCCCTCAGCTCCTGGAATCTGCTCCTGCCGGCCTGTTCGTACACGTGCCTGTGTGCACTAGAGCCCCGGGGCCGGGGTGGCGGGAGGGGGGCGCCCAGGAATGCCTGCTCTTTTTAAGGCAGAGTTGTCGGTGCAGACTCCAGAAGTCTGGCTCCACTGACGGGTGACTAGGGGGTGAAGGGCGCCCCAGAGCAAGTTCCAGGCACCAAGGTGGGTGCGGAGGGGGTTATCAGGGTCAGAGCTGTGTTTCCATCTGATGGCCTCCTGGTTCTGAGTCAAGTATGAATTTTGCACCTACTCTGTGTAGGTTCTGGCCTTTATGAGGTTGGGCCATTTTAATGCCTGTTCTGGGGGCAGGTGGAGGCCATGATCTGATTGGGCCTACACTGTCACAGGCCCTGGCCGAAGGAAAAGTCCCTGCCCTCCAGGAGTCAATTAATACAATCAATTAACAAATAGGCAAATAAATGGCTTGCACTAAGCTCTAGGGAACAAACCCCAGCAGGAAGTGGGGTGGGAGAGATGGCAGGGGTTGGAGTGATGGCGAAGCGATGGTCAATGACAGACTCACTGGAAAGGTGACTCTTGGGCAAACATTTGCAAGAGGAGGAGTGAGCCAAGCAGGCCTCTGAGACAGGGCCTCCAGGAGGCAGGCACAGCCCAGGCAGAGGCCCCCAGGCAGGCATGGGCCTGGTGCACATGTATACAGTGCAAGGCCAGGGAGTAGCAGACTGGGTGCAGGGGGATCAGAGAGACCACAGGGCCAGATGGTGTGCAGCGCCTTGAAGCCACAGTATGGAGTTTGGCTGGGTAAGGACTTTGGGCGAGGACCCTGCCAGGAGGTTCTGAACAGTACAAGGTGGTGGTCCGCCTTAGGTTTACATGGTGTGCTCCCGGCTTCTGTGGGGAGAATGTAGATGAGATAGAGGGTGATGACTCAGTTTCCCCACAGGCTGTCTTCTCTCCCCCAGTGCCACAGAGCTCCAGGTTTCCCGGTTCTCTCTGGAGTCCTACTGTTCTGGCCCCCTCTGCTCCTTCTCCACAGCCATTGTTCTGGTTCAGGGCTCATCCTCTCTCGCTGGCGATTCTCTTGCTCCTGCCTCCTCTGGTTTTCAGCTCCCTCATGATGGCAAAGTTGCTGCCTTGGTTCCAGGCCTCTCTGGCAGGATTTCCTGCAGAGCCTGCAGAGTTTCTGGCCTTTGCACCGATTGGACCATTTTTATGCCTGTTCCGGGGGCAGGAGGAGGCCATGCACTGATTGGCTTGGTCTTGGTTCATCTGGACCAATCGTGGAGGCGAGGGGGGCGGGATGCCATAGACTGGCTTTGGGTAACCTGGCGAGCCAGTTCCTAGCGGCAGGTGTGCGTGCCCGCGGCTTGGTGGGAAAGGGAGTCCCCCGCCGTGCCCATGGCTATGCCCACGCTAGGAATGCGGTCTTCCCAGGGTTAGCTTAGTGTCCCGTGGGAGGCGTTCCCAGGGCTCCCTCATGCCCCACCTGCTCCTGCCCCATGCCCTCTTCAGGCTGGATTATTTTTCTGTGGGGCTTGTAGCAAATTCCCACAAATGGGGCAGGTGAAAACAACACACGCTTATTCTTTTGACGGTTTTGAGGGCCAGACATTCAAAATGGCTTTTATGGGACAAAATCGAGGTGTCGCCTGGGCCTTGTGCCTTCTGAGAAGACCTTTCCAGCCCTTTCCAGCTTCTCGAAGACACCTGCTCTCCTGGGCTCGGGCCCCTCCCTCCATCCTCAAAGCCGGCAGCGAGGCCACCCCATCTTTTCCACTCGGACCTCCTGTCTCCCCCTACCTTTGTTTTTTGGAGGTAGGTTCTCACTCTGTCGCCCAGGCTGGAGTGCAGTGGCAGATCTTGGCTCGCTGCAACCTCTGCCTCCCGGGTTCAAGCGATTCTCCTTGCCTCAGCCTCCGGAGTAGCTGTAAAGCGGGTCCATCAGTCCGAGGCATGTGCCACCAAGCCTGACTAATTTTTTTGTATTTTTAGTAGAGATGGGGTTTCATTATGTTGCCCAGGCTGGTCTTGAACTCCTGAGCTCAGGCAATCCACTGGCCTCAGCCTTGCAAAGTGCTGCTTCCCTCTTATGGGGACATTGTGATCACATTGGGCCCACCTGGGCAGCCTGGTGTACTCTCCCCATCTCAGCATCCTTGATTAAACCACATCTGCAAGGTCTCTTTTGCTCTGCAAAAGATTCCTGAGATTAGGGTGTGGCCTTTGTTTTTGGCAGGGCACGGGGGAGATGCAACATTTTCCTACCACAGTGGCCTAATCCTACTCGATGCTGGCATGGGGACTGTCTAACCCTGACTCCTCTGGGCCGCAGGCTGCCCCAGTGGCTCAGGGTGGGTAGCTGAGTCCAGGCAAGCCCTGTGGCCGTCCCATCCGCTATCTCAGCTGCTGAGAGGTGTGTGGTGTGGGACATGCCCTGAGTGAAATGCATGAGACTCGAGGTGGGAATAGTTTCCTTTTGCTCCCACCTCTGAACCAGAGCATGTTCCCAGCTCTCCCTTCTTGCCCTTCCCATCCGGGCCTTCCCACCCACTTTCTGGGCTGAGGAGAGAAAAGGAAAGTGTCAGTGAAGACACCAGGAGTTGCCCCAAACCCACAGCCACGGCTACAAATCCAAGGCTGCACACCAGGATGTCCTCAGCCTGAGTGCCAGGCTGCGGCAGGCAGGCGTGGACCAACTGGGGACCCCATCACACCAGGAAGCTTGAGAAAGCCCAGGGTGAGCCTGGCCCTGTGGAGTTCTGGAGAGCCTGAACGGCATTTGCACAGTCACCCAGTGGGGTTGGGACTGATGGCCCCGCTTTACAGTGCAGGGAACTGAGGCTCCAGGTTTAGGGCCAAAATCCCCTCCCTCATCCCTGAGTTTCCTGCTCCCTCACCACAGGCGCCCTTCCATCCACCAGGGCCCTCTCTGGAGGGGCCTTCTTCAGCTTGCAGGAGGTTTTATCTGAGGCTCAGTGTTTTAAGTGATTCAGTGAAGAGATTTTACATAGAAATCTGGATTTGTTATTTTTTTCAAAAAACAATACAAAAACACCAACAGGAGCAGTCGAGCTGCCTCTGTCATCTCCCTTCTGTTACCTGCGTTGACTCTACAGCCACAGCCCCAGCTGGTGCAGGGCTTCACCTCTCTTAGCCCCTCCTGGGACACTCTGTCCCAATGCTCTGAAGCTGGTGGGGCCTGGGAAGCAGGGACACACTTCCAAACCCTCGAGAAGCCACAACATCCTGGTCAAAGCTGATACAAGGATGTCAATCCCCAGGGCGGGGTGATGAGGACAGGCCCTCTCGCTGGATGGACACATGGCAGATTCCCGCTAATGCACAGAGACCAAGCGAGTGGGTGGCTACAGAGGAGAAACCATCCTGTCACAGCCTCCTCCAGATCACAGGTGTTGATTTCCAGTCCCCACAGGCCTGGAGTGTAGACACCCAGCCCCATCTCTGACTAGCTCTCTGACCTTCAGCGCTCCCTTGACCTTTCTGAACCATAGTTTCCCCACCTGTGAACAGGTGTGTGGGTTGGGTGACATGTTCTGTAAGAGGCTCTCCAGCCCAGGTGCTGAGACACAGCCCTGAGCCGCATTTTGAAGTCATAAAGTGCTGGGTTCAAAGCGTGTTTCCATGCTACCCTCCCCAAACCTCCACTTTCCCATCTGTAAAGAGGAGTCATTGGTCCCCCTGCCTCCCTCACATGGTTGCTGTTAACTGTGATAACAATTAACTTGAACTTGCCTTTATTAAGCAAACCCTGAACTTGCTTTATTAAGCATCCAGACTAAGGAGAGGAGGGACTTAGTGTATATGAAGTCCCTGCTGTTTGCCAGGCTCTGTGTTTGACAGTGGAACCTCATGGCCATCCAGTAAGTTGGATTCATCCCTCCCTTAGTCACACAGGGAAACTGAGGTTCAAGGAGGCCATGTGAGCTGCCCCCATGGGGTGGCAATTGCGGGGAGATGTCTGGATTTGAACAGAGCCTCCTTCCTCCCACCTACAGTGAGCTCAGCACAGGCGAGCCGCTGGGGAGGGAATGAGTTTGCGCTCCCCGAGGATTTCAGTGCTGGTTTCCAGCCTGCTGTGATGGGCGTGGGAGGTAGGTCGAGGTGCCGGGCAGGGCTGCCCAGGGTGGGGGCAGGAAGACAAGGGGGCCTTGGGTGCTGCCAAGAGGTATTGATTCCAGGCACCAGGCTCTGGGCTGGGTCCCAGCCAAGAGATGAGGTCATGAAGGACGGGGACGGTGACTCCGGGGGCTGCGGCGTCCCCGCCGATGACGTGATTGCCAGACGTGAGGAATCTCTGCCTGGAAGATGCAGGCTTTCTCCTTCCTTCTCCTTGACAGTCCCCTTACTCCAGCCTGTTGTGTCTGGGGAAGGGAGGCTTATAGGCCCTGCCTTGCTGCTCTTGGGCTGTGTGACCTTGGACAAGTCACCACCCCTCTCTGGGCTTCCTTGGAACTCCAGGGCTCTGACAGCACCTCTAATGGAGACCTTTGATCAGTTCCCACTCAAGCCTCTCAATCTCTTGGGAGGTTCAGACAGGGAGACTGGACTGTCTGGAAAGTGGGTCATCAGCAGCTCCCTGCAACCACTCACAACTGCCTCGGCTTCCCCACCAAGTCGTTAGGAATAGAAGGCAGTTATCCTCCTGGCTCCCTCTGGACTTCCCCCAATATGGAGGCTGGAGTGTGCAGTGGGGAGTCAGGTCTCCAGGCTCTGCCACTTCTAGGCTGGGTAGCCTCAGGCAAATTGTTTCACCTCTCTGTGCCTAGTTTCCCATCATGGTGAGGGCATGTGTAGAGCTGCCCTACACAGGGCCTGGCACATGGTTGGAACTGGGAAATGGTGAGTGGGTGGGTAGAATAAGTTGTGCTCTCAATGAATCATAGGCTTCCAGATTCTGGTTGAGTTTGGGCCCCAGCTTTGGCGATGCTTAACTGTGAAACCTTGGGTAGGCTGCCACCCTTCCCTGAGCCTCAGTTTCCCCATCTGTCAGATGTCAGTAGTATCTCCCAGATTGGAAACTGTGCGGGGTAAGCTTGGACACAGGTCTTGGCACATGAGGGCATGAAAGGATAGGTACTGCATCACCAGAGGACTGCAGATGGCAGACTGACCCATCCCAGTGACCAGAGTCATGAGGCCACCATTCTGGGACCCCTCTTGGCTATAGGACCACAAAGTCATGCATCTCTTTAAACTTTCCCTGTGAACTTAAATTGGGAACTGAAGTGGCTTTTAGGTGAAAAAATATTCAGATAAACAAAAGGAGGACAAGAATACTTGCCTGCAAGTCCCTCTCACAGAGATGGTCATTAGCATTGCTAATCTCTTTTCTTATGCCCATACATACATATGTATATTTAGAAAGAAAGGACCATGCTATTTTTCATTTTAACAGTATATAGTGCTCATGAATTTGTGCTGTGAAACATTTCTCTACAATACCATTTCACATGGCCGCATAGTATCCGGCGCCTTGGCAGGGTGAAGTATGTGCAGCCAAACCCTCCATCAACACTGCGGTGTTTCCTAGGTTTTCCCTGCTGTGGTGAACATGCCCCTGACCACGCTTGCCACTAAATCTTTGTCCACATCTAATGCTGCTTCCTGAGAATCAGTGTCTTGAAGCAAAATTGCCTGTTCAGAGTGAGCATTTTTGATGTTTGATTTGTGATACCAGTTCCTACTCCCACAGCTGTGTGTTAGTTTTTATGCAAAATGTTCTAGGATTAAAAGTGATCCGTGCTGCATTTGTTTCCTCCTTCAAACAGAATTCCCCATGCTTTGGAAGAGCTGATACCCTTTGGGGAGGCAGGCTTTCTTCCTGGGATCCTTAACGCCAGCCTCATCTCCACCCGCTCTCTGAACTGGAGTTCACTCTGGGTTGCATCATGCCGGCCAGCTCATTGCTCCTGAAGCATGCCAAACACATTCCTGCCTCAGAGCCTTGGCACCTGCCATTTCCTCCACCTGGAATCTCTTCCCCCAGATAGCCACCATCTGTCTTTTTCTCCACAACTTAAACTGTATCTCCAAAGAGGTTTCCTGGCTATCCACGCTGGCTTCAATGTGCCTGCCCCGCTCCTATCCGTTCACTATCCCATCTGTCTTCATCACGGCAGGATCACTTTGGGAATGTGTCTTTTTACATATTTGTTTGCTTGCTTAAGGTCCAGATCTCTCAGGGGTGCAGTGTGGCACCAAGTAAAGGTAGTAGTGGGTGGTGGCTGAAGGTCAATCCTGGTCTCTCCATAACAGAAAAAGCAGGGACCTCATCTCTGCTGCTCCCCATGGCTCCTCAGAGCCCAGATTGGTGCCTGGAAATGAGAGTTAGAATAACCGTGAACTTGGAAACAGGTGGGCAGTGACCCAAGTGTGGGCACCTTTGCTTTCTTGTTCAATAGAACACTTAGTTTGGGACAGGGAGTGCAGCAGGTTGGGCTTCCTTCTTTGAGTCTCAGTTTCCCCAGCTGTGTGAACAACTTTCTAAGTAGCATGTGTGCTGTGAGGAAGAAAGGTGAGGACGTGTGTGGTGTGCCCAGCGCTCTGTCTAGCACACCGTAGGGCAGACATGCAGAGCTGCTGCCCATTTCCAGGCAGGGGGACCGTTCTTCACACTCCACCTCGACTACCTCATTTCATCCTTCTAACACTGTGTGGTGTGGGGTGAGTCCTGTATTAATCCCATTTTACAACTCAGCAAACTGAACCCAGAGAGGTCAATGTCCAAAGACACCTGGCCCGTGTGGGATGGAGCTGATATTCCACCCCAGAAATATGTCCCCCTTGTCTAACCACTGTATGGCCCAGACTAGTAAGTGGTAGAGATGCCTCAATAGAGCTGGAATCCAGTCTGGCCACGGATGTGCTGGAAGACCTTTGACCAGCCCATCTTCTCTATAGGCCTCCGTTTCCTCATCTGTAAAGCACACAACACACTCGTGTCACGTCCACTTTCAGGGTTCTTGGGGGGAAGTAGGGTTGAGTCTTTGGGAAGCTTCTGGCTGGAGGGGGACTGTAGCCCCCAACCCAGGATAATGGGGGAGGCAAAGGATGGAAAATGAAGACACTGGGATGAGGGGCAAGGGCCAGGGTCCAACTCAGGCACTCACCATGAGGTCATTGTGCTGCCCTCCCCTTTTCCACTCCCCATGCCCACCATGGCCTCCTCAGGGAGAAATGTCTCCATGTCTGGCTCCTGGCTGCACAAAGATTGGTGAGGGGCAGTTGGGCTGAGGTGGAAATGGCGCAAAACCCTGACTCGGACTCACAATGGCCTTGTTATATTGGCAGGAATCATGCAAAGTGAATTTGACTAGGAATAAATGTCAATTCCAGCACTTGGGTCCAAAAAGCAAACTGCACGTGGCCAGGATAGGAAGATATGGCTTAGCACTGTTCATGGTGCTCAGGGGCTCAGCCCCGTGTGGCACATAAAAGCAAATGTGCCCAGAGGCCACATTACCTAGGGCATAGAGCCTAGAAGGAGGGAGCTGATTGCTGCCTCCACCTCTGTACTCGTCAGAACTCCCTAAATGCTGCAGCTGGGATCCTTTACTAAAAGACAGGCATGGACTGAGTTGTGTCCAGAGAGTGCGGCCAGGCAGTAGAGACTTCACTTTGTGAGGGGCAATTGGAGGAGCTGGGTCACTCAACTTGGAGAGGCAGCCTCAGCGGTCCTGGTCACTACCTCCTCCAGTGTTTGCAGGGCTGCCCTGAAGGGGCTGGAGGTGGGAGGAGCCGGAAATTGTGTGGGCTGGGACCCTCTATGTGTAGGTGTCTGATACGGAAGGAAGCTGGGAGTTCTGCCT
>NW_012116377.1:1872604-1954325 GCF_000951035.1 Colobus angolensis palliatus
CACCCACTCTCCTATCCATGTGTCCATCCATCCATCTACCCATTCATCCACCCACTGACCTCCCTATCCACCAGCCCACCCACGTATCCACTCACTTGGTCATCCGTCCATTCACTCACGCACCCACCTGTTTATCCATCCATATCCATCCATTCATCCATCTAATATTTATCAATACTTTGTACTAGCCTGGGGAGAGTGATGAAAATTGGCACCACCTCTGCCCTCACAAAGCACACCGTTGAACTGGAGTTAAGACTAAGCAAGCATTAACATCTAGTAGGCAAGCACCTGCCTGTGGAGGTGGAGAGGCGGCTTGCTGAGGAGGGCTTTAGTTGTCAGTCAGCTAGGAGGGTGGGTGACTGACCCTGGGTTCTGTCAGCAGGAAGGGGCAGGTCATGCGGGGTCCCTGACCTCAAGCTGTCGTTGGCCTTACAGACCCTGATTCTTAGCCCTGGAGACCATCCAGAGCATCTCATCCAAGGAGCCGAGAGGTCCTTCCACCACCCCACTGGGGTCCACCGCAGCTAGGCCAGGAGCAGGGTGGTGAATCACTCCTGCGAGCTGAAGGTGAGACAGTGTGTGAATGGGGCCTGGACTGCCCAGTTCCCTCTATCAGAGCAACTAGAACCTTCTTCTGCATTAGGTGATGGGTACCTGCATGAGCTGTCATTTTAAGACAGAGTTCCACAGCACAAAGAAATTGGAACCTGTGGTCCTCTCAGCAGGCATCGGTGGATTTGGCCTGCCTGGCGGGCCAGGCCAATTAGAGAAGAGATTGCCCGATTGGGCACAGTGATTGGGGTCCTGGTATGGTCACATGACATGAGACAAACCAATGAGCATGGATCCTGAGATTCTGCTTGGCATCCCCTGGGCGGTACTTCCTGCTATGTGCTGGGCTTGGGGCCATGCGGCTGTAAGTCCGGAGCTACTGCAGGCGTCTTGCCACTGTGGGGAAGCCAGCCTAGGATGAAGCACAGGAATGGAAACAGCTGAAAGAAGCAAGACACAGGGTCCTGACCACATCTTTTGGAGCCTGGATCCAACCTTGCCTGGATCTGCAACCACTACTGAGTTTTTCATGTACTTGGTGCCAATATGTTCCATGTCTCCATTTTTAAAAGTAAATTTGAGTTGGATGTCCTTTTGCAACTAAAATAATCTTGACCTATATATTCTTTGGCATTGTCCCTGTAGGGAAAACTGAGACCCATAGAGGGAAAGTGACTTGCCTGAAGTCATCAAATGAACTGGTAACAGACCCAGCCAGAAGTCTCCTGTCTGTAACCAGCCCTCGCTTCCCACGGTTTCCCATGCTTTAACCTGGACAGTATGGCTTCTGGGAGGCATAAGCCAGGAGGGGGCAAGGAGCCCCCTGCTTGGGCAGGGCGGGGTGGGCCAGTTCTTCCACCCCTCCAGCAGGGGTCCTGTCTCTGCCATGGGGGCACCTGTGGGCAAGAAGGGAGCCAGCACAGTCAGAAATGAGCTCAGTGGTGAAGGCATCTTCTTCTTCTTTTTTTTTTTTTTAAAGGTTTCCTTGAATGGTTTTGCTTGAAAAATAAATAGGGGTTCAATTGTAATACATTGGGCTTGGGTCTACAGCCATTTTACAGGGAGGAAAACTGAGGCTCCAAGCAGTCAGAATTTTGCCAAGGACTTCCAAGAGGGCCATACTGGCTCTGAGATTCTGATTTCCTCTCCCCTCCCACAGCCTTGGTGCATTGGCTTGCTGTGTGACAAAGGCAAGACCTCAGGCCCCCTTTGAGCTTCTGTGGGATGAGGTGGTCTATAGGAGTGCACCAGGCTCACTCTCTGCATCCCCGGCCACCTCCTGGGTTCTCCTGTCTTCATGGTTACCTTTAATGAAACAAGAAGTCATTTCTGTCTTTACAGAAAGGACAGATGAATCAGAGGGCTGTTGAGCGAAGGGACTAATGCAATTCCCCAGCTGACTTCGTCATTCCTTTGTGCCTTGAATGAAATTCCTCTCCAGTACATGCCTTTCAGAAAAAAAAAAAAAAAGAACACGGTGCAAAGAATCCAGAGAGATGGATTGACCCTGATAATATCAAAGAGTTAATTTCTGAGCTCATTCCTAAGCTGTCAGGGGTCTGGAAGACTTTCTGGAAGCCATAAATAATGCATTTTAATAAGGGGGACTTTGATTCCTCTCTGGGGGCTGAAACTGTATTGTGATTTGGGTGGCAACTTGTCAGGATGCCAACGTGGGGTTTCTCTGGCACTTATTGAGGGATTACATATTTTGGGCATGTTCAGGTCTTCATGGTCTACTGGAAAACCATCCTGCCAAAAATGTTTTTGACCTAAGGAAATGGACTTTTAGTGGAAAACAACCCCCCTCTCTGCCTCAAGTTCATTGTTTACCAGTTTCACCCTGAATTTGATCGAAAGTGATTTTTAAATTATTTTCACCATTCCTTTGGCATTGTGGCAGCTGTATGATTCAAAGATGACTCCAGTCTCCCACCTCATGGAGCCTCATGTCTAAGTTCACTGTGGATACTGGAATTCTGGTGTCCTGGGGACTGTAGAAACCCTGCCTTAGACAACCTTTAGGCTGAGTTCTGTCTGGACTAGGTTTATTCTGAAAGAAAACTCGGAAGACCTAGGTTCTAGCCTTTGCCATGAATTTGCTGTGTGATCTTGGGCAAGTCATTCAACATTTCTGGGCCACATCTCCTCCTCCGTGAAATAACAGCCTTAAGCCCAGTGACTCTGTGGATTGATGTTTTTTGAGGTTTGGAGAAGAGGCCACTTTCTCTCCTATAAAATGGGGATAATGACACTCTTCTTCACTCAAGAGGTGCTCGGTTCCTTTTCAAGTCAACAAATATTTGTTGAGTGCCAGCTGTATGTGCCGGATCCTGCTCCAGAAACTGAAGACAGAGCCACAAACAAGGCAGACTGAGCTTATAGCTGTGCCGAAAACTGTAGGGCTTAAGTGCTCATTCCAACATTTATGTGTTTCTTTATTCTATAAAGGACAAAAAAGAAAAATATAGGTGACTATGGTAGACATTGCTATTTAGCTAACCAATACTCATCTCCCCCTCTTCTCAGTAATAGGGCTTCAGTTTTGTTCAGAGCTGCCCTATGCCCAGGTAAAGAAACATTTCTCAGCCTCCCTTGCAGCTACAAGTGGACATGGGACACAGTTGTAGCCAATGAATTCTAAGCAGATGTTGTTGGGAGAGGCTTCTGGGAAACTCATTTTGTTGTTTGTTCCCTGGCAATTATTTCCCTTTCTGCCTGGGATGTGGATGTGGTGACTGGAACTCTGTAGCTGCCTTATGAGCATGAGAAAGGGGCATGCCTGAAATAAGGTAGAGTAGTGTGGAATGCAGCCCAAGTACTTGGGAATAGTGTAGAGTAAGTGTCTAGGTCTGCTCTGTATACCTCCTGGCTTCTAGTTCTATCATGTTTTAAGCCACTGTTGTTTAGGTTTTCTATGCTGTGCAGCCTCACAGACATGCAATGGCAAACAAAAACTTCAGGGAAAGGCAAAATAAAAATCTAACTGGAAATCAAGTCTGGAAAGGCAGTAGGAATGCACCCACCTGGGTCACAGAATTCTACATAGCTTTACAAGCTGACCTCCAAATTTGGCTTTGAGCCTCCTAGTGGCCAAGTAAAGGAGGAAAGGCCAACATGGATTTCATTCTCATTATCCCTAAAAAGGAGGTGTTGGGCCGGGCACAGTGGCTCATGCCTGTAATCCCAGCACTTTGGGAGGCTGAGGCGGGTGGATTACCTGAGATCAGGAGTTCAAGACCAGCCTGGCCAACATGGGGAAACACCACCTCTACTAAAAATACAAAAATTAGCAGGGCTCAGTGGTGTGCGCCTGTAATCCTAGCTACTCAGGAGGCTGAGGCAGGAGAATTGCTTGAACCCAGGAGGCGGATGTTGTGGTGAGTGACCGCACCACTGCACTCCAGCCTGGGTGACAGAGCGAGACTCTGTCTCAAAAAAAAAAAAAAAAAAGAGGTGGTGTTGAAAATAGAGTTTCAGAGTTTCCATTTTTCCTATTACTTAGTTGGGCTACATCACAAACAGAATTTTGCCCAGTGCCTGGGCCTAGTACCCGGCAGAGAGTGGGCCCCTGATCAATGTTTGGTTTGTTAGGTGCTATTGTTGACTCTTCTGTTTATGTGGAATGTGAGTGGCCTGTCAAAACCCCCTTTGGATAAACCAAACTACTTTGAATTACTTTTGTTATTGTGTATCCTCTATGTGCCCTGCCCACTGCAGGAACCACTTTCAGAGGTACATTATCAAACTGGGCCTCCTTCTACACCCCACTTCCTGTCCCCGCCAAAGGCATGCAGCCACCGTCCAAGGCTCTGGGTCTGTCTCCCTCCCACCTCCCCTGGCCAGCTTTGTCAGTCACCCCTCTCCTGGGTCTTGAACTCTCTTTCTCTACTGGCTTCTTCACTCAGCCTTTAAACATGTGTAAACAACATGCATCAGAAAAATAAAGCCCTCCCTCACTTCCTTTCCCCATCCTGTTTCTTTTTCCCATTCACCACCAAACTTGCTAAATGAGTCCTCGATACTTGCTGGATAGTCCTCGCACTTTCTGGATTCATCACCAAACTCAGAGAGGACTATTTGCAGTCGTTATCCTACTTGAACCTCATTCATTCATTCATTCTACCAATTTCACTGGCCACTTACTATAGGCCAGGCGTCTTCTAGGCATGGGACACCGCAACGAACAGAAAAGGCACATGGAGCTGCTTCGAGCTGCTAAATCGCCCAGTATTTACGCTATGGAGAGAAATAACTCAGGGAAGAGGATGCAGAGTGCTGTAGGGAGGCAGGGTGTTGTATGAGGTAGCTAGGGAAGACCTGTCTTTTCTGCTCGTTGTTGGGATGGAGCTTTGCAAAATCTTGAAGAAGCAGTTCCAGGTGATGCCCACTGTCAGTGCAAAGTCCCGCAGGTGCAAATATGCTTGGCTTGTTTACAGAACAGTGAGGAGGCCAGCGTGGCTGAAACATCGTAGGGAGAGAGTAGGGGAATATGAGACTGGGGAGGTGGGGTGGGAGGTGGCAGGTCTTCAGGGTATTGAAGGTGGCGGTGAGGACTTTGGTGCTTACTCTGAGGGAGGTGGGAGTCATGGGGGTTATGGGTTGTGGAGCGGAGGAGGAGTGTGACTGGCTTAGGTTTTGCTAGGCTCCCTCTGGTTGCTGTGGGAGGACTGAGTGCAAGGAGTGAGGGAGGAAGCAGGAGGCTGTAGCTGCTTGAGAGGCTGGTGGTGTGGACTCAGGTGGGAGGTGGGAGGTGGTGCTAGTAAGGGCAGCTCTGGATCCATTGTGAAGACAGCACCCAGGGCTCAGCGGTATTCCACGCAGGTACCCAGCCCTCCTTCTGGAAACCATCTCTGCATTCGTCTCCTGGCTTTCTCTGCTCCCTCTGCTCCCCAAGTCTCCATCAGTGTCCAAATCCCTAAGGGCCCTGTCCTTGGTTCCTTCTCCATCCTCAGCTCCTCTTCCCCTCATCACCTCAGTAGCTCAGTCACCAACACCTGTCTGCTCCTCCCCTCTCCCTCCCTCCCAATTCCCTTACCTCCTTCCCACTCTGGCCTCACACAATCAGCCCCCCTGCCTCCTCCCTGGCCTCCCTGCCTCCAGTCTCCCCCTGTCAACCTGTCCTGACCCATGGTTCACCCTGTAGCTCAGCACCATCCCTTAAAGCCCTCCGGTGTTCCCCACTCCACCACCAGCCTGCAAATGAAAGTCTGAACTCTGTCACTTGGCATTGAGCTGCCCTCACCCAACTCCAGCTCTACCTACAACCGCACTCACCTACCACTCTCCATTCCTAGGACGCAGCACTCGACCCCCACCCCTGTGTCCTCAGCACACTGCTCTCTTGGCCTGGAATGTTCTTTTGCATCTTGCTCACCTGGCAAACTGACTCACCCTTGAAAGAGGATTACTAAGGATGCTTTTGGCTGCAATAATCCATCCACCAAGGACATCCATTTTTATCTTAAAGTAGCCTGGAGGTGAGGGGGCAGACAAAGACATCAGGGACCAGCCTTCACCGTCCTCCCACGCAGCTTCCCCATTGTATTCACTTTCCCCTTCTGGATGGTGCTTCGTGGCCCCAAAATGGCTGCAAAAGCATCAGGCATTATAGAGCCAAAGCAGGAAGTGGGAGTGCAGGTTACAAAGGGGCCTTCTTTGGATGTGCTTCTCTGTTATCAGGGAGGACATGTTTTCCCAGAAGCCTCCAGCAGACTTCCCCTGATGTCACATGGTCACCCCTTGCCCCATTGCAGACAAATGATTATGGGCATCATGATTGGCATGGGCAATCATCATTTATTCCCCAGGACTATGCATTTTAGCCCCACAGGAAGAAGGAGTGACTGTTGCATGGGACACCAAGCAAGTTCCCTGTGTGAAGCCTGCTCAAAGGCCCCTCCCCTGTGACATCTTCCCCCTCCCCTGGAGTGGCCCGAGCCTGAACCCAGGGCTCAGCATTTCACAGCCCTTATCTCACAAACATATCCCTTAGCACTGTCGCCCCCATTTTACAGAGGAGGAAACTGAGGGTCAGAGCTGGAAAGGATGGAAACATTTATCGGGGTCAGAAGGGAGAAGGGACTGCCTGGGGTCTCCCACCGAATTTCTGCTGGAGACAGGTTGGCCAATAGAACCTTCCGCAGCGATGAAAATGTTCTGTGCTGCACTGTTTGATATGGTAGACTAGCCATATGGCCACTGAGCACGTGGAATGTGGCTAGTGCAACCGAGGAATGGGTTTTAAAACAGCCACATGCGGCTAGCGACCCTATGTTGGATGATGCAGTGTGAGAGCCAGTACTGGAACTCTCAGTTCTTCAGTTGTAGCCCAAGGGTCCAGACGCCAGGCTGCGGGCAGAAGGTGGCCGGGAAGCAGACAGATAGATGGCTTTAAAATGTGTGAATGGAGTTTGCCACACCTTGGCCCTGGACGGGGAGCCCCGACTGGGAACCTGTCACGAGAAATGCAATTACGGTCTTGGAAAGGGCTTGGCAGGGTTGGGAAATCATTCACCCACCCAGTCGGCTGCTGGAAATCATTCACCCTGAGAAAGAATGAGAAACAATGCTCTAGCAATTTGTTCTGTTCAGACGCATTTGCCCGTGGAGCCCACTCCACCCAAATGGCAGGTAGTGGGCCCTAGCCTCCCACTTAAGACTCAAACTAGTCCATCAAAGCCTGGGCTCTGGGAGTTGGGGCAGGGTGGAAGTTGAGAGGCAACATCCAGGCAGCCTCCTTATATTACTGGAGGGGAAACTGAGGCCCAGGTAGGGACATGCCAGTGATAGAGGAGGTGGTACCTTAACCCATATGTCTGCCATAGGGCTGGACAGCTGTCAGGGTCCTAGTGTGGCCTCTTCACACACAATCCTCTCCTTACCCCACTATGCAGTGATCATGACATGTTGAAGGTGACTGTCTTTACCTTAGCTCTACCATGAGCACTGCTTAGCCTGAACCAGGAGGCACAGTCTCATTTCTTTTGTCAGAGTGATGGAGCCATAGTGAGTGCCCAAGTCAATCACTGCATGAGGACAGTCACCCTGGACATCTGACCAGCTCAGCCCATATCCATGCCCACCTGGAGCTGCCATAGGGCAGGGAGCAGGGAGCTGGAGCCTTGAACTTCCATGGTGGGAGGCGAGCGCCTCTTTCTACCAAGAGGGCCCCTAGAATGGCAAAGGGGAGATTCTGAGAAACATCTGGGGGCTTGAAGAGAGAGATGAGATGCTGCCAGCTAAAAAATCACAGTCTTCCCCTTACCCAGATCAAATCTTGCTTCACCCTTTACATGCTCCTCCCTCAGGGCAACTTGGGGGTCTCCTTCTCTCTGAAGCCCTCTGGGATTTGCATTCTGACTCAGTATCTCCTTCTCTGGGGCTTTTCCAGAGCTGCTTTCCTTCGATTCCTCTCTTAGGGTTTTGAGAAACTTTAGCTGTGCTGCACACATGAAATCTATTATAAACAGAATGTGGAAGAATGTAAGGGCTGAAAGGCGATCTGGAGAGAAAGGACAGGTGGACAAAAGGAAGGATAGAAGCAGGCAGGCACCTCCATGAGGCCGAAGAGGCTACGGCTTCACCCACCTGTATGTGTCCCCCACAGTCGCAGCACCCAGCAGGCCCTCAATGAGTTGTTTTGACTGACTGACTGCGGAATTCCTTAGGGAAGATGGTGATAACGACGGTTCCCTGGTTTTCCTCCACATTGACAATGACTATCAATCTACTTGGTGTCTTTGGACACTTCCCCTGGAGATTGCCGGTCGCGGCTGCATGGGGACCCCTCTCCCCAGCAGCTTCCTTCTCTGCACACCGCATCTGTCTCCCTCCTCTCACCTTCAGGTGTGCTCAGGCCTTCGCTGTGCCCACCCAGTCTTCCTGCTGCCACCCTTGCTGCTCAGGTTGCTTCCCTAGGAGCAGAGCCTGAGACAGGGGTTGGGTGCCTGTGGTTACTGGACAGAGAGAAGCAGGTGAGGTGGGGGATGACACCAAGCAAGCATGAGGGTGCAGGAGAAGTCTAGACTCAGCCTGACCCCATGGGGAGTGCTGGGGAGTAAAGGGCACAGTGGAGCTGAAGTCCAGTTCTATAGGACCTTGTAACAGCTACAGGCAGCCCTGGGGGTGCGGGTGGGATGATGCATAAAACTTTTTGGTATTTCTGGGCGCTTGTGGGTGCTTCTCCAGTAAAGTGTGGCTGTGAGTCAATGGTGGAGACCTTGGCAATGGCTGAGGGATGGGTGCACTTCCTGACAAGGGAGATCTGGGCTTGGCACCAACACCACCTGCTGCTTTCACTAGCCCGGCCACTCCCATGTTCCTTGGGGACCTGGGCTAGACTTCGGTCCTAGTGCTGTGCATAGCTGGGCCAATAAGATTCCTGGAGACTCCAATTTGTTTTCAATAGAAAGACAGCCTTAGATGAGGGGAGAAGCCAGTGATGTGAGCCCATTGTGCACCTTGGGCCCACACCCCTGCAGGTCCACGGTCAACGGCTCTTGGCAGTGGAGTCCCTGCATCCAGAACAGGGGCTCTCCAGCTCCCCATGACCCACACTGGCCCATTCCCTTCATTTATGGCAACTGTTCGGCCCCTGTGGACCTCTGAGTTTTCAGCTTCCTCTGGGAGTCTTTGATCTCCAATGACCCTTGGGCTCAGATATTGTGTTTCTGTGCTTCGAGTGAGGATCTCTTTACTGAGCACCTACTGTGTGTGGCACTGCAGCCTGCTGCTTTATGTCTAAAGGTAGCAAGGGACTCTCAGCCTTTGCCTGCACAAAGCTTCCACTTGCTGGGAGCGGGGGACAGTGAGAGAGGCACACAGATTTGGGTAGTTACGTCAAGGAACTATTTCTAGAATCTCCTACACCCTGGAGACCCTTGGAGCTCTGCCTGCTGCCCAGACCTCTGTCCTGAACCCCAGGCCTCTGTGTCTAGTGGCTTCTTTGCATCTTCTCCGGGATGTGCCATGAACACCCCAGACCCAGCACACCGAGGCTGAGCTCAGGAGGGAGGGTGGGGGAACTTGTCTGCATGGAGTCCATTCCTGCCACAGTGGCCTGTGTGGGCTGCTGGCTCCTCCCTTGACCCCGGGCCTTGTGCAGACTGTGGCCAAATAGTAACCCCCACCCCTGGCCTGTGGTAGCTTAGTGGGGACACAGAACCTGGCCCGAGCAAGGCCAGGGAGGAGCCCTCCTAGGAAGAGGAGGGTGTGAGTGACTTGCAGAAGGCCTGGGGGTGGGTGCAGGGCCACAGCAGGAAACAAGCCCACTTGAACTGGAAGGGCACGGGCTGGGGTGGGGAGGGGAGATATTCAATCAAGGGACTATTTCCAGAGAAAAGGGCACAGTGTCTAGAGCTCATTGTGCAGGACGTCAGGGCTGGTGGCCACAAGGGTACTCCTCCTGGGCCTGAGGAGCCAGGAGAGAGAAAGACAGGAACAGAGAAGAGGGCCACGAGACAGGGGCCTTGGGACAAGTTCCGGCCTCCCTTCTCCTCCTGTGCTCCCTGGCCGCATTCAGCCTGAAGCCAGAGGGCGCAGGAACCCTTACTGTCCCCAGAGGTGCTGGGGAAGGGTCGGTTTGGTCTTGTGAGTTGTTGGTGTAAGGGGCAGTGGGTTGGGTGGACTGCGTGTGCCCAGGGGTCAGGGCTGTGGCTGGACACAAGTGCCAGCTCACGGACACCTCTTTCCAGAAGCCTGCCCACCCCTAGCTGGACTTCTGAGCTCCCACACCTTTGGCTGGAAGTGGCATCAAGGCGTTGTCCATCACCCCCATAGGCCCTGGACACCAGGAGGACAGAAGCCAGATGTGGATTGCTGGGCAGTGTCACGGCCACACCCCAGGCCCTGGAGTGTGCAGCCTGGGGGAGCTGCTTCCTGCTTGGAGCGTCCGTCTCCTCTGTAAAGCAGAGGTGAGTGTTGCAGCCTCTCAGCATTCTCATGAGGAAAGACACTCTAGCCAGGGGTTCTCTTCCTCTTCCAGGGACTCTGCGTGAAAAATACCTTTCCCTGCTCTGAGCTTCGTGGCATTTCGTTTTTTTTTTTTTTTTTTTTTTTTGAGACAGAGTCTCGCTCTGTCGCCCAGGCTGGAGTGCAGGGGCGCAATCTCGGCTCACTGCAAGCTCCGCCTCCCGGGTATACGCCATTCTCCTGCCTCAGCCTCCCGAGTAGCTGGGACTACAGGCACCCGCCACCTCGCCCGGCTAGTTTTTTGTATTTTTTAGTAGAGATGGGGTTTCACCGTGTAGGCCAGGATGGTCTCGATCTCCTGACCTCGTGATCCGCCTGTCTCGGCCTCCCAAAGTGCTGGGATTACAGGCTTGAGCCACCGCGCCCGGCCCCGTGGCATTTCTTAATTCCTCTTTCAGGCCCACGTGTGTGTGCGTGTGTGTATGTGCATGTGTGTGTGCGTGCACGCGTGTGTGCACGTGTGTGCATGTATGTGCGTGTCCGTGTGTGCATGTGTGTGTGCATGTGTATGTGGGCGCCTGCATGTGCACATGTGCACATCTGTGGACAGCCATATGCACGTGTCTCCAGGAATGTGTCATGGAAGGAGCTGCTGTGTGGTCTGGGTGGGAGGTGGTGGTGGCTTGGCCGGATGGTTGTGGTGGAGACCAAGAGCTGGGGATGGGTTGCTGAGAGATGGAGAAGAACCTACGGGTTTAGTGGTGGGTTGGATGTGGGGCCAGAGAGTGGCTGGTCAGGACGGCGCCCAGGCATCTGGCTCGGGGCCCTGGCTGACTTGCAGCAGAGCAGGTGAGGGTCTAGAAGGAGCAGGGCCTCCCCGGGCTGTCCCCTGGGCCTGCCCCACAGGGAGAAGGGCGGCCCTGGACCTGGACTACAGCAGGAAGGCACTGGGCCTTCATGGCAGCCTGGAAGGAAGGCGCTAGCCTCTCTCCAGAGGTGGGTTCCAGGGGCAGTGCCTGTCCAGGGCCTGCAGTCAGCCCTCAAAGAAGGAACCATACCTGCCCCCTCGGCTGCCGCCCCGGCCCAGGAACCCAGGGATCCTGGGTGAGTCAGGAACCAGCCCCCTCTGTCTGCCCCAGGAGGTGCTGAGTAGGAGAGGAGCGCCCTGGAGTGGCTGAGCACCCCCAACTGAGTATCCTGAGATTCGCAGCCAGTGCCTCACCTCTCCCCTCCCGACCTCTCCTCAGATCGCATCCAGGGAGGAGCCCAGCACTGTTCCTGCCACCGACCCAGGGCTGTCCCACCGGGCTGTCCCACCGGGCTGGGGCAGGCAACCCACCCGCCACCTCAGCCGCCAACCTCCTTGTCACACGCACTCACCCACAAGACATACTTGCAGTTCATACCCACATTCTCTCTCATAACACTCACACACAGGCACACAGTCACATCCACACAACTCACACCCACACACACATTCACAACTCACATCCGGAGTCCATCTCACATACCTCACACCGACACAATTCTCACACCCTCACACACACTCACACACTCACACCCCCACACACAACTCATATCCAGAGTTCATCTCACAACCCTCACACCCACACAACTCTCACACACTCTCTCACACACACACCCCCACACAACTCACACACACACACAACCCTCACACCCACACAACTCTCACACACTCACACACACAACCCCCCCACACAACTCTCTCACACACACACGCAACCCTCACACCCGCATAACTCTCACACGCTCACACACACACACTCACACCCCCCACACACTCACAACTCACATCCAGAGTCTCACAACCCTCACACCCACACAATTCTCACTCTCTCACACACACATTCCCACACCCACACTCACCACTCTCACAGCCACATTCTCACAATCCTAATTCACAGGCACATACACCCACACAACTCTCACACACACAGACTCACACTCCCCCCCACAACTTTCACCCACACTGTCACACACTCACAGCTCTCATCCCACATTCTCTCACAACTCCCACACACACTCACATCATCACACCCACACAGCTCTCACATACTTACACTCACACACACACACTCTTACACATTCCCGTGTTCTCACACATGCTCAGAGGCTCACCGCCTCCCACACTCACGCGTCTTCACTGTGCTGCACCCTGGGCTCCCCTTGTTGTCCCACCGGCCCCCTCTGCACACACTGCACAGTCACGCTCATGTGCACGCACACTCACTGATGCACTGCCTCATGGCCGCGTCCTTAGAGGCTGGGGTCACACACAGCCGCACACTGGCTGATCTCCCGCAGGTGCACACCCCGCTGCCCCGACCCATGCATTTTACCCATGAGTTCACACAATTTCAAGTGCGAATCATTCACATGCACCCTCACTTTAGAGTTTCCACCAGAACCCTCAGGCCCCCTGTGGCAGGGCGCTGTCTCCCTCCCTGGGTAGCCTGGGACACTGAGAGCCACCTGTGGTGACTGCAGTGCTTGTCCCCCTGTCTCTGCAGGGCTGTATCGGGCTGGGGGAGGAGAGGGGCCTGTGACTGAGTGTGTAGGGCCGGCCCATGGGAGTGAGATGGGAGAGCACTGGGGAGCTGCTCCAAACCCACGGAAGGGGGAGCTTTGTCCAGGTCAAAGCTGACTGGGCATGAGAAAGAGCTTCCCATCATAGGAGGTGTGCAAGCACGGGCCAAACCACTCTTTGATAGAGAAGGCATGGAGGGGCCTCCAGACTGCCTTAGACGTAGATGGGGTTGGAGGGAGAGTCCTGCAGAAGTCTCCAGCCAGACACCCTGGGAGCCAGAGGTGGGGGTAGGGGAGATGGGCCAGGGCAGAGGGGGCAGGAGAGGGCGGGCAGGGGCAGGTAAGGGTGGGGCCGGCGGTCCCGGAGGGTGGGGGCTGTCTCGACGTGGCTGCCATAACTCAGCCGGGACGGACAGTTTCCTTTCTCCTGCCTGATTTACTGCCTGCTTTGGAGGGGTGAGGCCCATTCTTTGAACTTCAAAGGGAGCAGTGAGTGCAGCCACACTGGGGTGACAGCCTGCTGAGCCCGGGGGTCCGTCCCCTGGTCAGCCAGAGAAGCCTTGGGTCCTGGGTCTATGGACATGCACCAAACCTTGCCAAGCCTCCATCTTCTCATCTATAAAATGTGGTCCTAGCTCCCAGCCCCTGGGAGAAGGACAAGATTTACCTCCATGGTCTGTTTTAAATGCCTCAGTTTCCTTGTCTGTAGAAAGGGGCTGTACACTTGTGCTCTGAAACTGTTATTTGGAAAGAACCCCAAGCCCCATACAGGCAGCCCCGGTGCTTGGGTCAGGCCTGCAGGTGTATCTTCCTTGTCTTGTGTTACGTAAAACATCAGGGCAGGTGTTGACGTTCAAATGTAGGAGGTTTCCCATACAAATTTGGGTTTCCACCTTCTCTTGAAGGATCAGAAACTTTGATCCTACTGGTGTTCCCAAGCTGCTAACCTCCAGATGGAGCTGGGGGCTACGCCCCACTAAGGAGGAGGACATGTCCTCTCCCCACCACACCCCTTTGGAGCCAGGGCCCTCATTAATGTGCTCCGACTGGCCCCTAAGCTGCATCTGTTTGTGACTCCCAACTCGTCTGAACTGACCTTCTTGGACTCCCTGCTGTTTCTTACCTGCTGTGTGACCTTGGGCAAGTCACTTAGCTTCTCTGAGCCTCAGAGTGGATTAAAGTATGTGGTGCCTGGAGTGGGCTCAGCACAGGCCTCTTGGCATTTCATCGGTGCTCAGGAGGTGTCATGGCTGACTGCTGCTAGGCTCGGTGGGGACAGAGGAAGGAGAGCTCTGCCCTGCCTTCTGGCATGGCGTCAGGCTGTGAAGCCAGAGGGACCAGCAAGTAGAACCCTGGGGAATTAGAGACCTAAAGAGGCACCATTGAGGAGAGAGGCTGGGCACTGAGAGGGCTGCTGGGAGGCCAGGAAAGGGGTACAGTGTGAGAATGACCCCGCCTGAAGGGGGACAAAGAGGTGCCCGGTCAGACTGCAGCTCATCTGGGAGGGGGCACAGAGGTGGCAGGCTGGCTAGCAAAGGGCAGAGGAAGCCACCAAGGCCCACCGACCACACGGTGGAGACGGGGACCCATTGAGGCTCTTGAGCTGGGGACACCTCCAGTCTCCAAAGTCAACAGAGATGCAAAAGTATGCAGTCAGCTAGCACCTCTCCTCAGAGGCTCCGGGGCCCACGGACAGACCAGTGCCAGGGAAGGGCGGGTCTGGGTCTTTAAACCTGCCTACCCTGGGTGTGAAGCTGTCCCTGCCCAGGTGAGTCTGCCAGGACTTTGGGTCTCAGCTCCACCTCCATGTGGCCCTGACAGATTCCCTTGTAGCCCTGGAGCCTTGGTTTCCACATCCATAAAACTCAGGGATAAACCACCTGGTCTAGAAGTTTCCTTCAGTGTAGGCAAGTTCTGGTTCTTCATCTTCAAGGGTGAATGTGTTCCTTAGAGGAGGGGTATGGGGACAACTGCCTTCAATCCCCTGCTGGTGAGTGGTGAGCGTGCAGCCAGAGCTGAGGTTCTATTTGTGTGTCTGGTCGGGGGGGAGGTGGTGGCAAGGGCATTCTAGGGAGAGGAGACCCTCCCAATCCATCTTCGGTGCTGCCACTAGGCAGAAATACACAAAGACAGAATATTTGTTGAGTGTTTACTATGTGCTGGGTTTTGTGGGGGGCCCCATAGAGCAGACCCCTCAGACAGAAAAGCACCACCTGCCCTGTGTCCCCAAATGTGGCAGCCAAGGGCCTCCCCAGCTCACCCAGAGACGGGAGCTGGTTGTACCAGAAGGAAACCCTCAGTTGGGAATGTGTGCTGTCTTTTAGAAATGATTTGGGGGCCATAAATTTTCGGTGGCAAAGCAACCCTCCGACTTTTCATAACGCTGAAGAGTTTAGACTTGTCTTGAGGGGTAACAATTTCACCCAAGTAGTGCACCAGCTCCAACTATTTGTTATTGCAAAGGTTGATTTTTTTCCCCTTAAGGTGGAATCCTCAGATTTCATGCTCTGCTTTAACTTGTTTTATTTCACCTGGAACACAAATAAAAATAGCCCACAAGATGTATGGATCGACTTGAGATAAGTTTCTTCCTTCCTCCTGGTGTGGCGGGAGGACGCAGGGAGGACGGAATGTTGAGTGTTCGCATGTCCTGTGCCTTGCTCTGGGCGCATGGGAGCCCCTGGCAGCCTCTGCCCAGGGCTGGGTGGGGTTGTAAGGACCCCTCTAAGTGGTTGCATCCTCAGGACAGCTGCCCCACAACTTAGCCATTTTACAGTGAGGAACAAAGACCCAGAGGCATCTGGCAATCCACCCACAGTCTCACCGCTGGGCATTTTGGGAGCCAAGGTTTAAACTTAGGCCTGTGTGACTTTAAAGCTTGTGTCCGTTTTGGGGCAAATCTCTTGAATCTCAACTCAGCACTCACCATCTGAAGTCACGCTCACCCTCTCTCCAGCTGAAGTGGGAACTTTGAGTGTGAACAAGATCGCAGGGAGAGGATGTTTAGCATAGTTGGTTCCAGGGCTGATCTGAAGTCTCCTTAAGCACCATGGAAGCCCCGTTTCCATGCCAACAGCTGCTCTGTGCCACTTACAGGCATTTATATCGACTCGCTAAAGCAGGCCCTTAAAGAATGCCAAAGGGAACACTTCGGGCTCAGAAGCAGCTCATTTGCATTCTCTTTGCATATTCAGTGATTTTTCTGGACTCTCCCCAAATGGGCCAGCTGACACAGTGAATGTGTTGTCTCTGGGGCCTGACTTGATGGGATAAAAGGCCTCAAAATTGTGCTGTTGGTTGTCGGAAGGGAGGGTCTGAGGCTGCTGAGCCTTGTGGGGGGGTAGGGGGTCTGTGGCTAAGCTCTGGCTTTTGCAGGCTGCCCCAGGACAGGGCACACAGGCAGACACAAGGCTGGGCTCAATGGGGTGGAGAGCAGATTCTAGCTCAGTCAGTCAGAATGTTCTCTAAGCAGAGCTGTCGAGATGGAGTTTTTTGTTTCCGAAAAATCCTCAACTTTTGTGAGCACCACGAGGTGCTTTATGCATGTTATGGTGCCTTCTCCCATGAGTGAGACGTGGCTGTCCTATTCCACAGATGAAGAAGGGAAGTCACTTACTTCATGGCCAGGGAAGGGCTCCAGCGAGACATAGGCTCCTGAAAGTGGAAGTGTGTGAAGGGCCCGAGAGGCACAGGACCTGGCGAGCTGAGCGGGAGGAGAAGGCATTCCAGGGTGAGGACGGAGGTGTGGAGGGGGTGTATTCGCTATCACAAAGAACCACCAATAGGGGACCTTAAACAAGAGAAAGGGTTGGTTTCTCCTGCAGCCTCTCTTCTTGCTTGTAGATACCGTCTTCTCCCTGGGTCCTCACATGGTCTTTCCTCTGGACATCTGTGTTCTAATCTCCTCTTGTTATAAGAACACCAGTCAGCCTGGATTAGGGCCCACCCCAAGGACCTCATTTCACCATAATTACCTCTTTAGGGTCCTGTTTGAGATACAGTATCTGAGATACTGCGGGTTAGGACCTCAGTATGTGGATTTTGGAGGGTGACACAATGCACCCAAAGCAGTAGAAATTGTCATGTGGGTGTTGGTGGGAACACTGAGGAGGGAAGGAAGATGTAAGGGGGTGGGGGGGGGAGCTTGGTTCTGGGAGCCTTGCCTGACAAGCTGAGGATTTGGTCCTCTCCTCCTGTGTGATGGACACATGCCACAGTCCCCATGGCAGGGAGTTTCAGGATGAAAAGGATGTTGGAAGTCAACTAGGCTGGTGACAGCTGGATTGGACTGGGTAGGGGGTACCAAGGGAGACAGCCGTCTTTCCAGGAGCAGCACACAGCTCAAAGTGTCAGGTCTTCTTTGAACAGGCCAGTTTTCTGGGGGTGTAGGGGCCCTCCAGTCTGGGAAAAGTCACCAATCTTGCTCAGGGTGCAAGAACAACATCTGACTCATCTCCGTGTGCCCAGCCTGTCATGGCATGGAGCCTGGCATGGAAGAGGCACTGACTGCTGTCAGTCAAAAACCAAATGTCAGTCAGGACACTGGCTTTGAGCAGCAGGTGGCTTCTGTTTGTTGTTCTTCTTGTCAGTTTGAAAAATGTGTCTTTTAGCTTTGGGCTCCCAGCTAAACACAGAGCCTGAGGCAAGGGTTTAGGACTTGGCAGTTCATTTTGAGGCACAATCCCAGGGACAAGAAGGATTGAGGCGAGTGAGATAGAAGCCCCCAAGGCCAGTCGAAGGGGGCATTATTGAGCCAGTCACTGCTGTGGGCAATGAAGGCTCAAGCCTACTGGGGGCCCTCTGTGGAGTGTGTCAGGTGCCTCAGGATTGTGCCTCCCAGGGAGGAGGTTAAGTCCTTGTGGAGTGGAGCGTCCCTTCCCTCCCCGCACTTCTGGTTGCCCAAGTGTCAGCATGGCTCTCTGGGAAAGTACCTTGTCCCATGTGGTGGCTTCATCAGGCTCATGAGAGATCATCAGGGCTGGGATGTGAGGCACTCTGGGTTGATCCTATGCAGCACTGGTTGTTGCAGCCACAGCTGGAGGGCAGGCATGGCCCAGCACATGCGAGGTGGGGGACATGAGATGTCAGATACATTTTCCAAGCTGGCAAGTATAACTAATGCAAGCCACCTGTCACTCGGAGCCAATGTCCTGGCTGACATTTGGTTTTTCACAGACACTAACGGGTGTCTCTTCCATGCCAGGCTTCGTGCTGTGCCACGCTGGGCACATGGAGGTGAGTCAGATGTTGTTATTGTATCCTGAGCTCTGGATGTCAATTAAGGGGACCATTGCCATCCTCACCGAGGAGTGCTGGGAAGAGGCCTGTATAGACTACAGGGCAGGCACTTGCCATTTCTGCCTGGGGTGGATATGGGGTGGTTAGGGTCCCCCCACATCAATCGTGGATCTTAGTTACAATCACCCAAAAGTGGCTCTGGCTTGGGCGGAGAGAAAGTTTTGGGCGGTTGTAGCAGCTGCTGCTGCTGGTCTACCCTGCACCTGTTCTCCTCTCCTCCTGCCTGGGGGAGGGAAGTGTCACCCATGGATCAGAAACCTGGAGGCTGTGAAGGCATGCTCTAGGCAGAATGGAGGCATCCAGGCAAGGGAGCATGAACTGAGGCCCCTGTGGGCACCTGCCAAACCCCAGATCTGAAATCTGGGGTGCTGCCATTCTTCCTGGGCACACGGATAAGCACATCCCTCAGGCTGACCTCCTGTTAGTGACTGAGTTCTGGCCCCTGAGCTGTGGACAGAAGCGATGCCTGCCATTTTGAGGTCTGGCCCAGAAAAGGCGACCTCCTCCTGCAGACAGTCTGTCTCCACTCACTGGCTGGATGATGCCAGGGTGGCCACCAGGCCACACAGTGAAGACATTGGTGCACAACGCGGAAGGAACCTCAGTCCTGAATTGACTGCGTGAAGCTGAGCCCCTTGGCCAAGCCTCCTTGAACTATAACAGGAGGGAGAAATAGACCTTCATGGTGATGAGCTGCTGAGACTTAGGGCTGTTAGCTTTCTCTAGCCAATACAAAAATTGGTAATCTGAAATGGGCATTACCAGAAGAACCTGTAAAGTGTGGCATTGGCTGTGGAGTGACAGTGTGGAAATTGATATTAGAGGTTGTGAAATATGGCAGTCCATGTTACGAAGTGGTAAAGTATTTGGGAGAACAGTTGCCTATGATAGCTGGGAAGACAGAGCACACCAGCATTGAGCCTGTAGCTCCAGGGGAAATGGTTGGAAGGAATTAACAGATTAGTGTGTCTTGGCTACCATGGGCCGCATTTGGCAAGGTCTTACAGGAAAGAGATGAGCTCAGGAGAGTCACAGCCAGCTGATTTGAAGCAGAAACAAAAGAGAACAGAAAGAGGGGCTTTTCAGGGTTGGAAAATTAAGCACATCTGGAACTGAAACAGTAGGAAATAAGAGTGAGAGACACTTCAGGCTGCAGTGAAGATTAGAAGAAGGATGTGACATTTTCACTCAATTACATAGCCTTGAGATTGTCATTATTATGTTGGTAGGAAAAGGCAGGGAGGCAAGGAAGCAGGGAAAAAATAAATGGGGCTGGATAATTAAGTCTAGGAAAGAACCACGGGTATGATCATTGACTGGCATATAGGACTGACAGGAGGCGAAGAGATCAGAAAGTTAGCTATGGAGGGAATTGCATTGATAAGGACACAATGATCCTGGACTAAGAAGAGTCTTTGACTGAAACTTAAAATATCCTTGGGGTCCCCTACTATCCACAAGCAGGAAGTAGGTTCCGAAAACTCTGTGGCATTTGAGGAGGGAACTCCACTGCACTCCCACATCAGAGGCAGCCACGGAGAAAAATTAACAAGAAAGAGCTCAAAAAGGGTGAACTCAGTGGGGGGTGGGTGGGAATGGAGAAAATTTTATTTTATTTTATTACGTTTTTGAGATAGAGTCTCCCTTTGCCACCCAGGCTGGAGTGCAGTGGCACGATCTTGGTTCAATGCAACCTCTGCCTCCTGGGTTCAAGCGATTCTCTTGCCTCAGACTCCCAAGTAGCCGGGATGATTACAGGTGCACACCACCAACCCCAGCTAATTTTGGTATTTTTGGTAGAGATAGGGTTTCACCATGTATTGGCCAGGCTGGTCTTGAACTCCTGGCTGCAAATGATCCTCCTGCCTCAGCCTCCCAAAGTGCTAGGATTACAGACAGGTATGAGACACTGCGCCCAGCTGGACAAGGAGTTTTCTAAGAGAGCAAAGCCAGAGTCTAGTCAGAGGACATCCTTGACCGCCAGGGTAGGGAAATCTCTCAGTCCCTGCCCCTGTGCAATGGACCCTGCACAATGGACTGCTTGCTGTTGAGTGGCTGCCATTCCTTTCTCTTCGGAATGGGAGTTTTTACTGAGGTTATCTTATCCCTGCCTCACCATCATATTGTGTGTATGTGTGTGTGCGTGTATGTGTATGTGTGTGCACAAGTGTGTGTAAGGGGATGATGAACATATTTTCTCTATAGTCCACAGGCCAGCAGACCATGCAGTGGCTGGATGAGTTTTGGGTTGTAACCTTTGGGGAGAGGATGAGCTTTTTCTATGTGTAGGAAGGACGGCCTCATGAGTATGTGGTGGCAAGGGGTGGATTGTGGCAGAGACTGCTAGTGGACAGCAATATCTATGTCACCTCCTTTCCTCCTGAGCACTGCATGAGGCCACATTCCCTGCTCCTAGCAGTTAGCTGGGGTCATGTGATTGAATCATGGCCAAAGCAATATGGGCAGAAGTGACACACACCACCTCCAGGCCTGACCTCCAAAACCCTGCATCCTCCTCCCCATGTTCTCTATTTTCATTTGCTAGCTGGAAGATGCCAAGGTGACCTTGGTGGCCACATGTCAAATATGGAGGTGCACAAAATGGTGGGAGCCTAGATCCCTGAATGACTGTGTGGAGCTGAGTCCCTGGGCCACTCTGCATTGGATGTGACATGAGTGAGAAATAAACATTTGGTGTTTCAATCCACTGTGATCTGGGGGCTCTTTGTTACAGGATTAATTTATTTTGACTCATACACACTTCTCTTGGCCCCCTCCAAGCCTGGATGATCTTTAAAAGTCATGTTAATCTTCTGTGGAAAACTTGTGGCTGGTCCTGTTGCTTATAGAGCAGTCACAAACCCTTACTACAGCCCATAGGGCCCAGTGCCAGCCCTCTCCTATCTTTCCAGCCCTTTCTCCTTGCCCTCTCTCTCTTGTTGTCTATTCTCTGGTCATGCTGGCTTGCTTTCTTTCCTTCAAATATCCCATGCTGTCTTCTTCTTCAGTATTTCCCTCCTGTTCCTTCTGCCTGGAATTCTCCTCTTACACTGTGTTGTCAGGGTCACTCCTAGTATCCTTCAGATCTCAGCTCAAATGTCACTTCCTCAGGGAAGATTCCCAGTACCCTCAGGTGGATTTGGTTCCCCCCATGTGGATCTTAGTTACAATCACCCACAAATGGCTCTGGCTTGGGCAGACAGAAAAGTTTGGGCAGTTGTGGCAGCTGCTGCTGCTGCTGCTGATCTACCCTGCATCCATTCTCCTCCTTCCTTCTTCCTAACAGACACCAGTTTAGTTCAGAGGAATGATGTGTCCTTGAAGCTCCTTCCCCAGATGTCCTTCTGGCTACAGGTAGCCACCAGACCCAGTTCTGTCTAGATGGATGTGACACTCTGCTTGGTGGGTTCCTAAAAGTCTATTGTTTCCTAAAAAGGCTGGCACAGGCCTTTCCCTCTCTACCCTGCCATCTTCTCGCTGCCTGCATGAGGACGAAAACCACATATTAAGGATGGAGGACCAGGAGCTGGAAGGAGCCTGTGTTCTAGATGACAGCGCAAGCAGCTGCCCCAGCCCTGGCCTGGGCTCCAGCGAGACATAGGCTCTTGAAAGTGGAAGTGTGTGAAGGGCCCGAGAGGCACAGGACCTGGTGAGCTGAGCGGGAGGAGAAGGCAGCTGGAAGGGGATTGATTGGAGAAGGCTCCCAGGAGGAGGGAATCCCAGGTGGGCACACCTTGAATACTGTTGTATGCTGCTGCTGGGGGTGGTGAGGCCACGTTTCCAAGACTCCCTCTCTGGAGTCAGGTTCCCTCACCGATCTTCCCACGCCTAGACCGCATCAACCCCCGAGGCTTGTCCACCCTCTACGCTGAGGGCCACGGGGAGCACTGGATTTGCAACTGGTTTATGAGCCCTCCCATTTCTCAGATAATGAAGTGGTGGGGCCGGTCATGGTGGCAGTGAAATGCATGGCCAAGGGGGCCAGTGTGTGCAAGTGTTCTGTCTTGCTGCAGTGGGGCAAGTGATAGAAATTGGCACAGCCCAAGTTGTGATGCCCCGGCCCAAGGTGTTGAGTCCTCCCCTGGGGCTGATACTGGTGCACAGTGAATCTGTCTCACACCTGCAGTGAGTGTCCAGGGTGCCTGTGTGGTGTGCAGCCTGGGTGTGAGTGCTAGATCTGTTGGGTGTGCTCTGTCCAGATCAACTCCCATCCAGACAGCCAGCCCCGCTGACCCGCCTTGCTCCAGAACGTCGGTGCCATCCCTGGGTCCCCCTCTGCTCTTGCATGAAGTTATTCCACCTAAGGCAGCCTATATTTCTGTTTTTCATCCCCAAACATAAGAGCCCCTACAATGTGTCAGGCCCAGGGCTGTGTGTTGGAGATGCACCACTGAGCCAAATCGACCATGACTCTGCCTGCCTGGAGCAGATGGTCTTGGGAGGAGACCAGATGTCACACACACACACGCGCACACACACATGCACACGCATACACACACACACGCGAGCAAACACACACAAGAAGTTATAACCTGTGGAGGTGTGGGGAGGGCTATGAAGACAGTGAAATGGTGCAGAGAGAGACAGTTGGAAACTTGCTATAGGTCGGGAAGAGAGGTGCAGAGCAGGGTCAAACAGTCTTCTGGTGCAGGCGACCCTAGCTCAAGCAGGGAGGTTGAGGAGTGTGAAGCAGAGTCACTGTGCACTATGTTAATCCCACGGGAGGACTCTAAACACCTCGCCCACTGCACTTTGAGTTGTGTTAATTTATCACTTGCATGAGTTCAGTGAGACAACACTCACCTACGGCAAGTTACACAAACCAGACTTGTTACTCAGAGATAGGTAGCAAGGGACAGCAGAGCCTAGGATTCAGGGCGAGCTGGTCGCCCAGGCTGGGGAAAGCTGCTCAGGGTGGATGGAGTCTTGTCTACATGTGCCCCAGTTGCACTGCAGCTGAAGGACTCTGGAAAGCAGCTGGCCCTGGGTTTCGTATCCCTGGGACAATGCAACTTGCTGAGCTAAATCTCTGTAGGACATCCTGCTCCAGGAGGGACAGGAACAGAGCCCAGGGTGTTCTGGCCAGATCCTCCTTATCCCCGGATGTTGCATCCCCAGCACATTCTACAGTGATTCTTAAAACTGCAAGTAAGAATGGCATGAGAGAGCGGGTGGGTCCAAACCACCCTTAGCGCCATCCTGCAGGGAGATGTCAGATGAGCAGAGTGGAGACGAGAGTGGTCCTGGGAGAAGTCCTGGCTGGGCTAAGGCTGCAGCCCTGGGGGAGCATGCTGCCTGTGTTTGAGGACCAAGTGCGGGCCTGGTGGAAGAAGCACATTCAGTGAGGGAGATGCTTGGTCAGGGGTAACACAGCCAGACTCAGAGGGTTTCCTCTGAGTGAATTGGGAGCCACAGGAGGTTGAGGGCAGGGAGGGACATTCTCTGATGATGTTTCAAAAAAGTCACTCTTGCTGCTGAGTGGACGAGAGACTGTAGCGGGTGAGGGTGAAGGCAGGGAGACCAATGGTGGCTGAGGCTAGGACACACAGTGGTGGAACTAGTGGGAAGCCGCGGGTTGGAAGAAATTTAAGAAGTAAAATCAAGACTTGGTGATAACTTGAGGAGGGTGAGAGCAGATAAGGGAGACAAAGGTGACACCCTAAGATTCTGGCGTGGACCTCTAGGTAGCCAGGGGTGCCATTTACTGTGTGAAGACCAAAGCGTAAGCAAACTCGCAGTTCAGTCTGGAACACACAAGATTCGTCTTGCTTCAAGGGGAGAGGGAAACAGGCATTTGGATATGCTGGTCTGTGGCCCAGGAGAGATCTGCTTTCTCATTCTTCCTACTCCTTCCACCGCTGTCTCTAGACCCCTTCTCTCTGCCTGTTCCTGAGCTGGGGATGGAAACATAGGCTCAACCCTTCCTGGACTTCTAAAGCTTATGGTCCACTGGGGCCCCTGTGCCTCCTTCTTGGTATCACATGGGGTATAGGCTTAGCTGCTGTGATGAGGAGACCCCTAAACACAGCGGCTTAACCAAAAGGGTCAAGTAGGTGACACAGCAAGGTTGAGAACAGGTTTTTTATTTCTTTGGCTTTATGGTCTAGTAACCTGTTTCAGGGCTAGGAGGGGACTCTGGTATCAAGACCTCTGTCTCCGAGTTCAAGGTGGCTGCTCCTGTGCCCGCCTCCCCTCAGCCAGCTGGGAAAGGAGAGGACATGGGGAAGGCACTAGTTTTTTTTTCACGGGTGCACCTGAAAGTGGCATGCGCCTCTTTGGCTCACCTCCCATTGACCAGGACTTCCTCCAATGCCCGTGTCTAGCCACAAGGGAGGCTGGGAGATGCAATCTCCTGGGGGATGGTGGGGCATCATGATCCCAGATAACCGGGAGAGGGTTCCTTATTGTTCAGAAGAAGGAGAATGTGGAATGGATAACTGTGGTCTCTGCCTTGTACTCTGGGCATTGGAAGCCGTGCAGTACAGCCCAGGGGAATCTCCCTCACGACGTCCCAAGACATGTAGCATAGCATGTTTAGGTATGGAAGGTCTTCTGGGAACCACACATGAGTGGTTAATTTTAGCAAGCAAGTTGGTTTCTTACTCAGTCTGGGAAGCCTGATTATGGGGCCTTGTGGGAGATTCTTCTGCATGTTTTTACCAGGCAGAGTCCCCGAATCCCCTCTGCAGCCCCACCAGCTGCTCCTCCAGCCTGGCTTGCATGCTTCCCCTGGTGGGAAGCTCACTCCCTCCTGGATACCCAGCCCTTTCTTTGGCCTCCTGACTGGGAGAAAGCGCTCCTCATAGGAAGTTCTGATTTTCTTCCTGTGGTCAGTCCCCTCCTCCCTCCGTTCTCCCCCCATCCCAGAACAATCCTAAAGAAATTTGGAGTGAACGACAGAGGCTTCTAAAGCACCTTTTCTATCAGTAAAACAGAAACATATGACCGAGTGAGACTCCTGGGACATTTGAGCTCTCATGGCCAAGGTCAGCCCCCAGATACCTATGTGCTATGATGCTGGTGGTCCAGTGTGCCAGCTCTGGACTGGGCTCCAGGCTAGGCTCAGCCAAAGCCTGGCTGTATGGCCCTGGGCAAGTGGCTTCAGGGCTGAGTCTAATTCCCAACTCTGACCCTGGTCCTGGGGTCAGGTGTGCCACCCATCTGGGCCTCAGTTTCCTCATCTCCAAAGCGGAGGTAGTGATGGACAGTACTGACCCCATGGATTTTCTAGGAGGCTTAAAGAAGCTGAGGCTTACAAGTAACTTAGCGTGCTGTTGGATACAGTAGGAGAGTTGGAGGGCTTCTATTTTGAAATATTAATGAATAGTTCTTTTCCCCCAAATAGCCTGTGCTACCCCTTGGCCCCTTTTTGGCTTTTCCTTTTCTTCATCAATTCAGTGTACCAGCTTCTTCTTAGCTTTTGGTTTCGAAAGCCTAGACCCACTGGGAATGGAAAATCCCACAGGAGGTCTTTAAAAAGATAGTGAGAGTTCACCATGTGCTGAGCACTGTTCCCATTGCTGTGCACACGTGGTCTCCTGGAATCTTAAGGCCAGTCCATGAGGCAGGTGCTCTCATTATTTCCATTTCACAGATGAGAGAACCGAGGCACAGAGAGGTTATGTGTGTTGCCCAGGGGCACACAGCTAGCAATGTCAGATGGTGTTGACTTTTGGGGGCCTGGATTCTTCACCACTGTGCTCTTCTGCTGTAGACTGTGGTGAGCCCAGAGTCCGAATCTCCCCAGTCTCCTCCCTGCCTGCTCCAGCTCACAGGGAGGTTTCCCAGACTTGGGGGTGGTGGAGAGGAGGAAGGAGGCTCAGGGGGAAGCCGACTGGGCTCTGGGTGCTCAGGTGGGCTGTGGGCCCTGATAGCAGGCGGGTCTTACTTGGCCACTCCATGGGAGTGGTGGCTGGTGGAGAGCTTCCCTGGGTGGGGCACTGGAGGGTCAGGGGGACCTGGAGGGGCACACAGGAGCTGCAGGCACATGCAGGAGAATTGCAGGACTGACGGCCTCGTGGCCTGTGGGGTCCTCAGCAGACTAGGCCAGATTGAATGGCTCCCACCTGAGGTGCTCTGGGGGAAAGGTGGGCATACCACACTGGCCAAGATTAAATTTCTATGACAGTAGGACTCAAGAAATGAATTTGGGGTATAAAAGAAATCTTTTGCCTGGCGCGGTGGCTTACACCTGTAATCCCAGTACTTTGGGAGGTGGAGGTGGGCAGACCACTTGAAGTCAGGAGTTTGAGACCCACCTGGCTAACGTGGTGAAACCCTGTCTCTACTAAAATACAAAAAAAGTTAGCCAGGTGCGATGGCACATGCCTGTAATCCCAGTTAATTGGGTACTCGGGAGCTGGAGGCACGAGAATCACTTGAACATGAGAGGTGGAGATTGCAGTGAGCCGAGATTGCGCCATTGCACTCCAGCCTGGGTGACAGAGCAAGACTCTGTCTCAAAAAAAAAAAAAGGAAAAGAAATCTTCATTAAAAATTTCTTGGACATCTGAGGCTGTGGCTGGAGTGCCATTCAGGCGGTGTGCTCAATGATGCATGTCCATTACTCTGGTCTTGCTGCTGTCTCTGTGCAGCTGTGAGGGCGAAAGGGAGTTGTGTTTGTGTGTGTGACTGTTACATGCATGCATGTATGTCCTTGTGTGTGTATGTGTGTTTTGTGTGTGCTTGTGAGTTTGTATTTGCCTTTGCATGTGTTTGTATGACTGTGTGTACATGTCTTTGTGTGCATGTGTGTGTTTTTATGTGTCTGTGTGCAAGGAGTGCATGCTGTGTTGCCTGCATCCAGGTTGGCTGTGCACAGCCGCACTGCCTCCCTGCCCCAGACCCCAGAATGCTGCTTGGTTTCTCACCCTTTCATATTCAAATACCGGCCTAGCCCCAGCATCCCCTGGGCATTTATAGGCTGATCATGTATTGTTGGTGCAGGCTGAGTGGGTGAGCTCATTGCCGGGCTTGGGATGGGAATTCCTGCCCCATCCAGGGGACCTGGAGCTCCCCAGTGTGCTCCAGAGGGGCTTGCCTAGGTCCTGCCCTATCCCACCCCATGCCAGCCGTTGCCTGGGTGCACCATTCATTCAATCCAGAAATATGGGACTATGCAAACTACAACCCACATTTGTATATTGGGCATTCACTCTGTGCCAGACACAGAAACCCTTTCCATGTTTCACCTCATTTTGGCTCCATTTTATGGATGAGGAAACTGAGGCAGAGGAAGATGCCCAAGGGCAGCACTTACTAGCTGGAAAAATTTGAACGCAGGTCCCCGAAGGCCACGCCCCAACCACTGCACTGCCTGCCAGTCGCCCCCCATCCCCCGCCCTCCCTGGCTCAGCTAGTGGGGGCAGGCGCAGAGCTCCTCGGGAGGCTGGGTGCCCTCCTCACTCCTTCCCATCAGCCCGATTGTCTGCCCAGGCTTCCCGTCTCCCAGCCTCTGCAGGGCTGTCCTGGGGTGCGTGGAGCAGGCAGAGGGCAGAGCTGGGACCAGTACTGACCTTCCCAGCGTGGGAGATATGTAAGTGAGGCTGCTGGGTGGTTCTGCTGGACTTGCACCTGACCCTGGTATCTAGAGTTGGGAAGAGCTGCTATCGCCCTCAGCTGCAGACATGGCCCAGCTGGAGACTGGCTCAGATTCTGAACCCATACCCCATCACCTCAGATGCCCCTGTTCCACCCCTGGCTGCGAGGGAAGTGGAGCAAGGGGTCCCTCCCTAGGTCCAGGCTGTGGACCGCTCAGAGTAAGTCAGAAATTCATGAATGGAGGGAGCTGGTTAGCACAGCTAGCATCTTGTCTGTGGTTGCCACGGGATGGCTGGAAAGATGGGGTGGGGCAGAGCTTTGGAGTCAGATCCTTCTGGCTTTCTCTCCCTCCTCTGCCAACTGCCAAGTCAGCAAACATCTTGGAGACTCAGTTTCCTCATCTGAGAAATGGAACAAAATTGCATCCCCAAGTTGTTGCAACCACCAAGAGTTTCCCTCTGGGAAGGGCTTGAATATGAAGGCGAGGGTTGTGAGGATGATAGTGGCGATGATAATAGCTATTAGAGTATCCTAATACAAGCAAGTTATATGTTCTCCATGCCCCAGACACACTTCTAGGTGCTTTACACCTACTATCTCATGTGATTCTCTCAGCAGCCCTAGGAAGAAGGTCTTACTTTTATTCCCTTTTTATAGATGAGGAAACAGGCCCAGAGAGGTTAGGAGACTTCCTGGGTTAGGCAGCTGCGAAGTGGTGGCTCCTAAATCCTGGGAGCCAAGAGATGGGTGTGGTTATCCCTGCCAGGAGGGTGGGAAGGCTGTCTGGGGAGGCATCATTTTACCTGGCTCATCTGAGAAAGGCCTGCATATGAGAAGGGGAAACATTAAAAAAAACAAAAACCAAAAAGGCATTTCTACAAAAGGCAATTTGTTCCCCTGTGCATTTGGGATCTATTTTCCTTGGAGTCCTGGGATGCCTTCTCCTCTTGCCTCTGTGATTTCCCTGAGCCTCTGTTTCCTCATCCACGAAAAGGGGAGAATGATGGTTTCTGCTTTATTTTGCAGCTCTGAGGATTGAGATAAAGGTCTTAGCATATAGCAGGTGCTTGTCCTCCTTGAGTTTGCATCTCCCCACCAGCAAGCCTGCCTATGTCCCCTTGTCTGGATCCTGAGGCTTGGGTGTCAGAGAGGCTGCCCTGCAGGTGGGAAGAGGGGTCAAGGATCTTGTTACTGTCGGGCGGGCCCGGCTCTCAGACAATGGGAATCCCATTAACCACCTCTAGGGAGATCACCATCTGTCCAAACAGTGGGGACTAGGTGTCCCACAGCCTGAGAGTCTGAAGCATCATGATTCGTTGCATGCTCCCTCCACAGGTATTATTAACAGACTCACCTCAGCCAACCCCACCCTCCCTGGCCTTAGTCTCCCTATCTGTACAAAGGCCTCAGCTTCTCTGCTCTGGGTTGTAAGCACACAGCTGTTGCTCCCAAAGCTCTGTGATGTAAGCTGAGGTTCAGGTATGACTGGAAGGACAGCCCACAGCCCCCGACCCTGCTCACTTTAGATGTGGGGAAACTGAGGCCCAGCAAAGGAAAATTAGTCATTTGTAGTCACTGAGTAGGCCAGCAGTGGGGCTGAGAGTCAGAGCCAGGCCTTTGAGATTGGCGAGGCGTCTGGGTGCTGTGAGTGCCATCGGGGTAGGATACAGCCAGGGCTGCAGCGACAGGGGCTTGCCAGCAGGGGTGATGCCCAGGTGAGGAGGAGCTCAGGGTTTACAGGGAGGGCAGCCCAACTCAAGGCGGGCCTTGGCCTGGCATTGCTCAGGCACCATCCTGGGTCCTGGGTGCCCCTGCCTACAGGGCCAGTGAGATTTCCCAAGGCCAATGTCCCAGGTTGTTAACTCTGACATTCCTGAAGCCCCAGTCCCACTGAGCCAGGCTTCCTGCTGGAGCACACCCTGCATTCCCCATCTCCAGGCCTTGGCTTACGCCCAGAAGTCCCCTTCCCTCTGTCAACCTAACGGACCTTTTCCAGTCTAATTTCCTAGTACACTTCCCCTCCTTCCCTCCACTCTGCCCTCCTCACTGTTCCTTGAGAGCACCCAACACATCTGCCACAGGGCCTTTGCACTTGCAGTTCTCACCCCTGGGAGTGTTCTTTCACACAGACCTCCACTCCAAGGTCCCTGCTTCAGGGGAGACCAGGAACCTTTGAAAAGGGGCTAATGATGGTCCCTGCTTCATGTTGCAGCTCTGGGAATTAAGCAAGATAAAGGTCTTAGCACATAGCAGGTGCTCCTCCTTGAGTTAATGTTCTTGAGTTCAGATATCCTCCCTGACCATCGTATCTAAAATAGCCCCCACGGTCACTCTGTGCTCTTACCCTGCTTTATTTTTCCCTATGTATATTAGTCTCTTGATGTGTATTTACTGCCTGTCTCCTTTGCTGGAGCGGGAGCTTGGGAGGGCGGGGGCCATGTCTATCTTGTCCACTGGGGGACACTAGTACCCCCAGTGTCCAGTGCATGGGAGGCCCACTCAAGAAATAGCCACTGGATGACTGAGTGAATAAATGTATGAATAACCTTCTAATGTGGCCCTCATTAAAATGCCTCATCACCATCATTTTGTACCTTTCTTGCACCAAACAAATTGGGAACTCCTTTAGGGCAGGGACATCTGTTGTCCTTCTATGTGCCCCCAGCGTCTGTGATCAGGTCTATGTCAGATGATGTGCTCGATAATCCACAATAAATAAGTCAATGTGGCAGTGTGTTTGCAAAGACAGCCCCCACAAATTCCTCCCTTCCTGGTGCCCATGCCTCTCCAAGGTGGGACATGTCCCTTCCTCCCACCCATAGCCTGGGGGTACTCCCCCTCCCCTTGGACATATGACTTTCTTTGGCCAATAGAAGGTTGGGGAACTGATTTTGGCTGTGCCTCAAGACACCTTGGGGCTTCTGCTTCACTCTTGAAGCACAGCCTCTGACACCATGCACAGAAGCTGTGCTTGGGGCACATGGAGGAGACCAAGGGGAGCCTGGTGTGAGAGGCTGGTCTACCACTGGGGTGGGGGCACGAGAGGAGGCTGGCCTATCATTGGGGTGGGGACACATGGAGGAAACTGAGGAGACACCCAAGTTAGGGGGCTAGTCTACCATAAAAGTGGGGGAAGGTGGAGGAAACCAAGAGAACCCCCACATGGGGAGGCTGCTCTACATTTGAGGGGACACGTGGAGGAAACAGAACCCCCATGTAAGGAGACTGTTCTACCATAGGGGCGGAGCAGGTGGAAGGGACTGAGGAGACCCTCGTATTAGAGGGCTGGTCTATTGTGGGGGTTATATGGAGGGAACTGAGGGGACTCCCATGTGAGGAGACTGGTCTACCATTAAGGTGGGGTCACATAGAGGGAACCAAGGGAATGTCCATGAAAATAGGCTGGTTTACCGCTGGGGTTGGAGCACTTGGAGAGAACTGAGGAAACCCCCATGTGAGAAGGCTGGTCTACCACTGGGGTAGCGTGACTTGGAGTTGAACTGAAAGGATCCCTGTGTGAGGAGGCTGGACTACCATCATAGTGGGAGCACATGGAGAAAACTGAGGAAGCCCCCATGTTAGGAGATTGGTCTGCCATTGGGGTGAAAGCCATGTGGAGATGATTGAGAAGACCCATGTGTGAGAAGGCTAGTCAACCACTGGGGTAGGGGGACTTAGAGTAGAACTGAAAGAATTCCTGGGTGAGGAGGCTGGTTTACCATTGGCATGAAACGTGGGATGAAAAGGGCAATGTGGAGTGAACTGAGAATAACCATGCGAGGAGGCTGGTCTACCACTGGCATGGGGGCACATGGAGAGGAACTGAGGGGACTCTTGTGTGAGGAGGCTGGTCTACCATTGGGGAGGTCACATGGAGGGAGATGAGGGGACCCCTGGATGAGGCAAGTGGTCTATCATTGTAGTGGGGCCACGTGGAGGAAACTGAGGGTACACCCATGTGAGAAGGCTGGTCTACCACTAGGGTGTTGGGGCCATTTGGAAATAACTGAGAAGGCCCAAATGTGAGTAGGTCATTCTACCACTGGGGTGGGAGCACATGGAGGGAACTGAGGGGATCCCAGTGTGAGGAGGTTGGTCTACCGTTGAGGGGTCCCCATGGATGGGAGCTGAGGGGAAACCTATGTGAAGAGGCTTGTCTACCATTCGGGGAGCCCATGGAGGGAAATGAGGGGACCCCCATATGAGGAGGCTGGTCTATCATTGAGAAAGCCACATAGAGGGGAACATGTGAGAAAGCTAGTCTACTACAGGCGGATGTGGAGGAAACTGAGGGGGCCCACATGTAAGGTAGTTTGTCTACCACTGGGGTGAGGGCACTTTAAGGGTACTGAAAGGACCCCCATGTGAGGAGGCTCATCTATCATTGGGTGGGCACATATGGAGAGAACTGAAGGGACACCCAAGTGAGGAGGCTGGTCTACCATAAAGGTGAGGGTACATGGAGGAAACTGAGAGAGCTCTCATGTAAGGAGGCTCATCTACCATTGGGCTAAGGGCAATATGGAGATAACTGAGAAGGCCAATGTGTGAGGAGGCTGATCTACCGTTGGGATGAGGAGGGTTGTCTACCACTGAGGGGCCATGAGAAGGGAACAGAAAGAATCCACTTGTGAGAAGGCTGGTTTACTATTAAGAAGGGAATGTGGACAGAAGTGAGGGGACCCCATGTGAGGAGGCTGGTCCACTATTAGGGAGGGCCATGTGGAGGGAACTGATGAGACCCCAGTGTGACGAGGCTGCTGTACCATTGAGGAGGCCATGTCTAGAGAACTGAGTAAACTACCATGTGAGGAGGCTGATCTACCACCGGGGGAGCCAAGTTGAGGCAACTGAGGGGACCCCCATGTTAGGAGGCTGGTCTACAACTCCGGTAGAGGCATGTGGAGAAAACTGAGTGAAAACCTGTGTGAGGAGGCTGTTCTACCATTAAGGTAAACGCACATGGAGAAAACTTAGGGAGAAATAAAGGCACATGTGAGAAAACTGGCCTACCTTTTGGGGGGTTACTGAAAGCAAACTTAGGGGACCCTTATATGAGGAGGCAGGTCTACCACTGGAAGAGTCTCCATAGAGCGAACTGAGGAAACCACCGTGTGATGCGTCTGGTCTACAATTTGGTGGGGGGCAGGGAGCTCACATGGAAAGAACTGAGGAAATGGCCATGTAAGAAGGCTTGCATGACATTAGGGTGGGGACATGTAGATAGAACTGTGAAGACCCCTGTGTGAGGTGGTTGGCCTTTCATTGGAGTGGCAGCACACGGAGGAGAACAGAGGAAATCACTGGTGGGGAGGCAGATCTACCATTGGGAACTGTGGAGACCTTCATGTGAGAAGGCTGGTGTACCATTGGTGGTGCCACATGGAAAGGAATGAGGGGATTCCCGTGTAAGGAGAATGGCCTGTCTTTGGGGGACAAGTGAAAAGTACTGAGGGGACCCCCATTTGAGGAGGATGGTCTACAATTAGGGTAGGGGGACAAGGAAAAAATTGAGGGAACTTCATGTGAGGAACTGGTCTACTATTATGGGGGCATGGGGAGAGAACTGAGCGAAACTCTGTGTAAGAAGAGTGGTCTACCATTGGGGGCACCATATAGAGGGAACTGAGGAAACTCCCATGTGAGAAAGATTGTATACCCTTTGGGTGGAGGCACATATAGAGAACTGAGGGGACCCCTGAATGAGGAGGCTGGTCTACCATTGGGGTTGGGGCATGTGGAGGAAACTGAAGGGATGCCCGTGTGAGGAAGCTTGTCTATCATTGAGGGCACCATGTGGAGGGAACTGAGGAGATCCTATGTGAGGAGGCTGATCTACCACTGGGATGAAGGCACATGAAGGGAACTGAGGGGTCCCTCGTGTGAGGAGGCTGGTTTACCATTGAGTAAGTTATGTGGTGAGAACAAGGGGACTCCCATGTGAGGAGGCTGTTCTAACATTAAAAAGATAGGGAACTGAGAGGATCCAATGTGAGGAGACTGGTCTACTATTGATTGGGTGGGCACTTGAGGGAAGGCTGAGTCGAAACAACTGTGACAAGGCTGGCCTACCACCAGAGTGGGAGCACATGGAAGGAACTGAGGAAACTTGTTGAGTTTCCTCAACAAGTTTATCTTGTTGATAAACTTGTTTATCAAGTTTATAACTGCTTTATCATTGGGGCATAGGCACATAAAGAGAAACTGGGGAATCCCTGTGTGAAGAGGCTGGTCTTTCACTGAGGGGGCATGTGGAGGGAACTGAGAAAATCCCAATGTAAGGAGGCTGGTCTACCATTGTAGTTGGGGCACATGGAGAGAAGCACTGTGTGAGAAGGCTGGTTTACCATTGGAGCAGGGGAATGTGGAGGAAACTGAGAGGAACACCATGTAAAAAGGCTGGTCTACCACCGGGGTGGGGGCACGTAGAGGGAACCGAAGAGTCCCGCATGTAAGGGGGCTGGTTTACCATTCAGCATGCCACGTGGAGGGAAATGAGGGGTCCCTTATGCGAGGAGGCTGTTCTATGACTGGGGTGGGGCCACCTGGAGAGGAACTGAGTGGACTTTTGTGTAAGGAGGCTGGTGTACATTGGTGGGGGTGAGTCACTGAGAGGCAACTGAGGAAACACCCCTGTGAGGAGGCTGGTCTACCATTGGATGGGGCTGTGTGGAGGAAACTGAGCAGGCCCCTTTGTGAGACAACTGGTCTACCATTATGATAGGGGCATGTGGAGTGAACTGAGGGGTCCCCCATGTGAGGAGGCTGGTCTTGTCTTCTCTTGAGGTGGGAGCCTTGGAATGGAACTAAAAAAAAACCCCATGTGAGGAGGCTGGTCTACCAATGGGAGTGCACATGGAGGGAACTGAGAGGACCCCTAAGTGAGGAAGCTATTGTATCATTGAGGGTCCACATGGAGGGTACTGAAGAGACCCCCATGTGAGGAGGCTCTTCTATTATTGGGATGTGGGCACATGGAGAAAACTGAGAAAAGGCTGGTCTACCACTGAGGGGGACTTGTAGAGGGTACTAAGGGGCCCTTCATGTGAGGAAGCTGGTCTACTATTGAGGGGGGGAAAATGGAAAGAACTGAGGGGACCATCGTGGGAGTAGACTGGTGTACCATTGAGATGGAAGCATGTGGAGGAAACTGAAAGAACCCCCAGTTGATGAGGCTGTCCTACCATTAGGGAGTCTCATGGAGGGTACAGTTGGAACCCCCATGTTGGGAGGCTGGCCTACCATTGGGTCTGGGGCACTTGGAGGCAACTGAGGGGACCCTGGTTTGAGGAGGCACCTGTGTGATGGGGGCTTTGTGAGGAAGCTGAGGTACCCCTGTGTGAATAGGTTTGTCTACCACTGGGGGAATCATGTAGAAAGAACTGAGGTGACCCTTTTGTGAGGAAGCTGGTCTACCGTTGGGGTGAAAGCACATGGAGAAAACTGAGAGTACCCCTTCAGGGTGGGGGCACATAGAGGGGAACTAAGGAGATCCCCATTTGAGAAGACTGGTCTCCATCAGGGTGGGGGCACTTGGAGAGAAATGAGAAAACCCCCATGTGAGGGGACTGGTAGACCATTTGGGTTAGGAAATGTGTAGGGAAACTGAAATGCCCCCTGTAAGGAGGGCACATGAAAAATACTGAGGGGATCCCTGTGTGAGGCAGCTAGTCTACTATTATGGTGAGGACACTAGAGGAACCTGAGGGGACCCTCGTGTGGAGAGGCTGATCTATCATTGTGATAGAGCCCACATGGAGATAATTGAGAAAACCTGTGTGTGAGGAGGCTGGTCTACCATTGGGTATATACATGGGGGATACCGAGGGGATGCCCATGTGAGGAGGCTTGTCTACCATTGGGGTAGGGTAACATGGAGGTGAGTGATGGAACTCCTGTGTGAGAAGGCTGGTCTACCTTTGGGGTGGGGGCATGTTGAAGGAAGCTGAGGGGACCCCCTTGTGAGAAGATCAGTCTACCATTGGGGGGCATGTGGAGAAAACTGAGGGTATGCCCAGGTGAGAAGGATTGTCTATCATTGGGGTGGGGCACATGGAGATAACTGAGGAAACCTCCATGTGAGAGGGGTGGTTTACCATTGGGGTTAGGAAACATGGAGGGCAACTAAAAGAATACCAGTGTGAGAAGGCTGGTCTGCCATTAGGGAGTACATGGAGGGAATTGAGAGGATTTCCATTAAGGAGGCTGGGCTACCATTGGGTTGGGGGCACATGGAGGGGAACTGAATGGACACCCATGTAAGGAGGTTGGTCTACCATTCTGGTGGGGGCACATGGAGAAAGCTCAGAGGACATCCATGTAAGGAGGCTAGTCTATTATTGGGATAGGGGCAGGTAGAGGTAACTGAGGGGAATCCCTGTGTGAGGAGACTGGTCTACCATAAAGGGAGCCCCCATGGAGAAAACTGAGGAAACCCCATGTGAGGAGGGTTGTTTACCATAGAGGTGAGGGCAAGTGGAGGAAACTGAGAGAACTCCTGAGTGAAGAGGCTAGTTTACCATTGAGGTAATCACATTTAGGACACCAAGGAAACCCCCATGTGAGGAGGCTAGTATACCACTGGGGTGGGGGAATGGGGAAGTAACTGAGGAGACCCCCATGTGAGGAGGCATGTCTACCATTGGGGTGGAGGTACATGAAGGAAACTGAGGGGACCCCCGTGTTAGGAGGCTTGTCTGGCATTAAGAGAACCACCTGGAGAAAACTGAGGGAATCCACATGTGAGGAGGCTGATTTACCATTGGGATGGAGGCACGTGGGCGCAACTGGGGGAACCCCCCTGTGAGAAGGCTGGTCTACCATTGAGGGGGTTACGTGGAGGGAACTGAGGGGGCTCACATGTGAGGTGGCTGGTCTACCACTGGCAGGGGTAGCACACGGAGGGAACTGAGGGGGGTCCCTGTGTGAGAAGGTTGGTCTACCATTGAGGGAATCATGTGGAGGGAAGTAAGGAGACCCTCTTGTGAGGTGCCTGGTCTACCATTGGGTTGGGGGCACTTGAAGGGAACTGAGGGGGCCCTTGTGCTAGGAGGCTGATATATCGTTAGAGGGTCATATGGAAGAAACTGACTGGACACCAAAGCGAGGAGAGTGGTCTACTATAGAGGTTAAAGCATAAAAAGGAAACAGAGAGCCTCTGTGTGAGGAGGCTAGTCTACCATTGATGCGGGCACATTGAGGGAAGTGAGGGGATCCCTATCTAAGGAGGTGGGTCTACCATTGATGTGGGGAGATGTGGAGGAAACTGAGAGGACTCCTTTGTGGGGAGGCTTGTCTACAACTGAGGCAGGAGCACATGAAGGGAACTGAGGGAACGCCTCATGTGAGGCGGATGGCCTACCACCAAGGAGGGGGATGAGGAGGAAACTGAGAAGACCCCCATCTATTATTGTGGTGGGGGCACCTAGAGGAAATTGAGGGGATCTTCATGAGAGGAGGCTTTTCTATCATTGTGATAGGGGCACCTGGAGAGGAACTGAGTGGATCTTCGTGTGAAGAAGCTGGTCTACCATTGGAGGGGGCCACGTGGACATAACTGAGGAAACCCCCATGTAAGGAGGCTGGTCTACCTTTGGCGGGCTACGTGGAGGGAAGTAAGTGCACCCCCTTTTGAGGCATCTGGTCTACCATTGTGGTGGGGACACATGGGGAAAACTGAGAGGATCCCTATGTAAGGAGCCTGGTCTACCTTTGTGGTGGGGGCATGTGGAGGTAACCGAGGGAACCCCCCTGTGATGCGGCTGGTCTACCATTGGAGGGTGGTTATGTGGAGGGAATTGAGGAAAACTTCTTGTGAGGAGGACTGTTTATCATTGGGGATCACATGGATGAAACTCAGAGAACCCCCATGTGAGGAGTCTAGTCTACCATTAAGGTAATCATACTTAGGGCACTGAGAAAACCCGCATGTGAGGTGGCTAGTATACCACTGGCGTGAGGGAATGTGGAGGGAACTGAGGGGACCCCCACCCCGTGTAAAGTGGCTGATCTACCATTGAGGGTGTATGTGAGGGGAACTGAGAAGATCCCCAAGTGAGGAGGCCAGTCTACCATTGAGTGGGGCATGCAGTGATAACTGAGGGGATCCTCATGTGAGGAGGCTTGTATACCTTTGAGTGGGTCACATGGATGGAACTGAGGGGACCTACATGTGAGAGGGCTGGTTTACCATGGTGTGGGGGGCATGTGGAGGGAACTAAGGGGATGCCAATGAAAGAAGGCTGGCCTACCATTGGGATTGGGGAATGTGGATAGAAGTGAGGAAACCCTTGTGTGAGAAGACTGATTTACCATTTGGGTGGGGAGACTTGGAGTGGAACTAAAAAGACCCCTTTGTGAGGAGGCAGGTCTCCCATTGGGGGTCACGTGAGGGAACTGAGAGGATCCCTGAGTGAGGAGCCTGGTCTATCACTGAGGGGACCATGTGGAGGGAACTGAGGAAACCCCAGGTGAGGAAGCTGGTCTACCATTGAGGGGGCCACAAGGATACTGAGGGGACCCCTGTGTGAGGAGGCTGGTCTACCATTGAAAAGGCCATGTGGAGGAAACTGAGAAAATGCTTGTGTGATGAGGCTGGTCCACCACTGATGGGGCCACATAGAGGGAACTGAGGGGTCCCTCTTGTGAGGTGGCTGGTCTACCATTGGGTTGGCAGCAAGTGAAGGGAACAGAGAGGACCCTTGTGCTAGGAGGCTGTTCTATTATTGAGGATGGGGGTGATGTGGAGGGAACTGAGTGGACACACAACTGAAGAGACTGATTTACCATAGGGGTGGGGGCCTGTGGAGAAAACAGAGAACCCCCATATAAGGGGGCTGGGTTTTCACTGAGTGGGGCACATTGGGGGAACTGAAGAGACCTCTGTGTGAGGAGGCTTGTCTACCACTCAGTGGGCTATGTAGAGGAAACTGAGGGGACCCCCATGTGAGGTGGCCAGTCTACCATTGTGGTGGGGGCACATGGAGGAAACCGGGGGTATCCCCGCTGTGAGGTGTCTGGTCTACCATTTGGGTTGGGGCCCTATAGAGATAAGTGAGAAGACCTGCGTGTGAAGGGACTGAGGGAAACTGAAAAGAGTAGTCTACCTCGGGGTTGTGGGCACCTCAAGGGAAGTTGGGGAACCCTTGTGTGGGGAGAATTGTCTACCTTTGAGGGGGGTGACATGAAGGGAAACTGAGAGGAAACCCGTGTGAGGAAGGTGGCCTGCCTTTGCAGGGGCCACATGGAGGGAAGTGAGGGGACCGCTATGTAAGGAGACTGGTCTGTTATTGAGGGGGCCACATGGGGGGAATATAGGGGATCAGCATGTGAGGAGGCTGGTCTACCATGGAAGGGGATGTGGAGGGAACAGAGGGGACTTGCATTTGAGGAGGCTGGTCTACCATTAAGGGTCCACATGGACAGGAACTAAGAGACATCTGTGTGAGGTGGCTGGTCTACTATTGTTGGGGGAATGTGGAAGAAATAGAGTGAACTTCCCCTTGTGAAATATCTGGTCCACCATTGTGGTGGAGGCACATGGAGGAAACTGAGGGACTCCTGTGTGAGGATGCTGGTCTACCATTGGGCTGGGGGCATGTGAAGAGAAACTGAGGGGATCCCCATGTGAGGAGGCTTGTCTACCATTAAAAGGGCCACATGGAGGGAAGTGAGGGGACCGCTGTCTTAGGAGGCTGGTCTACCTTTGAGTGAACCACATGAAGTGAACTGAGGGGAACCCCTTGAGAGGTGGCTGGTGTATTATTCTTGGGGAAACATGGAGGGAACTGAGGGGACCCCCATGAAAGAAAGCTGCTCTACTACTGCGGTTGGGGGGTATGTGGAGAGAACTGAGGAAACCTGGCGTGAAGCTGCTTGTCTACCACTGGGTGAGCACATGGAAGGAACTGAGGAGACCCCCATGTGAAGAGTCTGATCTACCACTGTGATGGGAGCATGTGGTGGATGGGAAGAGTCTGATCTACCACTGCGATGGGAGCATGTGGAGGGAACTGAGGGGACCTTTGTGTGGGGAGGCTGGTCTATCATTGCGATAGGGGCATGTGAAGGGAAATGATCCTTTCCGCTACCCCTTGTAAGCAGGATGGTCTACCATTGCGGGGGCTTGAGGAGAAAACTGAGGTGGGGGGACTGAGGAGACCACCATTTGAGTAGGCTGATCTATTATTCAGTAGGCCACGTGAAGAAAACTGATGGGCCCCCCATGTGAAGAGGCTGTTTAACCACTGGGGTGGAGCCTCCACTGGGGTGGAGGCATGTGGAAAAAACTGCAGGCAACTTCAAGTGAGAAGGCTGGTCTAACATTTGAGGGAAACCCCGTTTGAGGAGGCTGTTCTACCACTGAGATGGGGGTACCTAGAGAGGTAATGAGTGGACCTTTGTGTAAGGAGCCTGGTCTAGCATTGGGGTGGGGATATAAGAAGAAAAACTGAGGGAATCTCTGTGTGAGGAGGCTGGTCTTTCATTGACGGGGCATGTGGAGGAAACTGAGAGGATCACCATGTGAAGAGACTGGTCTACCATGGGAGTGGGGGCAAGTGGAGAAAACTGAGCAGGCTCTCATGTGAGGTGTTTGGCCTACCATTGTGGTGGAGCCTTGTGGAGGACACTGAGGGGACCCCAGTGTGAGGAGGCTGGTCTAACATTGAGGGGGCACATGGAGAAAACTGAGAGGGTTGCCTTGTAAGCAGGCTGGTGGTACCACATGAAGAAAACTGAGGTGACTTTGGTGTGAGGAGGCTGGTATATCTTTGGGGGGCCACATGGAGGAAATTGAAGGGACACCTCCTTTTAGGTGTTTGGTCTACCACTGTGGTGGGGGCACGTGGTGGCAACTGAGGGGACCCCATCTAAGAAGGCTGTCTAGCATTAGGGGCGGCTAAGTGCAGGAAACTGAGGGGATGCCCATGTGAGGAGGCTGGTCTACCATCGTGGTGGGGGAATGTGGAGGAAACTGATAGAAACCTCTTGTGAGGAGGCTTGACTACCTTTGGGGTGGGGGATAATGAAGGGAACTGAGGGGACCCCCATGTTAGGAGGCTGGCCTACCATTGAGGGGACCATGTGGAGAAAACTGATGGGAACCACACATGAGAAGGCTAATCTACCATTGGTGTAGGTACATGTGGAAGGAACTGAGGGAACTCCCATCTGAGAAGGTTGGTCTATTATTGGGTGAGGTTATATGGAGGGAACTGAGGGAATATTCATATGAGGAGGCTGGTCTACCACTGGGAGGCCACCTAGGGGGAACTGAGGGGATCCCCATATGAGGTGGCTGGTCTACCATTGGGGGAATCACGTTTAGGGCACTGAGGAAACCCTTGTGTAAGGAGCCTAGTGCACCAGTGGAATGGGAGTTCATGGGGGAAATTGGGGGCACCTCTTTGTGGGGATGCCTGTCTACCACTGGGGTGGGGGCACTTGGAGGGAACTGAGGAGACACCCATGTGAGAAGACTGGTGTACCATAGTGGTGGGGACACGTGGAGGAAACTGAGGAAACCCCTGTGTGAGGAGGCTGATCTACCATCTGGAGGAAACTGAGGGGACCCCCATGTGAGGCAACTGGTCTGTAGTGGGGCACATGAGAGAAACTGAGAAGACATTCATGTGACGAGGCTGGTCTACCATTGAGGGGGACCTGTGGAGGGTACTCTGTGTGAGAAGGCTGGTCTGCCCTTAAGGTGGCTGAGTAGAAAGAAGTGAGGAAACCCTCGTGTAAGGAGGCTGGTGTACCATTGGTGTGGGGGCATATGGCGGGAACTGAGGGAACCTCCTTGTGTGAGGAGGCTGGTTTACCATTGGGAAGGCTGTGAAGGATATTGATAGGACCCCCATCTGGGGAGGCTCATCTACCATTGGGGTGGGGGCACATGGAAGGAACTGAGTGGACCCCTGTGTGAGAAGGCTGGTCTACCTTTGTGGTGGGGGCTTTTGGAGGAACTGGAGAGGACACCCATGTAAGGACACTTGTCTATTGTTGGGGTGGGAGCACATAAAGGGAACTGAGGGGATGCTTCTGTGAGGAGAGTGATCTTTTGTTGAGGGGGTCACATGGAGGGAAACCAAGGGAACCCCCATATAAGGAGGCTGGTCTACAATTGAGGGGTCCACATGAAGAAAATTGAGGGTACCTGATTTGAGGAGGCTTGTCTACTATTTGGTTGGGAGGTAACCTAGGGGACTCCTGTGTGATGAGGTTGGTCTACCACTGGGGTGTGGGGCATGTGTAGGGAAGTTAGGGATCCCCATATGGGGAAGCTGGTCTACCATTGACAGGGCCACATGGAGGAGAACTGAGGGAAAACCCATGTGAGGAGGCTGGTCTACTGTTTCAGAGGCTACATTGAGGGAAGTTAGGGGGCCCCCATTTGAAGACCCATCTTTTATTGAGGGGGCCACATGGAGGGGAAGAGAGGGGACCCATGTGTGAGGAGATTGGTCTATCACTGGAGGGCACATGGAGAAAACCGAGGGGACCCCTATATGAGGAGGCTGGTCTACCATTAAGTGTCCACATGGAGGGGAACTAATGGGACACTCGTATGAGGAGGCTAGTCTACCATTAGTAGTGGCATGTAAAGGGAACTTGTATCCCGATGTGAGGCAGCTGGTCTACCATTCATTGGGGGACATGGGGGGAACTGTATGGAGGCTGGTCCACCTTTGAGAGGGGCATGTGTAGGAATCTGTGGGGACCCCAATGTGAGGAGGCTAGTCTACCATTGGGTTGGGGGACAAAAAGGGAACTGAGGGTACCACTGTGTGAGGAGGCTGGTCTGTCATTGATGGGTCTATGTGGAGGGAACTCATGGGCACCCTGTTTGAGGAGGCTGGTCTATCATTTGGGTGGGAAACATTTAGGAAACTGAGGGAGTCCCAATCTGAGGAGACTGGTCTACTATTGAGGGACCCAAGGTGGAGGGAACTGAAGGGACCTCCGTGTGAGGCGGCTTGTCTACTGGTGGGGGCACATGGAAGAAAGTGAAAGACCCTTGTGTGAGGAGGCTGGTTTACCATTGAGTGGTCATGTGGAGGGAACTTGGGGACCCTTGTGTGTGGAGGCTGTTTTTCCACTGGGGTGGGCACATGGAGAGAACTGAGGTGATGGGGGCCAGTGAGTCACCTGGTCTACCTTTGGGATGGGGGCTTGGGAAGGAAACTGAAGGGATTCTTGTGTGAGGAGGCTGGTCTACCATTGATGGGGCCACATGGAGGGAACTGAGTGGATCCCTATGTGAGAATGCTGGTCCACCACTGGAGGTGAGGGGGCACGTGTAGGAATCTGTGGGGACCCTACTGTGAGGAGGCTAGTCTACCACTGGGGTGGGGACACATAAAGGGAACTGAGGGTACTCCTGTGTGAAGAGGCTGGCCTACCATTGACAGGGTTACATGGAGGGAACTGAGGGGACCCCTGTCTTGTGAGGAGCCTGGTCTGCCACTGGGAGGTCATGTGGAGGGAACTGAGGAGACCTCTATGTTAGGATGTTGGTTTAACATTGGAGGGCCATGTGGTGGGAACTGAGGTGACCACCAAGTGAAGGGGCTGGTCTACCATTGGGGGGACACTTGGAGGGAACTGTGGGGTCTCCCATGTGAGGGGGCTGGTCTACTACTGGGTTTGGGGCCCATGTGAGGAGGTTGGTTTCCCATTGTGGGGGTCACGTGGAGGGAACTGAGGGGGCCCCTGTGTGAGGATCCTGGTTGGCCTTTGTGGTGGGGTGCATGGGAGAGGAATGTCATCCATGGTACCCCAGGATGACAGGTGCAAATCCAGACATTTGGTCACACAGATTACATGGCACCTCTCATGAGCTTGATAATTATTAACCCATTTAATCCTCCTGAAAACCTCAAAAAGGAGGTTGCTATTATCCCCACTTTGCAGATGATGAAACTGAGGCACAGAGAAAAGAAATGCATGCATATTAGCACCTACTCTGAATTGGGCACTGAGCTAGGCCATTTTACATGAATCTTGTTTAACCCTGACAACAGATATGCAAATGACATGCTGGAAACCCTGTTTACTGACGACAAAACAGGCTCTGAGACCCAATCTGTCCACCTGATCCTCAACCTTAGCCTCTTCCACTGCCTGCCTGGGTCTCCTAAGTACATCTGTTCCAATCTGAATCTCTTGCCTGCCTGTTTTTTTTTTTTTTCTTTTCTTTTCAGTCCCCCCACCCTCCTTAGATTGCAGCAAGGAAAGAGGTGTGTCTTCTGCAGAAAAATGTGCATATTCTTTTAGGTGAGATGGGAACAATGTAGGGAGGGGGCCTGGCTATGAGGGCAGGGGCTGTGGGTGGGGTAGGGGAATGGACATTTGGCAGCAGAACCTGCTAGGTAGGCTCAATAGACTCAGACACGTGTGCTTTTTCTCTCTCTCGCTCAAGAAAACAGGTGCACAAATTATTAGGTTGGTACAAAGTAATTGTGGTTTTTGCTATTAAAGTAATGGCAAAAACCGCAATTAATTTTGCACCAAGCAAATACGTCCCTATGGATAGGGCAGCCTTTTCCAAGGAATTCCACCATACAGGACTGGATCTGGACTCCTGGCTGGCTGACTTTGTGCATTGTCCTTCCCTCTCTGGGCTGTGGTGCCCTGGCTGGAACTCCAAGGGCTGAGACTCAAGGCCCTTGCAGAGTCTCGGCTCTGTAGCCGGCTCTGTGGTGGATTCAGAGTTAGGGGGCGTGGGTTCAAATCCAGACCCTGCCTTTTCAGATGTGTGGCCTCGGAGCAAGTTATTTAGCCTGGCTCTATGTGCTCACCTGGAAAATGTGATGATGAAGATGGTGATGATGATAACGGGGACTCCCTCTTGGAGCTGCTGTGCAGACGAAGTGAGTGAATATAAGATGGATGCTTAGAGCAGTGCCCGGAAAAGCTGTGCTGTTTGTTATTATCTTCTAGGGGAAACATGAGAAAACCGACTTAGGGAGGAGGCAGCCTGTCCTGGATGGGGAGGTCCTCACATAGAACACTGACTCCAGCCAGTTCCTATCTTCAGGCCAAAGTCCCAGCCCAGGACCTGGGGTTTGCTGTAAGGTGGGGGCCTCTGGAGTCTGGAGTCTGAAGGGCATGTCTGGTGTGGGCAGGCCTGACCTACCAGGCACCAGAAACAGACAGGACATTGTGCACTGATAGGAGTCCTACAGGCTGAGGGAGCTGTGCCTGGGCACCCGCTGGGAACCAGGCGGCAGTGGAGGGTGGGGAGTGGGCCGCGTGCCCGGGAATGCGGCCCCACCACCACAGCCAGAAATGGAGGGTACTACAGCCCCCAGCCAGCCCGGCGTCTCCCCAGTCTCAGTCAGTTGGGCGCCACCTTTGAGATTTTTGCCTTATGAGTGAGCATTACTATAATTTATTTCATGGTTGTCTTAATTTTTAATTTATTTTTACATTTAATTTTTGTTTGGATCTGAGCTGTGCTCATATGGTTCAAAAATCAAAAAGTTTAGTAAGTGCTTTGAGAGGAGTCTGCCTCCCATCCTGTCTCCCTCCTCTGGCCCCTCCCCCAAAGCCATGCTTATTATTTTACATCAACGAATGTGAACTATATGTATTTGATATGTTTTTCCAATTCAAAGACAATTTTTAGTATGCAATGCACACTACCCTACAACACGCTTTTCTCACTTAGTATTTTTAACTTCTCTGCATAAGTGAATGTAAATGAAAAAATACACCACCAACTTCTGTAAACAGAAGGTAGCCATGATAATAGCACATGGGGACGGAGCAAGGCCACTACATTCCAGTGGGGTCCTGTTGTCTGCGGGGGGCCACTGATCTCAAGGTCTGACCTCTAGTCCCTAGTTCCAGAGGGACTAGCAACTAACTGTTGGTGGGAAACTGAAGACACCCAACACCAAGCTGACACTTTGGCCGGGAAGTAATCAAAAGGACTAAAAAGATTTGGACTTTGGGAGGCCAAGACGGGCGGATCACGAGGTCAGGAGATCGAGACCATCCTGGCTAGCACGGTGAAACCCCATCTCTACCAAAAAAATACAAAAAAACTAACCGGGCGAGGTGGCAGGCGCCTGTAGTCCCAGCTACTCGGGAGGCTGAGGCAAGAGAATGGCGTAAACCCGGGAGGCGGAGCTTGCAGTGAGCTGAGATCCGGCCACAGCACTCCAGCCTGGGTGACAGAGCGAGACTCGGTCTCAAAAAAAAAAAAAAAAAAAAAAAAAAATTTGGACAGGAAATGCCTCTCCTCACCCTCGCCCCGGTGTATAGCAGCACTGCCATTCCAACAGTGGTGTAAGTCCACACTTTGGGAAACTCTCATCTAGTCCAACAACCCTGGCATTTTAAATAAGTGTAAACTGAGGCTCAGAAAGGGTGGAGGACTTAAAATGATGCAGCTAGTTGGTGCAGAGCCTGGGCAACACCTCAGGTTCCCAGGACCCTATCTGCAGCCCCTGGGACTAGGCAAATGGGCTTTGTTTGGAAACAAATGTGTCCAATCCCTGCTCCACCTCAGCCCCCTCCCCAACCCCAAATTTTCATTTAGCGAACCTCTATAGTTTCATCTATATTATCTAATTTGTTGGCATACAATTGTTCATAGTATTCCATTTTATTTCTTTAATATTCCATTTTATTTCTTTAAGGTTGGTAGTAATGTCCCCTCTTTAATTTCTGATTCTAATAATTTGAGTCTTATATACTTTTTCTTGGTCAATCTTATACGTTCTGTTAATCTTTTTTCAGCTTTTGCTTTCGTTAATTTTCTCTTTTGCTTTTCTGTTTCAGTAATTTCCTTTAATTAATCTTTATGATGTCCTTCCTTCAGCTTGCTTTAAATTTAGTTTGCTTTTCATTTTTCACTGTCTTGAAGGTGGAAATTTAAATTATTAATTTGAGATCTTTCTGATTTTTGAACCTAGGAACTTACTTAAATTTCCTTCTAACCACTGATTTAACTGCATCTCATAAATTTTGTAATGCTGTGTCTTAATTTTCATTCATTTCAATTATTTTCATTTCATTAAAAGTATTTTCTAATTTCCCCTATGATTTTTCTTTTGATTCATTAGTTAAGAAGTGTGTTGTTTAGGAGCCACATATTTGTGAGTTTCCAAAATTTCTTTCTGTTAATGTGAACCAATTTTATTCTTTTATGGTTAGAGAACATACTTTCTATGATTTCTGTCCTTTTAAACGTATTGGTATTTATTCTGTGGCCTAAGATACAGTCTATCCTGGAGAATGTTCCACATACTCTTGAACGTGTATCCTGCTGTTGTTGGGGGTAGAGTGGTTTTTTTTTGTGTTTTGTTTTTTGAGACAGAGTCTTGCTCTGTTGCCAGGCTGGAGTGCAGTGGCGCGATCTCGGCTCACTGCAGCCTCCACCTCCTGGGTTCGAGCGATTCTCCTGCCTCAGCCTCCTGAGTAGCTGGGACTACAGGCGGGACTACAGTCACGTGCCACCATGCCCGGCTAATTTTTGTATTTTCAGTAGAGACGGGGTTTCACCATGTTGACCAGGATAGTCTCGATCTCTTGACCTTGTGATCTGTCCGCCTCAGCCTCCCAAAGTGCTGGGATTACAGGCGTGAGCCACTGCACCTGGCCGGGTAGAGTGTTTTATAGAAGACTGTTAGGGCTAGTTGGTTTATAGTATTGTTCAAGTCATTTGTTTCCTTTTTGATCTTTTGCCATTTTTTTGGTGTACATTATTAAAAATAGGATATTGTAATTTATATTGTTGAATTATCTTTCTAGATTAGATATTCTAGAATTAGAATATATAATTCTATTGTTGAATTATTTTTCCCTTCAATTCTGTCAGTTTTTCCTTCATGTACACTGGGGCTCTGTTGTTGGCTGCCCATATGTTTATAATTGTTATGTCTTCCTGATCTAAAGAGTATTTCTTATAGACAGCATATAGTTGGATCTTGGATCTTGGTGTTTCTTTTTTTTTTTTTTTAATCCAGTCTGGAAATCTCTGCCTTTTGACTGGATTGTTTAATCCAGTCACATTAATGGTATTATTGATGTAGTTGAATTAACATCCACCATTCTACCATTTTACTTTTTGTTTTCTCATGTCTTTTCTGTTCCTCTATTTGTCATTATTACTTTATTTCCTATTAAGTGATTTTTGAAATGTAGCATGTATACCTCTTTAATCATTTTTACTACATATTTTTGAGTTATTTTCTTAATGATTGCTCTAGGGCTTTCCACATACATCTTACAATTTCAGAATCAGCTTTAGATTTATATTAACTTAAATTCAGTTAGAAATTGAAATATTACTTCAATGTAGTTGTATTCCTCCCTTTCTTTTAGTGATATTGTTATACATATTATATCTATAAATATTACAAACACAATAATACATTATTATGGAATTATTTTATATAATTTTATATTTTGAAGACAATATATAATCTTAAATTTTCAGAATCAGCTTTAGATTTATATTAACTTAAATTCAGTTAGAAATTGAAATATTACTGCAATGCAGTTCTATTTCTCCCTTTATTTTAGTGATATTGTTGCTACACATATTACATCTATAAATATTACAAACACAATAGTACATTATTATAGAATTATTATTCTATATAATTTTATATTTTTGGAGAAGCTAAGAGTAGAAAGGAGAACAAGTATATGTTTATAGCTTTTGTTATGTTACCCTTCTTGTTGGTCATTTCTTGTTTTCTTCATTTGTTCTTGTGGATTTGGGTTACCATCTAGAGTCATTTTCTTATCCCAGTACAGCTCTCTCACACATCTCCTTGTGCTGTAATTGGTAAATATATTAGATTTCTGTATGATAGGGCCAACAATACATTATATGCAAATTGCTTTATATAATTACTTTGTAAATCAATTAATAGAAGGAAGGAAAAAGTATACATTTGTACTGCCTTTTAGACTTGCATAATTGCTTTTTTTCATGTGGAATCAAGTAGTCATCAGGGGTCATTTGCTTCCAGTCTGAAGAACGTCCTTCAGTATCTGTTGTAAGGCTGATCTGCTAGCAAATAAATGATCCTAGTTTTGTTTATCTTGTAATGTCTTGAATTAACCTTCATTTTCAAAAGACAGCTTTGTTGGATCTAGGATTTTTAGTTGACAGTTTTTTTCTTTGAGCGCTCTGAATATGTTATCCCATTGCCTCCTGACCTCCGTTATTCCTGATGAGAAGAAGTTCATTGTTAATCTTATCAGGATTCTCTTGTAAACTGAATCATTTTTCTCTCATTGCTTTTGAGATTTTCTTCTTGTCTTTGGGTTTCAACATTTTTACTCTGATTTGTCTGTTTGTGGATCTCTTTGTGTTTATTCTACTCAGAGTTCATTGAGATTCCTAGATGTATAGATTAATGTTTTTCAGTAAATTTGGGTTGTTTTCAGCCATTAATTCTTTTAATATCTTTTCTGATTCTTTCTCCTTCTTCTTTCCTTCTAATACTCCCACTACATATATTTGTTGTGCTTAACAATGTGCCACATTTCTCTCAGGCTCTGTTCATTTTTCATCATTTTTTTCTCTCTACTCTTAGATTTCATAAGCTCTATCAAATTTTCTTCAAATTCACTAATTTTCTGCCAGGTCAAATACACTGTTGAGCTCCTCTAGTTAATTTTTAAAAATCTCAGTTATTGTACTTTTAATGCCAAATTTCCATCGATTCTTTAAAAAATAATTTCTATCTGTTTATTAATATCTCTACTTCATGTGGCTTTGTCATCATATGTTCCTTTACTCCTTTAATCAAGATTTCCTTAAAGTTATTTGAACATATTTACATTTACCACTTTTTTTTTTTTTTTTTTAGACGGAGTCTAGCTCTGTCGCCCAGGCTGGAGTGCAGTGGCGCGATCTCGGCTCACTGCAAGCTCCGCCTCCCGGGTTTACGCCATTCTCCTGCCTCAGCCTCCCGAGTAGCTGGGACTACAGGCGCCCGCCATCTCGCCCGGCTAGTTTTTTGTATTTTTTAGTAGAGACGGGGTTTCACCGTGTAGCTCAGGATGGTCTCGATCTCCTGACCTCGTGATCCACCCGTCTCGGCCTCCCAAAGTGCTGGGATTACAGGCTTGAGCCACCGCGCCCGGCCACATTTACCACTTTTAAGTCTTTATGTGTTAAATCAAACATATGATTTCTCTCACAGGCAGTTTCTTTTGCTTGCTTTTTTACCTTCTGGTGTATGAGTCATACTTTCTTGTTTCCTTGTATGTCTCTTAAGTTTTTTGTTGTTGAAAAGTAGACATTGTAAATAATGTAGCAACTCTGGATAAATTAGTCCTTCCTTTTGGAACTTATTTACTTGTTTACTTTTTTGTGACTTGCTGGATTATTTTAGTTAAGTTGATTTTCCTGCATGAAGCCTCTGGTATTGCTCTTAGAGGGTACATCCTTGGGAATGCCCAGTCACCCTGAGATGACAGTGGTTTTTGCAGTACCCTCTTTCTCTGACCACACTCATCTGTTAAGTTCCACTAATTGGTGGCTGATTGCCCTATTGTTTTCAACACTACATACATTTCTTTAAAGACTGATCCCATCAAAGCCAGACTCCTTCCAACAGCTAGCTCCTGGGGTCAGTGTTTGAGATCTGTTGTGACCCCCAGGAGGGCTCTTTCCAGCTGTTTCTTTCCTTGATTCTCTCCAGTAAAAAAAGCTGTTTATAGTTTAGCCTGTATCTCCAATGAACCCATCAGTTCCCTCCCAATTGCCTTTCACCACAACCTGCAATGTTTTTGAGAGGGCTCTTAGGCTTAAACTTGTCCACATTTGGTTGCAAATGAAGTCAGTTCCTTTGGGGAGAAATTTGGAGCTCTCTGTTCTATGTTCTGCTTCTCCTCCAGGCAAAAATCTCTGAAGCAAAGCTCTAGTGCTGGAAGTGTGGCAATGGTAAATTTTTCTCTGAATGACACACCAGATTTAGGAACTGAGTGCTCAGCGTATGGGGGAAACAGTCTCAGGTCTCCTCAGCTTGCCTCTCTGTGTGGAATCCCGGCTCCCTCAGTGGGGCAAGAGTGATTGGGTCTCCAGTAGTCTCTGTGGATCTGTGCCCCAGGTAGAGCCTCCATGCCATGAGTTGGACCTGGTAGAAGAAGGGAGCCCTCACTGCCTGGCTGAACTTGCCTGGAACATAGAGTCAGCAACAGGCAGCTGTGGGCAGGATGAGAAATGCTGACATTGTGCTCCTCTTGGGAAGCTAGCTCCTGACTAGGAGCTGGAAGGAGAGGAAACCCTGTGTTCTTGGCTGTATCCATATGGAATAAAGTTTCTGTCTCACCGAGCTGGATGAGAGGAAGAATAAAGTGATATTTTGTCTTTTTGTTGTATCAGTTACTGTGGGTTTAAACCCAGCAGACTCTTGCTGTTCTTTCTGAATTTTAGTATATTTTAAAAAATGTTTATTAATTAGCTGTACACCCTTAGGATTACTTTCAGATATATTAAATGATAGCTAAATTTTTTTTTTTTCACCAGTCATTCTGGTTTTGGTCCATAGGACATCTCACATTATCATGCAGGAAGTAGAACTCACAAAGATATTGCCTCATAATAGTGTTTAGCAGCTACATTACTTCACCTTTCATATTTAGGTCTACGATTCTCCTGAATTTATATTTTTGTATATGATGTGAGGTAGGGGTCAGGTTTCCTTTTTCTCCTGTATTGAAGAGACTGCCCTTCCCCATTGCCCAGAAGAGTCTCCTTTGTCATAACTCAAATGTTCAAATACGGCTGGGGCTGTTTCTGAACTTTCCATGCTGTTGTACTGATCTATTTATCTATTCTTGTGCCAAGAGCACATTGTGTTAATTACAAAATCTTTGTGATCAATTTTTATATTGAGCTTGGCTATTCTTAGCCTCTTATATATTCATACAAAATTTAGAATTATTTTATCAGTTTCACAAAATAATCTGTCGTATTTTTTATTGGAATTGCATTGATTGATTCTTTAGATTACTTAGGTGTAAACTCTTGAACATGGTGTTCTCTCCTTTTATTTAGGTCAAGAGTTGGCAAACCATGACTAGTGGGTCAAATCTTGCTGATAGCCTGTTTTTGTATGACCCCGGAGCTAAGCATCATTTTCATTTTTAAAGAATCTTTTTTATATGAAAAGAATAACATGGGAAAGAGACCATATCACTCAATTTTCATTATTATTATTTTAAGATTTTTGCCTCTTTGTTCATAAATAAGATTGGGCTGCAGTTTTCTTTCTTATAATTCCCTTGTTGAGTCTAGGATTTGGACATCAAGATTATACTGATCTCATAAAACTAATGGGGGAGTCTATCACTTTTTCTATTTTCTATTTTCTGGAAAATTTGTAGAAAATTACTTTGTTTCTTCATGGTTTTTGTAGAATTTGCCAGTATATTTATTTTCTTCAAGAAAAATATTTAAATACAGATGAACATTTGAAAATAGTTAAATGACACTTCTATTTCTTCTTGTCTCCATTTGATAGATTGCATTTTAAAGAAAAATTTGTCCATTTTACCTAATTTTCAAATTTACAGGCATAAAATTGTAACATCATGTTATTATTTAAGTGTCTATAGGATCTGTAGAAATATCTTCTTTTTAATTCCCATTATTAATAATTTGTGTATTCACTCTCTCATTTTCTTGATCAATTTTGTAAAGAGTTTATTGACCTTATTGCTTTCTTCAAAAAGATAAACTTTTGGCATTAATGATCATCTTTGCTATGTTTTATGTTTTATTAATTTCTGATATTTTCTTCGTTATTTTCCTTCTCTTACTTTCTTTGGGTTTGTTATCTTTTTCTAACTTCTTGTGATGTGTCACTGATTTTTTTTCCGCCTTTCTTCTTTATGAATACTAGAAGCATTAACCAGTAATCATTGCATTAGCTTTAGTCAAAAGTTTTGATATGTAGCATTTTCATTACCTTTCAGTTAAATATATTTTCCAATTTTATTGTGATTCCTTGTTTGATCTATTGGTTATTTGCAAGAATATTTTTTAATTTCAAAAAAAGTGAGAATTTATAATACAATTAAGGTAGAAATCTATTATCCCCTGCCTCCTTCCCAAATTATTGATTTCTACCTTAATTGTATTTTGGTCACAGAATGTATTCTAGGTGATTTCAAATCTTTGACCTGTGTTAAAAGTTGCTCTGCAGCTTAAGATATGATCAATTTTTTTTTAACAATGCTCCGTCTGTGTTTGAAAAAAACAAACATTTTGTACTTGTAGATGCAATGTTGTGTGTTAGGCAAATCTGTTTCTTGTAGAAAACATATAGTTGGATAATATTTGTATCTGTCCTGCCAATCTTTTAATTTACATTTAATATAATGCCATTTAAATTTAATGTAATTATTGCCAGGTAAGGGCTATGTCTGCCATTTTATTTTCTATTTTTTCCCTCTGTTTCTATTTCTCCATTTTTTTCCTCATTTCCTGTGGTTACTTAAACAATTACTATATTCACATTTTTATTTATCTACAGTGTATTTGTGTATATCTCTTTGTATAGATTTTTTGTGGTTACTATAGATATTATATGGTACATACATAACTTATCAGAGCCTACTAGTATTGACATTTTACCAATTTGAGTAAAGTGCAGAAACCTATTTCTCTTCACATTCCTTTGCCTTCTCACATTTATAATTTAATTGTCTTAAATATTTGCTCTGTATACATTGAGAACTACATCAGATAATTTTAAAAGTTTTGTTTCAATCTCCAACAAAATTTTGAAAACTCAAGAGGAGAAAGAACATCTACTGTATTTACCCATACTTTCATTCTTTCTTTTCCTTCTTGATGTTCCAAAATTCCTTTTTTAAAATTATTTATTTTCTCTTTCAAGAACTTCCTTTAGCCATTATTTTAGGGTAGGTCTGCTGGTGACAATCTCTTAGTTTTACTTCATCTAAGACTATCTTGATTTTCTCTTCGTTTCTGAAGAATAATTTTGTTTGGTATAGGATTCTTAGTTAAGCATTCTGTTCTTTAGCACTTTGAAAAATGTCATGCCAATTTCTTCTGGTCTCTATAGTTTCTGATGAGAAATCTACTGTCGTCTGAATGGTTTTCTCACATAGGAAAGTCTCAGATTTCTCTCACAGCTTTCAAGATTTTTTCTTTGTCTTTTGTTTTCAGGAGTTTAGTTGTGGTATGTCTTGGTGTGGATATTTTTGAGTGTGTCTTATTTGGCATCGGCTCAGCTCTTGAGTATTTTCAGTCATTATTTCTTTGGATACTTTTTCATCCTCACACTTTTTCCTCTCTCCTCCGGGGACTTTGATGACGTGTTAGATTTTCTTTTTCTTTTTCTTTTTTGGATAGTCCCATAGGTCACAGAGGCTCTGGTTATTTTATTTTTTTTCCTGTTTATTTTCTTTCTTCATGCAGATAAGGCAATGTCTACTGTTCTATCTTCAAGTTCATGGATTCTTTCCTTTGCTCCCTCCATTCTGCTGTTGAACCTATCCATTGAGTTTTTTATTCAGTTATGTATTTTTCAGTTATAAAATTTCCATTTTGTTCTGTTATATGTGTCTTCTATTTCTTTGTTGAAATTTTCTATTTTTTCACTTGTTTTAGGTATGTTTATAATTGCTAGTGGGAGAATTTTTATGATGGCTGCTTTAAAATCCTTGTCAGATCATTCTAATTTCTGTGTCATCTTAGTGTTGGCATTTGTTAATGTCTTTTCTCATTCTAGTTGAGTTTTTCTTGGTTCTTGGTGTGATTAGTAATTTTTTATTGTATCCTGAACATTTGTGTGATACATTAAGAAGCTCTGAATCTTCAATTAGGAGTGGAGGTCCAGTTTTTTTCTTTCTTTCTTTCTTTCTTTCTTTTTTTTTTGAGACAGAGCCTTGCTCTGTTGCCAGGCTGGAGTGTAGTGGTGTGATCTCAGCTTACTGCAACCTCTGCCTCCTGGGTTCAAGTGATTCCCCTGCCCCAGCCTCCCAAGTAGCTGGGATTACAGACACTTGCTACCATGCCTGGCTAATTTTTTGTGTTTTAGAAGAGATGAGGTTTCACCATGTTGGCCAAGATGGTCTCGATCTCCTGACCTTATGATCTGCCCACCTCGGCCTCTCAAAGTGCTGGAGTTACAGGCATGAGCCACTGTGCCCGGCCAGTCCAGGTTTTTTAATAGGCCTCCATGGACAGCCCCCAGAGCTGATAGTTTGTTACTGCTGGGTGTGGAAGGTCCTCAGCAGGCCTCTGCCAACACAGTATGACTTTGAGGGAGAGGGACACTTTGTTACCTCTCATGTGGCTTCCACTGACATCATGGGGCAGGTTTCTCATTACCACTAGGCAATGGTGAAAGTCTTGTTTTCCATTTGGCCTTCTCTGACCACATCCAGAGGGGAGAAGGAGGGACACATTATTACTGAGTAGGTATGAATGTCCTGGCTCCGTACTCAACTTTTGCTGGTAAGAGTGGGGCTGAGTACACAGGTTTTTTTGTTATTTTATTTTATTTTACTTTGCCATGTAGGAATAGGGCTGTTTGGAGGGCAGTTATTTTCTTAAAGTTTTCTGTCTGGCTAGGTCGCTTCTTTCCTGGTCCTTTGGCTAGAGAAATCAGGCTTTAAGTAGGACTTTAAAATTTCTATAACCGTTGGTGTTTCTGGTTTTTCTAGCACACAGTCCGAGATCTAGGAGGCAAAAGGACACTTTAGGGAGCACACTTGTTATGTTGCCCCTTGGTTCTCAAGGTCTTTAGCTGGTCTGCTCTCTTCTCTCCACTTTCTGGCATCTTAAAATTGTTTTACATATGAAATGAGGTTTTTAAGGTGTAGTTAGAGAAGAGTAGGCCAGATTGCAACTACTCCATCTTGTCCTGTGTGAAGATTTTCATTCTTAATTCAATTTCTTTACTTATTATAGTTCCATTTAGATTTTCTATTTTTTTCTTTAATCAATTTTGTTTATTTGTGTCTGTTGCAAATTTGCCTATTTCCTCTAAGTTGTCTAATTTGTTGGTATAAAATTGCTTATAACATTTTCTTATAATCCATTTCAGGGTAAGTAGGGATGTCCCTTTTTAATTCCTGATTTTGGTAATTTGTGCCTTCTGTCTTTTTTTCCAGGTCAGTATAGCTGAAGGTTCATCAATTTACTTGATCTTTTCAAAGAACCAAATTTTGGTTTTATTGATTTACTCTACTGTTCATTTCTTATTGATTTCTGTTCTAACCTTTGTTATTTCCTTTCTTCTACTTTCTTTGCATTTAGCATACTCCTCATTTTCTAGTTTCTTAAGATGGAAACTTTAAATGTCCTGCTAAACACTGGTTTAGTGCATCCCATAAATTTTGATATTGAAAAAAATTAGGTGAAAATATTTTCTAACTTTCTTCGTTACTTATTTTTTCACTCATGGGTTATTTGGAAGTGTGTTCATTTCCAAATAATTGAGGATTTCCTAGGTTTTTTTCTGTTGTTGATTTCTAATTCAATTTCTTTGTGGTTAGGGAACATATTTCGTATGACTTCAATTTTAAAGATGTATTGGGACTTGCTTGTAGCCTAACATATAGTCTATCCTGAAAAATGTTCCATGTGCACTTGAGAGGAATGTATAGTGTGCTGTTGTTGGGTGGAGTGTTCTATAGATGTCTGTTAGATCTAGTTGGTTGTTCATGTCTGCTATTGCCTTGTTAATCTCCTTCCTGAGTGTTCTATCCATGATTAAGAGTGGAGTTTTAAGTCCAACTGTTGTTGAATTGCCCATTTCTCTCTTCATTTCTGTCAGTTATGGTTTATGTATTTTAGGGCTCTGTTGTTGGAAAAAATATGTTTACAGTTACATGTTCCTGATAGAATGACCCATCTATTATCATAAAAATGTCCTTGTCTCCAATTATTATTGTTGAATTGTCTAATTTTTCTTTCAATTTTGTTAGCTTTTCCTTCATTTTGAGGCTCTTATTAGATGTCTATATGTTTATAATTTTAAAAGTGAGGCAGTTATATCTTTCTGATGTGCTTAATTTTTTCATTCTGACATGTCCTTTTTGTCTCTAGCAATATTTCTTAGCCCGAAGTCTATTTTGTCTGATATTAATGTAGCCACTGTGGCTTTCTATAGTTTTATTGTATAGTATGGATCTTTTTCCATCCCTTTGCTTTCAACTAATTTGTGTCTTTAACTCTAAAGTTGGTCTCTTGTCAACAGTTTATAGTTAGATCTCACTTTTTAAATGCAGGCTAACCATCTGTGCCTTTATATTTGGGTATTTAAATCGTTTGCTTAATGTAACTATTAATATGACTAGACTTACATTGACCATTTTGCTATTGTTTTCTGTCTCCTGCCTTTTTTATTTCTCTGTTTTTCCTTGACTGCTTTCCTTCGTGTTAAGTGAATATTATGTAGTGTACCATTTTCATTTCACCATTGATTTTTTCTATATTTTTGAGTTATTTTCTTAATGATTGTTATAGATATGTCAATATGCATCTTAACTTATCACACTCTACTTCAAATTGTTTTTTAAAATAATACTTTAAGTTCTGGAGTACATGTGCAGAATGTGCAGGTTGTTACATAGGTATACACATGCCATGGTGGTTTGCTACACCCATCAATCCGTCATCCACATTAGGTATTTCTCCTAATGTTATTCCTCCCCTAGCCTCCCATCCCCTGACAGGCCCCAGTGTGTGATGTTCCCCTCCCTGTGTCCATGTGTTCTCATTGTTCAACTGTCACTTATGAGTGAGAATGTGTGGTGTGTGGTTTTCTGTTCTTGTGTTAGTTTGCTGAGAATTATGGTTTCCAGCTTCATCTATGTCCCTGCAAAGGACATGAACTCATCCTTTTTATGGATGCATAGTATTCCATGGTATATACGTGATACATTTTCTTTATCCAGTCTATCACTGATGGGCATTTGGGTTGGTTCAAAGTCTTCGCTATTGTGAAGAGTGCCACAATAAACATACGTGTGCATGTGTCTTTATAGTAGAATAATTTATAATCCTTTGAGTATATACCCAGTAATGGGATTGCTGGGTCAAATGGTATTTCTGGTTCTAAATCCTTGGGAAATCACCACACTGTCTTCCACAATTGTTGAACTGATTTACACTCCCACCAACAGTGTAAAAGCATTCCTATTTCTCCACATCCTCTTCAGCATCTGTTGTTCCCTGACTTTTTAATGATCATCATTCTAACTGGCGTGAGATGGTGTCTCATTATGGTTTTGATTTGCATTTCTCTAATGACCAGTGATGAATAGCTTTTTTTCGTATGTTTGTTGGCTGCATAAATGTCTTCTTTTGAGAAGTGTCTGTTCATATCCTTTGCCCACTTTTTTATGGGCTTCTTTGTTTTTTCTTGTAAATTTGTTTAAAGTCTTTGTAGATTCCGGATATTAGTCCTTTGTCAGATGGATAGATTGCAAAAATGTTCTCTCATTCTGTAGGTTGCCTATTCACTCTGATGATAGTTTCTTTTGCTGTGCAGAAGCTCTTTGGTTTAATTAGATCCCATTTGTCAATTTTGGCTTTTGTTGCCATTGCTTTTGGTGTTTTAGTCATGAAGTCTTTGCCCATGCATATGTCCTGAATGGTATTGCCTAAGTTTTCTTTTAGTGTTTTTATGGTTTTAGGTCTTATGTTTAAGTCTTTAATCCATCTTGAGTTAATTTTTGTATAAGGTGTAAGAAAAAGGTCCAGTTTCAGTTTTTTTGCATATGACTGGCCAGTTTTCCAAAAACCATTTATTAAATAGGGAATCATTTCCCCATTGCTTGTTTTTGTCACATTTGTCAAAGATCAGATTGTTGTAGATGTGTGGTGTTATTTCTGAGGCCTCTGTTCTGTTCCTTTGGTCTATATATCTGTTTTGGCACCAGTACCATGCTGTTTTTGTTCCTCTAGCCTTGTGGTATAGTTTGAAGTCAGGTAGTATGATGCTTCCAGCTTTGTTCTTTTTGTTTAGGATTGTCTTGGCTTATAGGCTCTTTTTTGGTTCTATATGAAATTTAAAGTAGTTTTTCTAATTCTGTGAAGAAAGTCAATGGTAGCTTGATAGGGATAGCACTGAATCTATAAATTACTTTGGACAGTATGGCCATTTTCATGATACTGATTCTTCCTATCCATGAGCATGGAATGTTTTTCCATTTGTTTGTGTCCTCTCTTATTTCCTTGAGCGGTGGTTTGTAGTTCTCTTTGAAGAGGTCCTTCACATCCCTTGTAAGTTATATTCCTAGGTATTTTATTCTCTTTGTAGAAATTTTGAATGGGAGTTCACTCACGATTTGGCTCTTTGTTTGTCTATTATTGGTGTATAGGAATGCTTGTGATTTTTGCACATTGATTTTGATTCCTGAGACTTTGCTGAAGTTGCTTATCAGCATAAGGAGATTTTGGGCTTGAGACGATGGGGTTTTCTAAATATACAATCATGTCATTTGCAAACAGAGACAGTTTGACTTCCTCTCTTCCGATTTGAATACGCTTTATTTCTTTCTTTTGCCTGATTGCCCTGGCCAGAACTTCCAATACTAGGTTGAAAAGGTGTGGTGAGAGAGGGCATCCTTGTCTTGTGCTGGTTTTCAAAGGGAATGCTTCCAGTTTTTGCCCGTTCAGTGTGATATTAGCTGTGAGTTTGTCATAAATAGCTCTTATTATTTTGAGATACATTCCATTAATACCTAGTTTATTGAGAGTTTTTAGCATGAAGGGGTGTTGAATTTTATCAAAGGCCTTTTCTGCATCTGTTAAGATAATCATGTGGTTTTTGTCATTGGTTCTGTTTATGTGATGGATTACGTTTATTGATTTGCGTGTTGAACCAGCCTTGCATCCCAGGGATGAAGCTGACTTGATCGTGGTGGATAAGCTTTTTGATGTGCTGCTGGATTCGGTTTGCCAGTATTTTATTGAGGATTTTTGCATCGATGTTCATCAGGGATACTGGCCTGAAATTTTCTTTTTTTGTTGTGTCTCTGCCGGGGTTGGGTATCAGGATGATGCTGGCCTCATAAAATGAGTTAGGAAGGATTCCCTCTTTTTCTGTTGTTTGAAATAGTTTCAGAAGGAAAGGTTCCAGCTCCTCTTTGTACCTCTGGTAAAATTTGGCTGTGAATCTGTCTGGTCCTGGACTTTTTTTGGTTGGTAGGCTATTAATTACTATCTCAATTTCAGAATGTGTTATTGGTCTATTGGATTTGACTTCTTCCTGGTTTAGACTTGGGAGGGTGTATGTGTCCAGGAATTTATCCATTTCTTCAAGATTTTCTAGTTTATTTGCATAGAGGTGTTTATAGTATTCTCTGATGGTAGTTTATATTTCTGTGGGATCAGTGGTGATATTCCCTTTATCATTTTTTGTTGGGTCTATTTGATTCTTCTCTCTTACCTTCTTTATTAGTCTTGCTAGAGGTATATCTAGTTTGTTGATCATTTCAAAAAACCAGCTAATGGATTCATTGATTTTTGTGTCTCTATCTCCTTCAGTTCTGCTCTGATCTTAGTTATTTCTTGTCTTCTGCTAGCTTTTGAATTTGTTTGCTCTTGCTTTTCTAGTTCTTTTCATTGTGATGTTAGGGTGTCAGTTTTAGATCTTTCTTGCTTTCTCTCGTGGGCATTTAGTGCTATAAATTTCCCTCTAAACACTGCTTTAAATGTGTCTGAGAGATTCTGGTACGTTGCATCTTTGTTCTCATTGGTTTCAAAGAACTTATTTATTTCTGCCTTAATCTTGTTATTTACCCAGTAGTCATTCAGGAGCAGGTTGTTCAGTTTCCATGTAGTTGTGTGGTTATGAGTGAGTTTCTTAATCCTGAGTTCCAATTTAATTGCACTGTGGTCTGAGAGAATATTTGTTATGATTTCCATTCTTTTGCATTTTCTGAGGAGTGTTTTACTTCCAATTATGTGGTCAATTTTAGAATAAGTGCAATGTAGTCCCGAGAAGAATGTATATTCTGTTGATGTGGGGTGGAGAGTTCTGTAGATGTATATTAGATCTGCTTGGCCCAGAGCTGAGTTCATGTTCTGAATATCCTTGCTAATTTTCTGTCTCACTGATCTGTCTAATATTGACAGTGAGGTGTTAAAATCTCCAACTATTATTGTTTGGAAGTCTAAGTCTCTCTGTAGGTCTTTAAAAACTTGCTTTTTGAATCTGGGTGCTCTTGTATTGGGTGCATATATATTTAGGATAGTTAGCTCTTCTTGTTGCGTTGATTCCTTTACCATTATGCAATACCTTTCTTTGTCTCTTGATTTTTGTTGGTTTAAAGTCTGTTTTATCAGAGAGCTAGGATTGCAACCCTTGCTGTTTTTTGCTTTCAATTTGCTTGGTACATCTTCCTCCATCCCTTTATTTTGAGCCTATGTGTGTCTTTGCAGGTAAGATGGGTCTCCTGAATACAGCACAGTGATGGGTCTTGACTCTTTATCCAATCTGCCAGTCTGTGTCTTTTAATTGGGGCATTTAGCCCATTTACATTTAAGGTTAATATTGTTTTGTGTGAATTTGATTTTGTCATTATGATGCTAGCTGGTTATTTTGCCTGTTAGTTGATGCAGTTTCTTCATAGTGTCAATGGTCTTTATGATTTGGTATGTTTTTGCAGTGGCTGGTATCAGTTTTTCCTTTCCATGTTTAGTGCGTCCTTCAGGAGCTCTTGCAAGGCAGGCCTAGTGATGGCAAAATCTCTCAGCATTTGCTTGTCTGTAAAGGATTTTATTTCTCCTTCACTTATGAAGCTTAGTTTGGCTGAATATGAAATTCTGGGTTGAAAATTCTTTAAGAATGTTGAATATTGGCCCCCACTCTCTTCTGGCTTGTAGGGTTTCTGCTGAGAGATACACTGTTAGTCTGATGGGTTTCCCTTTGTGGGTAACCTCAACTTTCTCTCTGGCTGCTCGTAACATTTTCAACCTAGGTGAATTTTCAACCTTGGTGAATCTGATGATTATGTGTCTTGGGGTTGCTCTTCTCGAGGAGTATCTTTGTGGTGGTCTCTGTATGTCCTGAATTTGAATGTTGGGCTGTCTTGCTGGGTGGGGCAAGTTCTCCTGGATAATATCCTAAAGAGCATTTTCCAACTTGGTTCCATTCTCCCCGTCACTTTCAGGTACAGCAATCAAACATATATTTGGTCTTTTAACATAGTCTCATATTTCTTGGAGGCTTTGATCGTTACTTTTCATTCTTTTTTCTCTAATCTTGTCTTCTCACTTCATTTCGTTAAGTTGATCTTCAATCTCTGATATCCTTTCTTCTGCTTGATCGATTCAGCTATTGATACTTGTATATGTTTCCCGAAGTTCTCATGCTGTGTTTTTCAGCTCCATCAGGTCATCTGTGTTCTTCTCTAAACTGGTTATTCTGGTTAGCAATTACTCTAACATTTTTTTCAAGGTTCTTAGCTTCTTTGCATTGGGTTAGAACATGCTCCTTTAGTTTGGAGGAGTTAGTTATTACCCACCTTCTGAAGCCTACTTCTGTCAATTCATCAAACTCATTCTCCATCCAGTTTTGTTCCATTGCTGGCAAGCAGTTGTGATCCTTTGGAGGAGAAGAGGCATTCTGGTTTTTGGAATTTTCAGCCTTTTCGTGCTGGTTTCTCCTCATCTTTGTGGATTTATCTACCTTTGGTCTTTGATGTTGGTGACCTTTGGGTGGGGTCTCTGAGTGGGTGTCCGTTTTGTTGATATTGATGCTGTTCCTTTCTGTTTGTTAGTTTTCCTTCTAACAGTCAGCCCCTCTGCTGCAGGTCTGCTGGAGTTTTCTGGAGTCTGGAGTTTTCTGGAGGTCCACTCTAGACACTGTTTGCCTGGGTATCACCAGCGGAGGCTGCAGAACAACAAAGATTGCTGCCTGTTCTTTCCTCTGGAAGCTTCATCCCAGAGGGGCACCCACCAGACGCTAGCTGGAGCTCTCCTGTATGAGGTGTCTGTTGGTCCCTGCTGGGAGACATGGGGGTCAGGGATGCACTTGAGGAGGCAGTCTGGCCCTTAACAGAACTTGAACGCTGTGCTGGGAGATCTACTGCTCTCTTCAGAACCATCCAGCAGGGATGTTTAAGTCTGCTGAAGCTGCACCCACAGGTGTCCTTTCCCCCAGGTGCTCTGTCCCAGGGAGATGGGGGTTTTATCTGACTGGGGCTGCTGCCTTTTTTTCAGAGATGCCCTGCACAGAGAGGAGGAATCTAGAGAGGCAGTCTGGCTGCAGCAGCTTTGCTGAGCTGTGGAGGGCTCTGCCCAGTTGGAACTTCCCAGAGGCTTTGTTTACACTGTGAGGGTAAAACCACCTACTCAAGCTTCAGTAATGGCGGACGCCCCTCCCTCCACCAAGCTCAAGCATCCCAGGTTGACCTCAGACTGCTGTGCTGGCAGTGAGAATTTCAAGCTAGTGGATCTTAGTTTCCTGGGCTCCGTGGGGGTGGGATCTGCTGAGTTAGACCACTTGGCTCCCTGGCTTCAGCCCCCTTTCCAGGGGAGTGAACGGTTCTGTCTCACTGGTATTCCAGGCACCACTGGGGTATGAAAAAAAAAAAATATCTTGCAGCTAGCTTGGTGTCTGCCCAAATGGCTGCTCAGTTTTGTGCTTGAAACCCAGGAGCCCTGGTAGTATAGGCACCAGAGGGAATCTTCTGGTCTGAGGGTTGCAAAGACCATGGGAAAAGCGAAGTATCTGGGCCAAAGTGCCCTGTTCCTCATGGTACAGTCCTTCACCACTTCTCTTGGCTAGAGGAGGAAGTTCCCTGAACCCTTGTGCTTCTTTGGTGAGGTGATGCCTCACCCTGCTTCGGCTTGTCCTCCATGGGCTGTACCCACTGTCTAACCAGTTCCAGTGAGATGAACTGGGTATCTCAGTTGGAAATGGAGAAATCACCTGCCTTCTGCATTGATCTCACTGGGAGATGAAGACCAGAGCTGTTCCTATTCAGCCATCTTGCCAGCAGCAATCTCCTGCCTACTTCAAATTATTATTAATACTGGTAAAATACAAACTCTGTTCCAGCATAGCTCTATTTCCATATCTCTCTTTTGTGCTAATATTTCAAAACCTATTATATTCATATGTGTTATAAAGTGAACAATACAGTGCTGCAATAATTGCTTTATGCAATACTGTGTATTTTAAAGATGTTAAAGAAAGAAATGAGATATATGTATTTATAGTCTTTTATATTAATTAATGTGCAGGTATACCTTGTTTTATTGCACTTTGGAGATACTGTGTTTTTTGACAAATTGGAGGTTACTGGCAACACTGTGTTGAACAAGTCTATTGGAACCATTTTTCCAGCAGCATGTGTTCACTTCATGTATCTGTGTCACATTTTGGTAATTCTCACAATATTTCAAACTTTTTCATTATTTTATCTGTTATGGTGACTGCAGTCGGTGATCTTTGATGCTACTATTGTAATTGTTTTGGAGTGCCACAAACTATGCTCATATAATACAGTGAACTTAATTGATAAATGTGTGTATTCTGACTCCTCCCCCAACCACCCATTCTGTGTTTCTCTCTCTCTTCTGACTTCCCTATTCCCTGAGACACAACAATATTAAAGTTATACTAATTAATAACCCTACAATGGCCTGAGAGTGTTCAAGTGAAAGGAAGAGTTGTACATCTTTCACTTTAAATAAAAAACTAGTAATAATTAAGCTTAGTGAGGAAAGTATGTTGAAAGCCAAGATAAGCCAAAAGCTAGGCCTCTTGCACCAGTTAGGCAAGTTGTGAATGCAAAGGAAAAGTTCTCGAAGGAAATTGAAAGTTCTGCTCCAGTGAACATGTGCATGATAAAAAAGTGAAGCAGCCTTACTGCTAATATGGAGAAAGCTTGAGTGGCCTGGATAGAAGATCAAACCAGCCACAACACTTCCTTAAGCCAAAGCCTAATCCAGAGAAAGGCCCCAGCTCTCTTCAATTCTATGAAGGTTGAGAGACGTAAGGAAGCTACAGGAGGAAAGTTTGAATCTAGCAGGGACTGGCTCATGAGGTTTGAGGAAAGAAGCCATCTTCATAGCAGAAGTGCAAGGTGAAGCAGCAAGTACTGATGTAGAAGCTGAAGCAAGTTATTGAGAAGATCCAGCTGTGGTAATTGATAAAGGTAGCTACACTAAACAACAGATTTTCAATGGAGATAAAACATACTTCTATTAGTAGAAAATGCCATCTAGGACTTTCATAGCTAGAGAGAAGTCAATGCCTGGCTTCAAAGCATCAAAGCACAGGCTGACTCTCTTGTGAGGGGCTAATGAAGCTGGTGCTCTTAAGTTGAAACCAATGTTCACTTACCATTCCGAAAATCTAGGGCTCTTACTAATTATGTTATTAATTATGCTAAATCTACTCTGCCTGTGCTCTAGAAATGGAACCACAAAGCCTGGATGACAGCACATTTGTTACAGCATGACTTACTGAATATTTTAAGCCCACTGTTGAGACCTACTGTTCAGCAGAAAATATTCCTTTCAAAATATTATTGTTTATTGACAATGCACTTGGTCGCCCAAGAGATCTGATAGAGATGTATAAGTAGATTAATATTATTTTTATGCCTGCTAATACATTCATTTTGCAGCCCATGGATCAAGAAGTAATTTTGATTTTCAAGTCTTCTTAGTTAAGAAATACATTCCACAAGGCTATAGCTGATATAGATAGTGATTCCTCTGATGGATGTAGGCAAAGTAAGTTGAAAACTTTCTGGAAAGAATTCACCATTCTAGATGCCATTAAGAACATTCATGAATCATGGGAGCAGGTCAAAATATCAACATTAACAGGAGTTTGAAAGAAGTTGATTCCAACCTTGGTGGATAGCTTTGAGCGGTTCAAGACTCCAGTAGATGAAGTCATTGCAGTTGTGGTGGAAACGGCAAGAGAACTAGAATTAGAAGTGCAGCCTGAGGATGTGACTGAACTGCCACAATCCCATAATACAATTTTAACTGATGAGAAGTTGCTTCTTATGACGATCAAATAAAGTGGTTTCTTAAAATGGAAACTACTCCATGTGAAGATGCTGTGAACATTGTTGAAATGGCAACAAAGCATTTAGACTAATACATAAACTTGGTTGATTAAGGCAGTGGCAGGGTTTAAAAGGATTAACTTCAATTTTGAAAGAATTTCTACTGTGGGTAAAATGCTATCAAATGGCACCACGTGGTACAGAGAAATCTTTAGTGAAAGAGTCAATCAATGCAGCAAGCTTCACTGTGGTCTTATTTTCAGAAATTGTCGCAATCACCCTTCCTTTAGCAACCAACACCCTGATCCATCAGTAGCCATCATATTGAGGCAAGATCCTCCACCAGCAAAAAGATTATGACTTGCTGAAAACTCAGATGGTTTTTTTTAAAGCATCTTTTAGCAATAAAAGTATTTTTAAATTAAGGCGTGTACATTTGTAGACATAATCGTATTGCACACTTAATAGACTACAGTATGAAGGTATAATGTAAATGTAACTTTTATATGCACTGGAAAACCAAAAATTTTGTGTGATTTGCTTTATTGTGATATTTGCTTTATTGCTGTGGTCTGGAATTAAACCTGCAATATCTTTTATGTATGCCTTTATTTACCTTTTCTGGTGTTTTTCATTTCTTTCTACGGATTTTAGTAACTCTCTGAAGTCATTTCTGTTTAGCTCGGTAGACTTCTTAGAGAACTTCTAAGGTAAGCCAGTCAGCAATAGATTCTCTCAGTTTTTGTTTTTCTGGGAATGTTTGTATTTTGCATTAATGTTTGGAGGATAGGTTTTTGGGGTACAGTAATTCTGGTTGATGGTCTTTTCCTGTCATCACTTGGAATGTGTTATCCCACTGCCTTATGGTGTCCATTGTTTCTAGTGAGAAGTCAGGAAAATTAATTTTACTGTTGCTCCCCTATACATGAGTCTATTTTCTTTTGCTGCTATTGAGATTTTCACTTTCTCCTTAGCTTTAAAACGTTTTACTGTGGTATGCTTATGTGCATACGTCTTTGTATATTTTCATCTTGGGGTTTGGTGAGCTTCTTGGATGTGTAATTAAAAATGTTTAAATTTAGGAAGTTTCGGCCAATATATCAATATATTAAATAATTCTTTCTGCTTCTTTCTTTCTCTCTGTGTATTTTTGGGACTCCCTTTACACATATATTTGTGTGCTTCATATTGTCTCGCAGGTCTCTGAGGCTCTCTTTATGATTTTCAGTCTTTTTAACTCTTAGTTTTTCAGATTGAATAATTTCTACTGATCTTTCTTCAAGTTTAAGAATTATTACTTCTATCTCAAATCTGCTGTTGAACCCTTCTAGTGATTTTTTTTTTCATTTCAATTATTGCACAAGAGTGCAATAATTGGCCAATTATTGTGCATAGCTTGGCCAATATGTGTGCATAGCTTGAGCCTTCTCCATTCTTTATTTCACACATGCTGCTGGGACTCTCTTTGCCCCAGTCACAATGACAACTCAGAATAGTAGAGCTATTGGCCCACCTGTTTCCCCATTCTGAGATTATCACTTTCACCGAGTGACCATCACACACTGCTCCACATTGAACAAGCCACCTTTAACTATAGCAGCCTCATTTCTGGTCCTCATACCCTAGAGAAGCTTCTGTGTCAACCGGATGGGGGATTGGGAAAAGCCCTAGGCACTATGGTCACAGTCTTACCCTGCTACTATTTGAATATCAGTAGGTTTTCAAGCATAACAGATCTCAGATGGCTGTATGTATGTAGCCCATTTTCAGCATGCCTAAATGGTTGGTCTGTCGGTTTTATCCAGCTCTTCGAGCAGAGAGCCTTTGCTCACATCCTCACACAACCATAGCTGGAAGTCTTATGCATTCCCACCACAGCGTATTATTTTTATTACTACCCTTCATTACAAAAATTGAACTGATGAAATTACATCTGAAATTATTTCCTTTCTGCTTGAAGAAAACCTATTAGTATTTCCTTTAGTTCATGTCAGCTAGTGACAATTCTGTAATTTAAAAATGTATCTGAACATGCCTTTATTCATCTTTGTTCTTGAAAGATATTTTCTCTGATTATGAAGTTCTTAGGTTGGTGGTTATTTTTTTGGCACATTGGTATCATCATTCTATTGTCCTCTGTATTTTGTATTTCTTGTGGAAAAGCTAGTGCTCATTCTAATTGTTACTTTTTAAAAGTAATTTTTGGGTACTTCTTGCCTGTTTTTAAGACTTTGTCTTAGTCTTTGGTTTTCTACAGTTTTACTTTGAAATATTTATGTAGGCTTTTAAAAAATTGTGCTTCGGATTTGTTGGAATTCTTGAATCTATAGATTGATTTTTTCATCACCTTTGGACAGTTTGCAGCCATTTTATCATCATATATTGCCCCTTTATCTCATAGCTTCTACTGGATTCCAGTGAAACGTATTTAGACCTTTTACTGTGTTCTCATTGTCTTTTATTCCCTCATCTGTTTTCCTCTCATAGTTTTATCTCACTTTGCTTCATTTTGGACATTTTCTTTTAATCTATCATCTAACTTAATTCTCTCTTTAGCTGTGTCTAATCCACCATTAACCTATTCACTGTGTTTTTTATTTCAGTGATTATATTTGAAATTGGGAAATTTAGTTCTATTTAGCTCAAATCTGCATTCATTTTTAAAAAATATAGTTTTCAATTCTCTGCTGAAATTATCAGTCTTTTCTGTTGTCTCCTGGGACTTATAAACATAGTAATTTTGAAGACTGTTCCTGATCATCCCGATATCCAGAGCCTCTGTGTGTCTATTTCTATTGTCTGTTGACTTTGCTGGTTTTATTTATGTTGTCTTGTCTCTTCATTTGCTTGGCTATGTTTAGCTATGTGGTGGATATTTTATATGCAAAATTGCTTGCCAAAATAACTCAAGGTCTAGGATTGTAGGTATTCTCTTTCAGAGAATATTTTTGTTTGCTTCTACCAGTATCCTAGTGAACACTAGAATTTAGCATCACCTCAATGCAATTTCACAGATCGAGATTTTCTGGGTGTCCAGATGACTGGAAGCTGGACTCGCCAACTTCCTGTTCCCACTTGCTTCTGCGGTTCCGAATGCAGGACTGCATTCCAAAGTATAGGCTTTGTTTCAGTGTCCTCCCCTTTGGTAAAGCCCAACTCTTGTCCCCAACCCCTGTGAAGCTAACAAAAGTGCCACTCATCCTTTAGCTGCGTTTTCTAGATTGGATTTTTTCCTTTACTGCCCCAACCCCCGCAAAAAACTAATCATATGGAAAAAAAAAAAAAAAAAAGCAGGTTCAGCCATGCACTCCGCTCTGGGGTCGTTTGGCCTCAGTCAGGGGAACCTAAGACTAGAACCCCCACCCCCACCCAGGCTGTGTTTCTACACTCCCCAGACAACCTTCCTGTAATGATGGCCTCCCAGGCAACTCATGGCATTGAGGTCTGCAGTCTATGAGATGAGCCCAGTGAGAAGGAGCATGGACTTTGGAGTCAGACAGACTGGAGTCAAGTTCCACATAACTTGAACTTGAATTCACTGTGTCATTAATGAACTTGCTGTGTCATCTTAGAAAGTTACTTAACAAAAAAGTAAATAAACAAAGGCAGGGTATGGTGGCTCACGCCTGTAACTCCAGGACTTTGGAAGGCCAAGGCAGGAGGATTGCTTAAGCTCAGACATTTGAGACTAGCCTGGGCAACGTAGTGAGACCCTGTTTCTATTAAAAAAATAAAAATAAATACTAAAAAATGAAAAAAAGTTACTTAATCTTTCTGAACATCATCTGTAAAGTGGGCTTATGATAATACTGACCTCATAGGGTTGTGAGAATTAAGTGAAATAATCCATGCAAAACCCTCAGGACAGTGCTTGGCACAGAGGGTGAACTTAGCCAATGAAAGCTATTATTATCAATTTCATTGTCTGGAGTCTGGTCTCTCTGTTTCTCACTGGGAGTCGTGGCCGTCTGGTGAATCTGAGAATGAGGCACTCCAAAGATGAATATTTGCGGTTCTGGTGGGCTTTGTCCTCTGGTGAGTTTTCTCTAAAGGGACTGATCATTTTGTTGGGCATCTTCCAAATATCAGTATGTGGAGGTTTTTCTCTGGTTTTTCTCTGAGACTGTTCAGTGTTCCTGAAGAAAGATCTTTCAGTTCCCTGTGTGAAAGTTGTCCTGCTGATGTCAGTGTGGGGCGCGGAAAGGGGACAAGTGTCTGACAATCTTTGTGCTGCACTGTAATTAAGCTCCTCTTTTCAATGCCTTGTCTGCTGTCACCTCAGGTCCTGAGCCCCTCCCTGTCACCTGCTCCAAGGAGATGAGGCCAGGGGGGTGGCAGTGAGCATAGATGGGCACCTGGCTCCTGGGGTCTCTTACAGGTGTTGGGGAACAGGTAGATTATTTCAGTGCAGAGACCTTCAACTTTTCCTCGCTCCCCACTCCCATTGTCTGCTGGATCTGGGGCTTCCACGTCCTGAGGCTCCCGGGGCCTGTTGGGGAACCGGTCCTCTTTGGTACCTCCTTCACATGTACTTGGGATTATAGTTCCTCTGTCCCATTGAACTTCCTTCCATTCGCTTTTCATCTCTTTCAAACATTTGTTGAGGTCTCTTGCCTGTTCCCTTTGTCCTGGTGGAGATCAGAGATGGGCACTGGAGTCTCAAGACTTTGCTTCTCTGTGCTGAGCAGGCCTCACTACGTTAGCCCCTCCATGAGATTATCAATCCCCGCACATCCCTGACCGCCTTCTCTGGACACTCTTGGTCTATTCCTGGGGAAGGCCTGGAGCTAAGAACAGGATTTGGAGGAAAGTTTGAATAGCACAGACCAGCGAAGGTCCCTCTTCTCTTCTGGGCATCAGATCTTTTTTAATGCAATCCACATATATAGTTTGCTTTGTGAACTGGTACCTCCCATGGGCCAGTTAGTATGAGTCAAGGTGAGGCGGGGGCAGCACCAGGGGTGGGAGACCATAGGACAGAGCCAATACCAGCAGACTCGGCGGGGAGGGAACCACAAGAAGCAGCTTCCAATTTAGTGTGAAAAAGAGATTCCTTCCCCTGAAACTGTCCAGGGAGGGTTTGCCAGGTGGGAGGAAGAATTCTACCATGGCAGGTGGGGAGTAGGGTCTGGGTGCTGGAGGAAGTGCAGAGGGGAATTTGGGCATTTAATGGGGTATGAGAGGCAAGGAACTGGATTCCTTCGAAGGCCTATGAGATTCTATGTCTTCCTGACAGAAAGAATTCCATCTGATTGGTGAGAAGCTCCCATAGGCTGCCCCTTGAGAGTACAAATGCCATTTGTGTTGCCTTAGCACTCAACCCATTGCTGTGGGAAACTCTTTTCCCAGCAAAGGGAAAGGAATTCTTTCTTAATTTTAATTTTAGATTTAGGGGGTACATGTGCAGGTTTCTTACAAGGGTATGTTACATGACACTGAGGTTCGGGCTTCTATTGATCCCATCACACAGATAGTGAACGCTGTACCCAATAGGAAGTTTTTCAGCCCTTGCCCTCTCCCTCCTCCTTTTGGAGTCCCTGCTGTCTACTCTTGTCATCTTTTTGCCCATGTATACCCAGTGTTTAGCTCCCACTTATGAGTGAGAATGTATGATATTTGGTTTTCTGTTTCTGTGTTAATTCACTTAGGATAATGGCCTCCAGCTGCATCCATGTTGCTGCAAAGCTGGGATTTTATTCATTTTTATGGTTGTGTAGTATTCCATGGTGTAGATGTACCACACTTCTTTTTTTTTTTCTTTCTTTTTTCTTTTTTTTTTTTTTGAGACAGAGTCTTGCTGTGTCGCCCAGGCCGGAGTGCAGTGGTGCGATCTCGGCTCACTGCAAGCTCCGCCTCCTGGATTCATGCCATTCTCCTGCCTCAGCCTCCCAAGTATCTGGCACTACAGGCACCTGCCACTACACCCAGCTAATTTTTTGTATTTTTAGTAGAGACGGGGTTTCACTGTGTTAGCTAGGATGGTCTCCATCTCTTGACCTCGAGATCCGCCCGCCTCAGCCTCCCAAAGTGCTGGGATTACAGGCATGAGCCACTGTGCCCGGCCAACATTTCTTTATTCATTCCACCGTTGATGGGCACCTGGGTTGATTCCACGCCTTTACCATTGTGAATAGTACTATGATAAACATACCAGTGTAGGTGTCATTTTGGTAGAACAATCTGTTTTCCTTTGTGTATATGCCTAGTCATGGGATTGCTGGGTCTAATGGTGGTTCTATTTTCAGTTCTTTGAGAAATTTCCAAACTGCTTTCCATAGGGGCTGAACTAATTTACATTCCCATCAACAGTGCATAAGCATTCAGGAAGGTAATTTTTTTTTAAATGAGGCACAGGACAAAGATCCTGGCTATTTCCCTCAAGGCCAGTCACCCCATTGCCCATCTTGCCAGCCCCTCCACCTCCCTGACCTTGGCTCTAGCCTTTCTTTGATCCTTGCACAGCTGGGCTTGGTCCAGCCTCAGGGCCTTTGCACCGGCTCTTCTCTTGGCTGGGGTGCTCTTTCCCCAGTTCCTCACAGCTCTTGCCTCGAATGTCAACTGCTCCTGGCCACCCAGTCTAAGGTGGATCTCCTTCATTCTCCATCACAGGAACCTCTGCGAGTTTCTCTTTTTTATTTCTCAAATCCCTATCTGCAATTATTTAAATTATGTAGGTATTTGTTTCTGGTTTGCCTCTCCCTTTATAAAAGGAAACCCCACAGGCTCAATGTATTAGTCTGTTTTCATGCTGCTAATAAAAATATACCTGAGACTGGGTCATCTACACAGGAAAGAGGTTTAATGGACTTACAGTTCCACATGGCTGGGGAGGCCTTACAATCATGGCAGAAGGCAAGGAGGAGCAAGTCATGTCTTACATGGATGGCAGCAGGAAAAGAGAGAGCTTGTGAGGGAAACTCCTCTTTATAGAACTATCAGATCTCGTGAGATGTATTCACTATCACGAGAACAGCATGGGAACGACCCACCCCCATGATTCAATTACCTCCCATTGGTTTCCTCCTACAACACGTGGGAATTGTGGGAGCTACAATTCAAGGTGAGATTTGGGTGGGGACACAGCCAAACCATATCCCTTGGGACCTGTCTATCCTTCACATCGTACTGGGACTGGTGTAGAGCTAATACCCATGCTAACAAATGCGGTGGGAATGGGTAAGTGAATGAGGGAAGTAGGGAGGGAATGAATGAATGAGTCAGTGAGTAGTGCCTGTGATCTTAGAGCACCTGGTTGTAAAGCTCCTGGGTGAGGGCAAGAGGAGGGGGCATTTGGGCCTCCACCCTGCTGAGAACCAGGGATTCACATGTGTGTAAACCCAGTCTGTGTCTAATTGCCCAGAAAGCTTTACTGGGGGCCGATGATGTGCTGGGAGTGAATCAAAACTGACTGAATTTCCTGATGCTTTGGAAAACACAATAAATAACTCCATTATATACTGTCATTTAATATGCTCTATGATAAAACAGCTCCTCTATGTTAGAAATAAAACAGCGAGAGGGAGAAAGTGCTGGGAGGACCAGCTGCAATTTAAAATCATGTACATATCTCCTCAGGGTTATTACAGAAAAATATAGTAAAATATAACACATTGCATGTCATATTCATTCTAATATTACAGACAATACATCCCTTGTTATAACACTGTATAATATTGTATAATATAGTAATATGACATATAATACAATATGTATATGATAACATGTAGGTAATTGTAACATAATTATATGATATAATAAATTATATGTGATGATGATATATAATGATATACTGTATTATGTGCTATATTACTTATATTCATGTGGAATTCTGACCTCCTGCAGGCAGGCTCAAGGCTGGCTTCCATGGGAGCATGGGGAGTGCCTTGGGCCCCCTAAGACTAAGATACTAGGTAGCCTCAGTTCTAGTCCCGTGACCATCACTGCATGTCTCCGAGACTCAGCTGCTCACCACAAGGATTGTGGGGATGATTACATGAAAAGGGATGAGGGAATTATCCTTAATAAGCACCTACTAGGTGCCAGTTACTTTTCACACCCAGCAGAATGAGTCTTCCAACACTGCAGGCTGACATTCCTTTTAACTTATTATGATTATTATTGACATTAAAAAAGAGCTGAGAATTGGAGGGCCCAGCATAATCATTATACAGACACGAACTCTCCCGCACCTCTGCCCCAGCAGCAGCCGTTGTTGTCTCATTCTGCTGCTCTCATTTCATCCCAAAGTCCTTAGTTGTCTGTGTGTGTGTGTGTGTGTATGTGTGTGTGTAGGGGGAGGGGCTGGAATGTTTTTAAGGAAATCCTGGACTTTACAGATAAGGATTAAAAAAAAAGTAACCACGGAACTCTCATGGCATCTAAAAAAAATTGACAATAATTGCTTGCTATCTTCTAGCTTAGTCCATGTTCAACCACCCATGCTCCTCTCAAGGGTGTTTTTTCACATCCAATTTATTCAAATCAGGATCCCCGTAAGATCCACATAGTGCTTTTGGTTGACAAGTCCCCTTAAATGTCCTTTATAACATGTACTCCCCCTGCTTTTCATTTCCATGCCGTTTATTTCTTGAACAAGCAGGGTCAAAGTGTGTCCTATGGACACGCTTTGGAAATGAATGAGTGGACGAGTGAGTGAATGCATGATAGCTCACACTCATTCTCTCGGGGCATCTTTGCATTAAAGGTGGGCAAGTTTTGAATTCAACCTGAGGCCTCAAGGATGTGTGCAACCCATGGTACTTGAATTTACTTATTGACTGTTGTTTTTGAAATCCTTATTTCCCAAAACTCATGGAAGGAGCTGACCTCTGGCAGGAAATGTGGAACTGGCAGTGTGTTGTGCAAGCATGTGCAATCCCAGTCCTGAGCTGGACTTCTCAGAGAGGCTGGGCATTATTTATGGAGACGTCAGAGTGACAGGGGGGACTTCTGGCCAGGAACTGCCGGTGGTGTCACATCCTTAACCTGGCTGACATCGGAACACCCTGGGGGGAGCATTTCTCCAGGAAAGGATGGTGGGTCAGGAGCCCCCATGGTGTCTTTTCAAAGCAATAATAAAGATATCAGAAGGGCAATCTGTCAGGCGCAGACACTACTGGGCCTTGCTGAAGCTGGGCAGATGGTGCAGAGGAGAACAGGGCTGGGAACCAGATGTTTCATTTCCTGAAAATAGACATGTCAGGTCTTCGGGGCTGTCAGGTGCCCCCTCATTAGCCCATCAGCCTAAATGGAGCCATTGAGCACTGACATCTCACTCAGCTGTGGCACCTGGCAGAGGACCCAGGCCCAGAGCTGTCCAGCCTGGGACCCTGGCCTGGGGTCTGAAAAGGCCAGGAAGGGGGCAGCTACAGTGGATAGTCCTTTCCCCTCTACCGATGAGGAAACTGAGGCAAAGAGAGGGGACGGTGCTTCAAAAGGCGGCAGCGATTCAATGGCAGAGATGGAATGGATCAGGTTTCAGCTCAGGGGTTCATAGAATTTCAGTGCTCAGCGTCTTGGGGAACCCACACGAGAGGGCTTCTGGTTGATTCAGATGCTCCTGAGTTGTTCTGGAGCTGCCCTGCCCCTTCCCATTTTTGCCATATCCTCAGGAGACTTGTCTTTGGGCTCATCTTACTTCAAGCACACTCACGTTTTTCCACTTAAACAAATGGAAACTTGATAAACTGCCTTCAACAACGACAATCCCAAACCCAGCATCACACACCATGCTGCAAGGCAGTGTGTGATGAACGCACTGAACAACGAACCCAGTGATTTCTGAGGAGTGGTGATGAATGCTGGTGAGCATGTGTCTCAGGATGCCAAGCCTGAGGTCCGTTCCCTTGGCTAATAAAGGCAATGGGCGGACATTGGAGGGCACTAGAGACAGGCTGGCAGCAATTGAGACCTTCCCTACGCAGCAGTCAGTGGGAGGAGGGGATCATGGACCTTCTCATCAGGCGTGCTCACATTACTTAGTGTTCTGGTCTCATCTAATGGCATCTTTTGGGAAACTCAGGGAACCCAGGCCCAAAGAAGAGGGAGCAAGTGCTTAAAGACCCAGTGCAGGAGGCTGGTTCTGAAAGGCTCATGGCTAGGGGGCTGGCTCTGCTTTCCAGAGACCACCAGGCACTGGTGACCACACACAGAGACACACAGACACAGACACAGACACACACAGACACAGTCACGCACGCACAGAGACACATCCACGGAAGCACACAGACGCACACACACACACACAGGTGCAACCAGATGCACACACACAGATGCACACAGACACAGACACATGCACACAGATGCACACAGATACACACAGATACACACAGACACACAGAGGCACACACACACCATGTGAACGTGACCGTGGGGGAAGCACCTGCCCTCTCTGGGACTCAGTTTTCTCATCACTACAATAGGAACAATAACTCTCCCTTTTCTAGGTTGGTCGCGAGCCGTCATTGGGTCATTCAGTAAACACTTGCTGGACATTGGGTGTGAGGCATGTAGTAGGTGCTCAACACACAGAACCTCCTTCACCTCTCAAAGGAGGCTCTGACCTATGAGGCATCAGGTATTCGTGCCCACTCTGCAGCAGCGCACGGCCAAGGCTTTTCCTGCCTGTGCTCATTTGTCTGCCACTCCTTATGCTGGGTACCGTCTAACCATCTAACCCATGGGGAAACTGAGGCTCCCAGACATGAAGTCGTGTGCTTAGGCATGAAGAGGTGCTCTGGATAGTAAATAAGCTGGAGGCTTCTGGCAGGCAGAGGCAGCTCTGGGACTCAGACCCGGACCTTGGGACCCAGGAAATAGAGGCCCAGAAAGAACAGCCTCGCCTAGGGCCACCCACCCTCTAGGTGAGCGTCCAAGCTGCCTGCTGGTAATTCCAGATTCAGGGAGCTGAATTTCCAGCCCTGGGAGAAGAGCAAAGCCTGTCTCCAAGCCCCTTGGGGGAGAAGATGTGTAATTATTTCTGCCGATTGAATACTCTGACAAAAAGAAAGAGGGAGGAGGGAACAATTAGCCCCGCTTTGCAGGCCGCTGGTATTTCTCTTGCAATGAGCACTGCAGCCCGAGACGCTGTAATTAGGCTTTGGTAATAACAGGCTCGGTCGCTCCCGCGCCCTGTCAGGGAGAAGAATCCATCTTACGGGTAATTGTAGGGTTGGCGGTCTCTGAACATCTCTTTCCGCTAGCCTGGGCCTTTCCTGGGGGTGGCTGGCAGGGCTTTCTGAGCGAACACTGCCTGGGCTGGGGTGCAGGGAGGGGTGGGGGTGGGGACAAGTCCAGAGGAGCCTCCCTAAGAGGTGGGGTGAGGGGCTTCTCTGCCCCACTCCTGGTTACCTCCTGGTCCAAGCCCCCAGCCCCTGTCTGGATCATTGCCACAGCCTCTCAGTTCACCCTCCTGTGCTCCCTCACCCTCCTATGATCCCTTCTCCTGAGCAGCCAGAATGCATGCAACTAAACTGGAAGTCACAGCACCTTCCTTCTCTGCTCCAGACCCTCTGTGGCTCCCACCTTCCTCGGAGGCAGAGACAAAACCCTCACTCAGGCTGCAGGCTCACATCATCTGGCCTGACCCTCTCTGTCTACTTCCCCTGGCTCACTCTGCCTCTGTCCTGCTTTGTCCTCACTGTTTCCTGAGCATGTGCCCCCTGTCCTCACTTCAGGGCCTTTGCATGGGCTGCTCCCTCCTCCGGTGGTGCCTCTCCTCCAGATGCTTGCTCCTTCACCTCCATCAGGTCCTGGTTCGATGCTCCTTTCTTAGGGGCATTCACTCAGGCCTCTAGCACTTCCGATTTCCCTGTCCTACTTCATTTTTCTTCATCGTTTCTCACCCCTAACTCACCGTATATTTTACTCATAGCTTTCTTCCCCACAAGGCTGTCAGCTGCATGAGGTTAGAGGTTTTTGTCTGGTTGGTTCACTGCTGTACCCCCAATGGTGAAAACAGTGCCTGTCACATAGTGGGTGCTTAATAAATGACACAACTCACTTCACTCGCAGCATGCGCTCCCCTTCTTCACTTAAAGTTCTGGTCATCACTGAGGTTCCATTCAGAGGCACCCTCCTCCAGGAAGCCTGCCTGGAATCTCCCATGGGGAACACTTGCCTACTCTCCCCTCAGCCATTATTTGTTCCTGAGCCTGTTGCCGTGACCTCCTCTGGGGCAGATCCAAGGCTGAGTGTCCTCTGTATCTCTAGGGACCAGCATACTCTCAATGGAGAGCATCCCCTGGCCAGGCACCGTGCTGATTCAGGCCTACCTGAATCCTCTCACTTCATCTCAAAGTAACCCCATGAGGGAGGCATTATTACCATCATCCCCATTTTGCCAAAAACAGAAGCTCTTTTAGCCAATGGGGTCTAGAATATTTTGATGGCAAACCCTTATCAGCAAAAAAAGAGTCCAACTTGATATAGATCCCCATGTTCTGCCATCTATTCATTTATAAATTGTGTGCTAGTTTTTATTTTTATGTATACAATTTATTTATATTTATTTTATCAAATAATATATTAAAACATTGAATAAATATTTATCTATGTTTGTAAAAATAGGTGCTAATAGCTATACAAACAATTGCATAAAACATAATATTGAAGAGATGGATAAAGAGAAAGATGTCCTTATGTATTCTTCCTTTCCACCATGGATCGTGCCCAGCCTCTGGGCCTGCATATCCCATTTTGGAGCTCAATATGCTGTGGAAAGGTGAAGCAATGAGTGAGGGCAGGAGTGAATATGCATGAACCATGGCGTTTAGGAGCAGAGGCTTTGGAACCAGACTGCTTGGTTGCCTTCTTCACTTACTAGCTGTGTGTCTTTGGGCCTGTTGCTTAACCTCTCTGAGCTACAGCTTTCTCAGTGGGCATGGTAACAGCCTCAACTTCAGAGGGCTGTGGTGGGGATTAAACGAGATCATTTATATAGGTGCTTGAAACAGGGCCTGGAATCTTGTTAGGTGTTGCTATTGGGAAAATATTTCTTCCTGGAAATAAGGCTGAAAAAAATAGCAGAGGTCAGGAAGGGAAAGACTGAGAATTCAGGAAAGAAAGCTTGTCATCAGTCCCCTGAACTCCTTGTTAATGCTGATGTGCACCTGGAGTGAAAGCCCTTTTTTCAGTCAGCATGTGACAAGATTGGGTGGGTTAGGTTGTGTGTAACCAGACCAGCTTCCCCATCTGCACAATGGGAGAGCAGTGCACAGTGGCTGGGCTGGGAGACTTGGATGACTTAATGGGAGTGAAAGGGCTTTGCTGGCCTGAGGAGGAGGTAGGGGCTCTGGAAGCCAGAGCTGCAAACCTGAGTGACTTTTGGCCAAGTATGTTTCTTGTGAGGGCTGTAAGTTATTTACCCTTTGTCCAAATTGCTAGCCCTGGAGCTGGGTGCAGTGGTGCATACCTGTAGTCCCAGGAGGAGGCCTCTGAGGCTGAGGCGGGAGGATCCCTTGAGGCTAGGAATTTGAGGCCATCCTGGGCAACATAGTGAGACTGTCTCAAAACATTTCACCCCTAACTAATCTGTGGACAGACTACATGAGAATCACCTAGAGGGCTGTTAAACAAAAACAAAAGGAATCCCAGGTCCTATCCCAGCCCATTGGAATCATAGGAGTTAGGGCTCAGAAATCTTTATTTATAATAAGTTCTCCCAGGAACTCTACAGCATGACTGATTTGGAAATGGTTGTTTTACATAATTCATATTACCTGCCTTATGATTTTGGAGAGACTAGCAATCTCTCTCTGTGAGGGGTTATGGACCAGTGGTCAGGGTTGAACAAGGCTAAAGTTCAAATTGTACCATCTTGGATATTTTATTTCTTGCTCTGAGCTTCAGTTTTTTTCTTTCTTTTCTTTTCTCTCTCTCTCTCTCTTTTTTTGAGACAGGGTGTCACTCTCTCACCCAGGCTGGAGTGCAGTGCCTAGATCTTGGCTCACTGCAACCTCCACCTCCTGGGCTCAAGCAATCCTCCTGCCTCAGCCCCCTAAGTAGCTGGGAGTACAGGCACAAGCCACCACGCCTGGCTAATTTTTGTATTTTTAGTAGAGACAGGGTTTCACCACGTTGGCCAGGCTGGTCTTGAACTCCTTAGCTGAAGCATTCCACCTGCCTTGGCCTCCCAAAGTGCTGGGATTACAGGCATGAGCCACCGCACCCGGCCTCAGCTTCAGTTTTTTCGTCTGTAAGATGGGAATAGTAAGAACACATATTTTTCTAGAAAATGAGGCCTGATTCTTCTGGCAGAGGTCTGTGTTGGAAAGGGCTCGACATGTAAGGAGGCAAGGTTATTGCTATCATCATCATCATCATCGTTAGTATTTATTATGTTGTATTACATGTGAAGTATTTCTTCCAGGAATGTAAATTCAGAAAAGGTAAGAGCTTGGATGTCACAGAAGAGAAAGACCTTTGCCACCAGTTCAGAGCAAAACAGCATGTAAGCCATTTGCTAAACAGGTACAGAGAGGCCTCAAAGCAAAACCAAATCCTTCCTCCACCTTCACGTGACTCTACGGCGTCATGTGTTGTGCGTAGGTGACAAAACCCGTTAATTGCTTCCTCTTTGTTTGCAGTGAAAGAATGACTACATACACAGAATCAAAGGCTGAAAATAAGACAGCCATATATTGAAACACGGACACTATTCTTCAATGCAAACACATTTTTAATTTTCCAGCAAACTTAAAATGGCCTTTAGCATAATTTGATATTAGCAAAATCATGGATAGATATAGCAACTCTAAAGTATTCAGGTTTTTAATTGCCTAGAGTCCCTCAGCGAAGGAGCCTGGCCTTGGTAAGCCCTTTCCTCCCTCATTAGTGCATTATAAATGATTTTTAATTGGGCGAAAGGGCATCCTGCAGGTCCCTTGATGGGAGCTGTCAATAATAAAATAGGAACACACTGAAGAAGACGGGAGCCTGGCGCTTGGTATCATGAGAACGCTCTAAGCATACTCCAGAGTGGTTTGAAGTTTTTCCACGTAATTTTTTTATTTTTATTTTTTTGAGACAGAGTTTTGCTCTTGTCGCCCAGGCCAGAGTGCAGTGGCATGATCTTGGCTCACTGCAACCTTTGCCTCCTGGGTTCAAGCAATTCTCCTGCCTCAGCCTCCTGAGTAGCTGGGATTACAAGCACCCACTACCATGCCTGGCTCATTTTTGTGTTTTCAGTAGAGATGGGGTTTCTCCATGTTGGTCAGGCTGGTCTTGAATTCCTGACCTCAGGTGATCCGCCTGCCTCGGCCTCCCAGAGTGCTGGGATTACCGGCGTGAGCCACCGTGCCCGGCCTCCAAGCAATTTTTAAAATGACTTTATGCAAAGCAGTCATTGCATCTGTGATGATCCTGACAGTTTGACTAAAAAAATTTCTTAGGCTTTCACGGCAAATATGATTGAAACAACATTGCAAAAGAATACTTTGCCCTTGAAATCTTGTTCTAAGCGTATTTACACTTAGATTACTTACAATATGAAACACTCAGTGAAAAGGACCTTTAAAAATCAGCCCCAAATCAGGACTTTGGCATCCTGGCTTTCCCCGGAATAATGGGCAGGCTTGGATGATGCACAAACTTTCTGTGATATCATCAGAGCCCATCAAAATTTTGGCCAGGGGAATTTGGGATGTGGGAAACATGAGGTTTAAAAGATCCTTTTCATGTAGCTCTTAGGAAGACAATAATATTATTCTTTAGGCATTGATCCATGATTCCAACAAAGTCCTGCCCACCCTTTAATTCAAATGTCTTGTCCAATGGCTGTTACATCTGAAGCAGTTTGTCTTTTCTTTTCTTTTTGTTTTATTTTGAGACGGAGTCTTGCTCTGTCGCCCAGGCTGGAGTGCAGCGGCCGGATCTC
>NW_012116377.1:1954650-2066040 GCF_000951035.1 Colobus angolensis palliatus
AACTTGGCTGTCCAGTGGCTCATGGGTATAACCTTCATAGCAGTTGTTCTTTGTGCCTTTCAGAAGAATCACACAGTGAGCCCACTATGCTGGGACTGGTATTTTTCACCTTCAGAATTTCAGATACAGAAGGTTTGGAGTGGGGCCCTGAAATCTGTAGCTTATCCCAAGTCTCCTAGTGATTCCTATGCAGGAGGCCTGCGAACCACACTTTGGGAAACAGTTATTTGCCAGCTTCTGTCTATATTTCCTTCAGTACTGGGTGCATTTAGCTCATTAAAGTTCTGGGGGAGGGGTCTTTAATATACTGCACCACTGACAGGATGATTGATTACTCTGTGGGTCACTGGAATAGAGATGCACACAAACATTTGTGGAATGTCATCAACGGTATTTTCAAGAAGGCCCATCAGAAATGAAAATATGTGCAGTAGCGTGATAATACCTTTGCCAGATTTTAACAAAAACTCAGGCATCGCTATTTTAATTACAAGAGTTTTAGAATACATTCTGATATCTGATAAGCCAAGCCTTTAATCTTCTTCAGGGATGTCCTGTCCTGTTTCTTCTTGTCATATATATATATATATGCATATGTATATACATATATATGTATTTTTATATATGTAAATACAATATATATAAATATATAAATAAATTTTTATATATGTAAATATATATACATGTATTTTTTGTTATTTATCCTTTTTTAAAAAATTGAGATATATTACACAATTCAGGGGCTTTTAGTATATTCACAGTATTGTGTAAGCACTACCACAACCAGAACATTGCCATCCCAAAAAGAAACCCTGTCCCTATTAGCAACACTCTCCATTGCTCCAAGCAACCATAAATCTACATTCTTCCTCTATAGATTTGCCTATCCTGGATATTTCATATAAATGGAATCATGTAATACATGGCCCCTGTGTCAGGATTCTTTCATTCAGCATCATGTTTTCAAGGTTCATCCTGGTTGCAGGATGTGCCATACTTCATTCCTTTTCATGTCTGTATAATATTCCAGTGTGTGGATATACCACGTTTTGTTCACCTGTTAACCAGTTGATGGACATTTGGCTTGTTCCCACCTTTTGGCTATTGTGAATAGTGCTGTTATGAACATTTATGTACAAATTTTTATGTGAATTTATGTTTTCATTTCTCCTGGGTATATACCTAGGAGTGGAATTGCTGGGTCATATGACAACTCTAATGTTTAACTTTTGAAGATCTGTCATATTGTTGTTCATAGCCGTCACACCATTTTACATGGCCACAAGGAATATATGAAGGTTCTAATTTCTCTGCACTCTTGCCAGCACTTGCTATTATTTGTCTTTTTTATTGCGGTCATCCTGGTAGATGTGAATGGTATCTCATTATGGTTTTGATTTGCATTTTTCTTATGACTAATGATGTTGAGTATCTTGTTATGTGTTTTTGACCATTTGTCTTCTTTGGAGAAATGTCTATTTAAATTGTTTGCACATTTAAAATTAGACTATTTGTCTTTTTATTGTTGAATTGTTAAAGTTCTTTATTTATTCTGAATACTAGACCCTTATCAGATATGTGATTTACAAATATTTTCTCCCATTCTTTGGGCTGTCTTTTTTACTTCTTTTCCTTTCCTTCTCTTTTGGAGGGGGAAATGAGGCCTTGCTATGTTGTCCAGGCTGGCCTTGAACTCCTGGGTCCATGTGACCTTCCCACCTCAGCCTCCTAAATAGCTGGAACTACAGGTGTAGGCTGCTGTGCCTGGCTGCACTTTTAAAATGATATCCTTTGAGGCATAAAAGTTTTAAATTTTGATGAAATCTAATGTATCTATTTTTTCTTTGGTTACTTCTGCTTTAGGTGTCACATATAAGAAACTGTCATGTAATTCAAGATTGCCAGCATTTACTCCTATGTTTTCTTCTCAGGGTTTTATAGTTTCAGCTCTTACTTTTAGGAATTTGACCCATCCTGAGTTAATTTTTGTATATGGTGTGAGGTAGGGGTCCAAATTTATTCCTTTGCATGTGGATTTGCAGTTGCCCCAGGACCATTTGTTGAAAAGACTATTCTTTCTCCACTGAATTATCTTGACATCCATGTTCAATATCAATTGATCATAGATACATGGATTTATTTCTGGGCTTTTCTTTTCCATTTATCTATGTATCTGTTCTTATGCCAGTACCACACTGTCTTGATTATTGTAGCTTTATAGGAAGTTTTGAAATTGGAAAGTGTGAATTCTTCAACTTTGTTCTTTTTCATGATTATTTTGGGTCCCTTACGTTTGTTTGGGTTCCTTACATTTCCATATAAAGTTTGGGATCACCTGGTCAATTTATGCAAAAAAGGAAGTCAGAATTTTTATGGAATTGTGTTGTATCTGTATATCAGTTTGAGGATTATTTCCATCTTAACAGTATTAAGTCTTTTGATACATGAACATGGGATGTTTTATGTTAATTTAGGTCTTCAATTTCAACACTGTTTTATAGTTTTCAGTGTACAAGTCTTGTACTTCTTTCAGTAAGTGTATTCCTAAGCATTTTATTCTTTTTGATATTATTAAAAACAGACTTGTTATCATATTTTCATTTTTGGATTATTCGTTGCTAGTTATAAAAACATAACTGTTTTTTGTATATTCATCTTGTTTCTTACAATTTTGTTTAACTTGTTCATTAGCTTTATTTTTTTGTGGGCCAAATAATATTTTTAATCAGCTTGCCAAGGTCCCCAAATAAATCTGTTGGGATTTAATTGGAATTGTATTGGATCTATAGACAGTTTGCAGTTAAATTGACATCTCTGCAATATTATATATCCCTATTATGGCCATAAAATATCTCTCCATTTATTTAGGTCATCTTTAATATCTTTTAGCAACATTTTAATTTTCTGTGTACAAGTGTTGCACATAGAAAGTTTTTCTTAGATTTATTCCTAGGGAGTTTGTATTGTTTCTACACATTTACAAATGTGTCTTAAAAGGTAAGTTTTTAAAAGCCTTTTAGTTTCAGGGGTACATGTGCAGGTTTGTCATATAGCTAAATTATGTGTCATAGGGTTTTGGTGTACATATTATTTCATCACCAGGTAATAGGCATAGTAGCCCATAGGTAGTTTTTCAATCCTCTCCCTCCTCCCACTTTTCACCCTCAAGTAAACTCCAGTGTTACTGCTCCATTCTTTCTGTCCTTGTGTGCTCAATGTTTAGCTCCTACTTATAAGTGAGAACATTTGGTATTTGGAACTAACTACGTTAGTTTGATTGTGATAATGGCCTCCAGCTCCATCCATATCCCTGCAAAGGACGTGATCTCATTCTTGTCATGGCTGCATAGTATTCCATGGTGTGTGTGTGTATATATATACACATATATATATATATACACACACACACATATATATATATATATATATATCACATCTTCTTTATCCAGTCTACCATTGTTGGGCATTTAGGTTGATTCCACATCTTTGCTGTTGTGAATAGTGATGTGATGAACGTATGTGTGTATGTGTCTTTATGGTAGAATAATTTATATTCCTTTGGGTATATACCCAGTAACAGGATTGCTGGGTTGAATGGTAGTTCTGTTTTAAGTTCTTTGAGAAATCACCAACTGTTTTCTACAATGGCGGAACTAATTTATATTCCCACCAGCAGTGTACAAGTGTTCTCTTTTCTCTGCAACCTTGCCAGCATCTGTTATTTTTTTGAAAAAGGTAATGTTTTGAAATGTTCTTTGTTGGTATATAAAATACAATTGCCTTTTTCATATTGATCTTATAGTTAGCAACCTTGCTAAGCTTTTGCATTATGTTTAGTAATTTGTCTACAGACTTTTTGAGTTCCCAAGAATCAAGGATTAGGATTAATCAGATTCTGTGTATTTGAGGACAGGACGAAGGGAAAGAACCAAACTGATATCAATTTAAGTAAAATATTATTTGTTTCCTGATGGCATCACACTGAATTTAAACACAGTAAGCCATGCAATAGTATGGTCTATGCTATTAAAACCTTCATCTCTATTGGTTCTTTCATTGATCATGGGCTTGGATGTAATTCAAGAGGTGCAGAAGCTTATCTTCATCATGGGTAGAAGCAGAGTCTACAGAGGGCAGAACAGGAAGAGCAGTACTGGCCCTGCATTTCTCCTAGTAAAAGTTGAGGGGGCCAGTTAATGGCGTTAGACAGGAAGTGTCATGGCACCATGCAATGGAGGATTCATTTTGTGTTTGCACTCAAGCAGGAAGAGACTATTCCTCAAAGCCACTGAAGAAACCTATTTCCTGGTACAGAGATTTTGGGAGGCACAGTCCACAGGCATGGGTGAGTCTGAGTGAGAATACAGAAGACATAATCCTCCAATCACCAATCCAAGACCTAGAGCACCCTGAATTTGGAATTAGGGCCTGAAGTGAGGAAGTAGTAGGGCTATTGCCTTGCATAACTCAATCCGGATACACAATCCACATTGCATTCTAGAATTACTATTTACTGGGCACTTACTCTGGCCCAATCCTGTTCCAAGCCTTTTACTCCAAGGGCTTATCTCATCCTGCCCACATCCTTACTATTCTATTATATTATCCCTGTTTGTGTGATGAGGAAACTGAAGCTTGGAGGAATAAAAGGGCAGGTTTAAAGTCACCATCTAGTAAGCAGCAGAGTAGGGGCAGATTCTAGAATCCTGGCTTTCAATGGCTGTTCTATATGACTTCCCAGCCAGGAACAGAGAATATGAAACAGAGAAAGCCCCAGGGAGAGAGAAAAAGAGGGGCTCTGTCCAGATTTCCCCTGAATTTCCAGGTCTTAGCTCCTTTCACTTCTCAACCATTCTAATAAATCACTTTAAATTACTTTTTCTTTTTTGAGACAAGATCTTGCTCTGTCACCCAGGCTGGAGTGCAGTGGGGTGATGACAGCTCACCTCAGTCTCGAACTCCTGGGCTGCTCAAGCGATTCTACCACATTAGCCTCTCAAGTAGCTAGGACTACAGACATGCAACACCATGCCTGGCTAATTTTTTAATGTTTATTTTTGTAGCGATGACGATCTCACTATGATGTCCAGGCTGCTCTCAAGTCCTTTCTTGACCATCCCTCTTCATGATGCTGTTTCCTCCATCTGAAAAGTCTCGTCACATTTCTCTTGCTGAAAAACTTATTTCAAAATCTGGTGTACCATGGAACAGAATACAGAGCTCAGAAATAATGCTGCACACCTACAACCACTTTATCTTCGACAAAGGTGGCAAAACCAAGCAATGGAGGAAAGGACTCCCTATTCAATAAATTGTGCTGGGAGAACTGGTTAGCTACATGCAGAAGATTGAAACTGGACCTCTTCCTTACACCATATACAAAAATCAAGTCAAGATGGATTAAAGACTAAATGTAAAACTGAAAACTATAAAAACCTAGACAAAAGCCCAGATCATACTATTCTGAACATAGGCCATAGCAAAGATTTAATGACAAAGATGCCAAAAGCAATTGCAGCAAAAACAAACATGGACAATTGGGACCTAACTAAACTAAAGAGCTTCTGCACAGCAAAAGTAATTATCAACAGAGTAAATAGACAACTTACAGAATAGGAGGAAATATTTTCAAATTATGCATCCAACAGAGGTCTAATACCAAGAACCTATAAGAAACTTAAATAAATTAACAAGAAAATAATGAATAACCCCATTAAAAAGTGGGCAAAGGACATGAACAGACACTTTTCAAAAGAAGATCTATATGCGGCCAACAAGCATATGAGAAAAATGCTCAACATCACTAATCATCAGAGAAATGCAAATCATAATCACAATAAGATTCCATCTCACACCAGTCAGAATGACTGTCATTAAAAAGCCAAAAAATAACAAATGCTGGTGAGGTTGCAGAGAAAAGAGAATGTTTATATATTGCTGGTGGAAATGTAAATTAGTTCAGCTGTTGTGGAAAGTGGTGTGATGATTCTCAAAGAACTCAAAACAGAATTACCATTCACTGGGTATATACCCAAAAGAATAGAAATCATTCTACCATAAAGACACGTGCACTTGTGTGTTCATCACAGCACTATTTACAAGAGTAAAGACATGTAATCAGCCTAAATGCTCATCAACAGATAAAGAAAATGTGGTTCATATACACCATGGAATTGTACACAGCCATAAAAAGGAATGAGATTATGTCCTTTGAAGCAACATGGATGGAGCTGGAGGCCATCATCCTAAACAAACTAACACAAGAACAGAAAACCAACTACCAATTGTTCTCACTTATAAGTGGGAGCTAAATGTTAAGTACAGATAGACACAAAGAAAGGAACAATAGATACTGGGGCCTATATGAAGGTGGAAGGCGGGAGGAGGGAGAGGATTAAAAAAAACTGTCTATTGAGTACTATGCTTATTACCTCAGTGATGACATAATTTGTACCTAAAACCCCCACAACACATGATACCTATATAACAAACCTGCACATGTATCCCTGAACCTAAAATAAAAGTTAAAAAAGGTCTGGTGTATTTCATTGAGTCTAAAATATCACTGTTTGTAAGATGCACCTTTATTATACACACATCTGAGGAAAAAACATTCTGCCACTTAAACTTTGATGCAATGATTTCTTTTGAAAGCATTGGCATAATGCTTATCTTAAAAATTCCCTTGGAATTTTTATTTCATTAAAGAGTTCTTCTAGACATAGATTTTTTCATTCATCCCTCTGGTGCATAAAAAGAAAGAGCGTAATACATTGGTTAGGTTAGTCCTAAAGCTTTTTTACACTCAGAGTCTGAGTGTTTTGAATAATTTTTGACTCAGTCATTGATGTCTGGTTTTCTATATAGTATTGTCCCCTGTGTCATCAAGGTCATTGATGCTGCAGCATTTCTAAAATCTTCTGACACCTATTCTGCAAGTTCCCATGCTGGCGTTTTCTTGCTTGGCATGTGGTGGTCAACCACATGGTAACTCACATGGGTCAGTAACAGAAGGTGATAGAGCTTTTGTCTACTTGTGGAGATCTTCCCTGTTGGGATCTGGTAAAGTACTTGGTGGTCACTCTTCAAGAAAATATGATGATTCCTCCTATGGTAAACATTTGCTTCACTAATGTTGCCTTTATACTCTATTTCCAGAGGCAGCAACAACCATAGTCCACATCTACCTGGTGATGAGGATGGTGAGCTGCTGAGGTTCCTTCTCAGAGATGTTAGAGAAAACCAGGTGCATGGCAGAATTAACAAAATACACTGTCAGATGCTGCCTGCAGCCAGGAGGTGCCTGTGCTGGCTGGCATTCTGTTGTCTTGTGGCAATGTGTTTACCTGATGAGCCCTCTGAAGATGGTGAGCTCCTGGAGCAGGTGATATAGCCCATTTCTCTTGGTACCCCCAGGGCCTGGCCCAGGGAAATGTTTTGGGGCAAATAGATGAATTGAGTTAGACACACAGTAGCTGAGGGCAGAGATGGTGTAGAAAGATTCCAGAAAACACTGCAAAGCAGATGTAAGAACTCAAATCACAGAAGTCTGGGGCCAGGTTGTGTAGGGTCAATACGCCTACTTTGCCTGAGATAGACTCTGAAAGTGTCATAGCTTTCCAGCACAGAAAACAGTTGGTAACGATATAAAGGCAGACCTGAGATGTTCTTAAGAGATCTTGTCCAACCCTCACCAGATAGTATATGGAGGATCCAAGATTCAAACCTAAGTGGGTCTGGCTCCAACCATGGTGCCACTTTTCGCCACCTCTGGCCAGGCAGGGCTGCCTTGGGTAGCACCCAGCTCCCTGACACTTGAGGTTTACAGGTAGTGGCAGGAAACTTGGAAACTAGACCCAGTTCCACCTTTTGCAGTAGACAAAGGAGACTATGCGATATCCAGCATTTGGAAGTCTTATCAAATATGTTTAGCCCAGCTTGAATGTTTTATGGAAGAGAAAATAGGCTCAAATATCACCTCCTTTAGGAAGCATCTCCTTCCTCTTCCAAACACTCTTCAGTGCCCCAGGCCATTTGCCACTTGGTTGGTGGTTTGTCTGTTCCTCTGCCCTAGTGTACCAGCCATTCATGTCTGAGTTTCTCTCCTTGACTACATAATAAGCTTCAGTAAAGACCCCATTTCCTTCGAGTGGCCACATGATCTGGTGGAAGGAGGGTTGACTTTGAACCACTTATACAGCTGTGTAATATTGGGAAAGTTACCCATAATATCCATGCCTCAGTTTCTCCCATCTGTAAAACGGGGATGATAATAATAGTACATACCCTCATCTGTAGTTGAGTGGACTAAATGAGATTCATAATGGGAAAATGCCCCAAAGAGTGCAGGCATTACGAAGTGAGTTCTCAGTAAATGTGGAGTTTGAGTCATCATCGCCATCATCATCATCACTATCATCATCTAGGCTTTCTTCATAGTGTGAAGCAGGTGTTTGTCTCTGCAGCACCCCGTTACTCCTTCTCTGGCACATGCCCCATCTTCTTTTGCGAATTCACTCCTCTCCATACAATGGCTAGCCCCCAAGGTCCTGGTGGGTTCCACCCTAGCTCAGTGGCTCTGGTCCCATACAATCTGTGCATCACGTCCTCAGACACAGTGATTGGTTCAAGGATTATCACATAACTGAGGGCGAGCCACTCAGAAATTACAGCAATTCCAGGTCTTTGTGCTGTCTTTGCCTCCAGGGACTTTGAGCCGGGAAGATGTAGTGCTGACACCTCGATAGTCCTCCTTTCGCCCCAAAAGAGGAGCCTAGCTGAGAATGGAGCCAGTGCAGAAGGTGTAGACCCCATAGAGGGAGTAAGAGACATCAGTACCAGTGACATAATTTGACCCTGAAGGCAGATCTATACCTTTTAAATTATGTGAGCAAAAGAATAATAAAATAAAATAATTAAAAATTGCTAAAAATCCCTTCTAGATTAGGTTAGGTTTTCTGTCATATGCAACTAAAAGGGTCCTACACAATAGTTATTCCAAGTCTGTATGACAGACAAATTTACATATATTTCTAATTGAATTTTTAAAAGAACTTATGCACATATTTAAAATACAGTGCAGTCAGTGTGGAGATTACAAGATACTTGGCCTTTGACTGGCTTATACATACAAATGCCTCGCTCTGTGCCTGCCTGGAAACCCGGTCGCCTGCTTCCCTCCACATCCTCCACAGGGTCTGAGCTGCAACCAAGCTGTCTTGTGCTAACACTGCTACCCTGTGGCCAAGGGCTGACTCAATGTCCTTCCCACACCTTTCTTCATCTCAGCTCAATTCAGGCAATTTGGTAAGTTGTGGTTTGCTTTAGGAGCCCCGTTCATCTTTTCCCATCCCCACCTTTGCCCCTACCTGTTCTCTAGACAGTGTCACTTTAAGCCACCTTCTGGGCTAGGCTCCCATGGCTTAGAGCTCAAACTGCTGTCTCCCCTTTCAAACAAGTATATTGTAATGGTTCCTCCTCTCTCCAGAAATCAAATTCATGCATAGTATTATCTACTTGCAACCCATAATTTAAACAAATCAACATAATTCCCTGGTTGTCATATTAAAGTGAAATAATAAGAAAAATAACTTGTGAGAAAATAACATATATTTCATTACATAAATGCTTGAGTAAGACTACCTCAAAAGGGAGGATAAAGTTGTCAAATGATTGCACCTATTTAATAATGAATACATGTAGATTTAAGAGAAATAAGACATTCTAACTGAACAATGTGACACTCTGAAATAAAGGGCTAAAATATACATTTATACATATGCATAGAATTCACTATGAATACAAAACTGCAAACACAGACAGACACAGGGGTAGTTCATAGGTTGCTGGGGGCTGCAGGTGATTTTCTGAAACAGTGAACCATTCTTGGAAAAGTCCTAGGAATAGAAAGCATAGCTATCCTTGGATACCTGGTATCATACCTGGTAAGTTCATGTGCATTAAAAAACCTTGCAAATAATAAAGCCACTCTGTTTAAATGGAAAATTGAGTGAAACTCTGGACACTGGTCATCATAGGTCCAATGTTCAGCATCTCAGGATGCTCTCTGCAAAACGGGAGTAGCTCCACCTGCCAACCACTGGTCGACATAAACACCCCATAATTGTCCATATGCCCCTGGGGTGATACAACTGCCTTTGAAAAGCTCTAGTCTAGGAAAGAGTCTGACAGCTGCAGGAACCAGGCTGGACTCTGTGTAGCCGTGGGCAAACTGCTCCCTGAGCCTTGGTTTTCTACTCCGTAAAGTGGGGCATTTTAATGTCAGGTAAGATGGTGCATTCACATGAGGCAGGCACTCAGCAGACAGTTCTGTTGTCTCTTCTGTGGTCCTCAGTCAGGCCCTCCATTCCCTGCTCTTCCTTGCACTCCAGGATGCTGGGCATCAGGCCCTCCTAGCCCTGCCTGCTTTAGCAGCCTCCATGGGTTGCCTCACATTGCATCTAAGCTCCCTCATCCCCTGAAGGCCAGTGCCATCATCCAGAAGCCTGAAGTGAACTCTAACAGTCTCTAGCTGTCTCCCTCCAACATTGCCCAGACACCTGCTATGTATCCCAAAAGCCCTATGAATACCTGGAGGATGAGGAACTGAGCAGGGCCCTGAGGGTGAAGAGGGCTTAGATGTAGAGCTGTGAGAAGGACATTCTAGGTAGAAGTGTTGGAGCCAACATCTGAGAGGCTGGAACATGGAAGGGAATGGAAAATCACTCTGCTTACTACCTGCCTGTTTCAGGTGATAACCACTCTGATCTGCACTATTGCAACAAGGCCTGATGGCCCCAGCTGTACCCCTCCAGTCCAGCCCTCACACCTTCTGCCAAGAGGAAATAGTTCCTGAATTCATGGTTAACCTTGTTTGTCTAGCCCCTGCTCAATCAAACCCTTAGTTGCTTCCATCTCTCATTGGACACTCAGGTCCTTGGTGACTTGGACCCACTGATTGTTCCAGATTCTACCCCATTACTTCCTGCCCTCGCCTGCTAGTTTATTCATTTCTTCATTCAACAAATATTTACTGAGCACCTACTGTGTGCCAGACCCTGCTCTAGAGTCCAGGTAGAGAGTAGTGAGTCCGAACAGAGAGATTCCCCGTCTCATGAAATTGATACTCCAGTTGGGAGATAGAAGATAAAGCAAACGGAAAAATAGAAGATAATGTGGAGTTAAGAACAGACAAGAAAAATACAGCAGCATCAGGGAGCAGAATGTGAGAAAAGAGGTTTTAAAAATGTATATTTTAAAATGTAAGGGTTGATCGGAAAACTATTTTGTTTTTGCTGGTTTAAAGAATCCGGATTGGCCGGTTGCAGTGGCTCATGCCTGTAATCCCCGCACTTTGGGAGGCTGAGACGGGCAGATCACCTGAGGTCAGGAGTTCAAGACCACCCTGGCCAACATGGTGGTGAAACCCCATCTCTACTAAAAATACAAAATTAGCTGGGCGTGGTGGTAGCTGCCTGTAATCCCAGCTACCCGGGAGGCTGAGTCAGGAGAATTGCTTGAACCTGGGAGGTGAAAGTTGAAGTGAACCAAGATCATGCCATTGCACTCCAGCATGGGCAACAAGAATGAAACTCCATCTCAAAAAAAAAAAAAAAAAAAAAAGAATCCAGATTTTATTGCTGTGACTGTTTGGTGGCTAATTCTGAATTCTGAGAATACATTCTCAGTGGATTTGGCTGATTTTGGCAGGCCCACTCTCCTTCGCCAGGGATGGGTCCAGGGATGGTCATGAAACTCCGCTTTGGCCATTAGGGCTTAAGGGAAAGACCTCCAGGGGCTCCTGGGAATGATTTTCTTAGAAGGGGACATGTGTGGAGAAAGCCCTTTTTTCTCTCCTTACTTTTTCTTTGAGCTGCTATTATGAAATGATATTTGGAGCTATAGCAGCTGTCTTGTGACCATGAGGTCTTGTGATATCATGGCATACACGAGTAGCAGAGTGTGGAATTGGAAAGACTTATGTCCTCAGGGACGACACTGAACCCCTGGACAAGCCCAGGGGCCTTATCTTGGAACTTCTTATTCAGTCAACACTAATGTTTTAGACAAAACTTCCCAACCAGCAGGTGACAAACAGCTTCTAGTGTACAGACAGTCCTCAACTTATGATGGTTGAACTTAGGACTTTTCAACTTTCCAATGGTGCTACTGAACACACATTCAGTAGAAACCAAACTTTGAATAACCACACGACCGTTCTGCTTTTTACTTTCAGTACAGTATTCAGTACATCACGTGAGATATTCCACACTCTATGATGAAATAGGCTTTGTGTTAGACACTTGTGCCAACCGCAGCTACTCAGAACATAAGTGTTCTGAGTGCATGTAAGGGAGGCTCGCTAAGCTACCATGTTTGGTAGGTGAGGTATATTTTTGATTTATGCTGGGCTTATTGTAAGCCATGGAGCATCCGTACTGAGTTGACTCCAGGTAGCTGGAGGGGGCCGAGTGGCCTCAGTGCCTTCTGTTTCCCACCAATAATGAGAAGAACCAATGCATGCCATCATCTCTCCGCACATCACGGTAGGACGGGGTGAAAACTGGGAAGCACTGTTTGAGGGCCCAAGAGTTGCATGCGCCGCCATGGACTACCCCTCCCCATCTTCACTCCCTCCACTCCTCCTACTCCCCAGACACTTCAGACCCTATCTAACTCCATGATTTCCCACTTGCTGTCTTCTCTACCTAAATGCCCTCCCTATCTGCTCATATATTCCTGGCATACTCCTATTTACCCCTCAAAGCCCAGGTGTTGCCTCTTCTGTGAAACTCCTCTGAGCCTCCAAGCCTCTGAGCCTCTGCTCCATCTCTCATCTGTGCTTCCTTCTGCCCCACTGCTCATTGCCATTGACTGATGGTCTCTCCTGCTATAGACTGGGACCTCCCCAGAGCTAGAGACTGGGTTTCATTGGTGTTTGTACTCCCTGTTCCTCATGCAAGGCCTGGAGGGCTCAGACCAGGGGCTAACCATTTTTGTTGGTTAGTTAAATGAGCAAGGTAAGTGAGCGAATGAATGAGTGAATGCTTTCAGCTGCCAGACCTAGGGCAGAGGCCAAGATGGTCTCTCCCCTGAGCAGGGCACAGTCCAGAGGTGGTGTTGGCACAATGGATGTTCCAGTGGTGGAGGCGACTCTGCAAACGTGGGCCAGGCACCTGCTGCCGGTGAGCAGGTGGAGGCCTGCCTGTGCCCAGCCCTCCTGCCTCCTCTAATCCTGCTTTTCCCCCTGTACCTCAGGCTGCCTTCTGGGGGCCAGTTCCACCCTCACTCCTCCCCTAGGCTTCTGCCAGCTGAATTATCCTCTCCCCATCTCCTTCCCTCAGACGCACTTGGGGGCTGGGGTGATGGCCCTCACTGCTCTGGGGAAAATTAACTAGCCTGGGTTCTGCAAGTCACTTTGAAGACAAAAAACAAACAAACAAACAAACAAACAAAAAAACAAAAACAAAACAAAACAAAAAAAAAACAGAAAAGAAAGGAAAGGAAAGGTAAGGAACTACCCGCACGGGCTGACTATTACCATGAGGCTCATTGCTCCCCTATGCTAGGGCAGGGTACGCACCCATCATTCCACTCCATACCTGTTTTTCTAGAAAATCCGTGCTCTGAATCTCAGCTCTCTGGTACATGGTGAAAGGAGGCACAAGGAAAGCTGCATTGGTGTCCTTTCTGGGCGGGCTGCACCCGCAGAAACTGATTCCCAGTGGCTGCTGGGATCTGGAGCTTCAGAGCTGGGTTAGAATTCCCAGCCTCCTGACCCCTGCTTGGGGCCTGGCCTCTCTAAGCCTTGGTGTCTCAGCAAAATGACGACCTCAACACTTCTGGCATACAACAGGTGCTCAATAAACGGAGTTCCCAGCCTCCTGTCACTGTCTTGGGATGGAGCCGACAGCATCCGCACAGCCCCAGGTCAAGGCTGAGCCTGCTGTCAGGCCTGGTTTCCCGGCTGCCTCCCTAGGGACCACCCAGCCAGCCTGCCTGCTGCAAGGCAAACTCCAGCTCAGAACCGCAGAGCAGCTGACAGCCCTGGGCATGAGGATGCCAGCTTCCTCCCCACAGCCGGGAAGTCCTCGCCAGGCCACGCTGGGCCAGGACAGGCCGCAGGGTGGACCCTCAGCATTAACACCCCCAGACTGGAGTTGTCTCCTTGACATACCCTGGAATGCTCCCTCTGCCCTTTCCCAAGGTGGAAACTGAGGCTCGGAGGGGTCTGGCCTCTGGTTAACAGGTACCCAGCCAGGCTTCTGGGCTTCCCAACCCAGCTGGGCTGGGGGAGGGGGTGGCTGACAGGCAGGCAGGTGAGGTTTGGCAGAGGGAAGGTCTGGGAGCTATTTAGGGCTTCAAAAGTTTGGCATGGGGAGCTGGAGGTGAGCGACGCTTCCTTCTTGGGACCCTCCTGCTTTCTGGTCTTGGCAAACCTGCCAGGCACAGGTGGGCCTCAGAACCAGCCCGTTTATGGCTCCAGGTGAGAGCTCATGGGGCCCCCCACTGAGGATTGGGGGAGGAAGACCAGGCCGTGGGCTCCAGATGAAAGGCCAGAGGCTCCCCACTATCTCCGCTGCTCCTCACCTGGGGTTCCTGGTCGGCTCCATCACCTGGAAAACCAGAGGGCTTCTCTTTTCTCTACCCCTACCCCCACCTGGGCCCCACCCTCTCCAACTGAGTCCCCTTTGCCTTGGAAGATGCATTACCAGTGCCCGATAGGTGCCAGGCCTGCAGAGGGCACTGCAAGGGACCCTTGACAGAAGGACCGGGTTGGTGGGCTTCATCTAGAGCAGGCCCTTCACCCCTCCAAGCCTCAGTTTCCTCTTCTGTAAGGTGGAGATAAGAGTTGCCTCCCTCACAGGGTTCCTGGGGAGATAAGAGAGATAGAGAAATAGCTGAGTGGAGTTGTGGCCCTATCTTCAGAGGACCCCCAGGTGTTGGTTCCTAGCAGCTATGGGCTCACCTTGTGCAAGGCACCTCAGATAAAGAGGGGAGGGGGCCTTAGACTGTCTCCTGAGGGAAGGCAATACGGCTGCTTACTCCTTTGTCTGACAAATAACGCTCGGCACCTACCTGGTGATAGACCCAGTCTGAGCTGGTCTTTGCCTTAGAGAAACTCTCAAAGTGATACAGGAGATTAAAACATGTTGATGCTATGGGGAGGAAATAACAGTGACCAGCATTTATTAAGCACTTACTGTATGCCAGGCCCTGTTTCCAATGCTTTTCATGTTTTAACTCATCTAAGGCTCTCAGCCAACCACAAGGTTGGTATTTTCACAGGCTGAGGACACAACAAGCAGTTAGGAAGTGGCAGACCTAGGATTTGAACCTGGGCTGTTGGGCCTGAGAGCCCCTTTCAGAGAAGGCTGAGGATTTCTAAACTGAAGAATTGTGGCTGCAATGCCATAAAGGAGAATGGAAGAGGAACCTGGGAGGGGCCTTGCTGTTCCTTCTAGACCACCACCCTCTCCTGCTCACATGTCTTCAGTGACTTCCCAGTGCCTACAGGACCAGTGCAGGACCCGGGGCTCCTGACCCCCATGCCCTCCGCGGGCCTCACCCTTCACCTGTGGCTGCGCCCTTGCCTCCCTCACAGGGCTGTCCTGCCTTTTCTCCCTTTCTACAGGCCCAGCTCTGGCGTCCAATCCCAATCTCCCAGCTCCCCGTGTTGGGGTCAGTCTGAGCAGTGGCACCATCTGGTGAGTTTCTGGTCCTGCCAGCCAGACACACTCACGCCGGGAGGTTCAAGAGGTGCTAGTTTTTAAAACTGGGATTGTTTCATCACGTTTTGTTGTCTTTCTTGGTTAAACCCGTGAGTATATAGTAGATATATATGCATAGCAGAAAACCTGGAAAATAAGGTAGTAAAAGACCAGCAAAGACTCAGAATCCTGCAGCCCTCCCCAAGAGGTAGCTGCTATTAAAAGATAGGATCTGGCCAGCGCACCTTTTCTGTTTTTCTAGTAATGCATATTTTTTAAAGTGTTTACTTACATTTCTGCAGGCACTGGGAAGTCTACCTTTTCCTTTCCTATTTCACGGTTTGTTCCTCAGGTGATCAGTGAGTCCTTCTTGCTTCTAGCCTGAAACCCGGGTATGGGGTTTCCCCTCCAGAGTGGGGCAGCCCTGAGAAGATGCCATTCTGGGTTGCAGGGGTGGGCAAGAAGAGAGTCTTCCCTGATCTGTGGTCACAGAGACCAGGGGTTCTGAGTATCCCATGAAATAAGGACTAGGGGATTGCTAAGTGACCTCTACAACCCGGAAGTCCCATTCCGCGGGGCAGGTGCCTCTGTCTGTCGCGTCCATTCTTTAATCCCCATAGCTACAGGAGTGTGGGCTAGGAACAGGCACTCACTAAGTATTTATTGAATGAATGAGGCCATCCGTTCTGTGCAGAGCAGAGCATACGCAGACCAGAGGGGAGAAGGCCTTGCCCGTGGCCCTATGCTCAGGAGTCAGGATTCAGAGGCTGGTTGTCCTCTCAGGGTGGGGTGGGGGTGGGGAGCCCTGAGGCCGGGATAGGGTGCTGCAGCTTCCTGGTGGGGTCAGAGGCCCTGCCCAGCCCCCGCCCACCATAGGGCAGAGGAAGTGGAGGCTGCATGTCAGAATGCCTGAGGACAGCCTGGCTGCAGAGTCATTTATCACCTGCAGCAATTCCAGGAATGTGGAAATAAGCCAAAGTCAGAAGAACTTGGAGGGTGGGAGGCCAAGGGATCCCCCTACCCCTTTGTTTCAAGAAGTAAAGAAGCCTAGAGCCTTGACACATGGGATGTGTGTTACCTGAAGAATCAGCCTGATGGAGCATGGGTTAACTTTTGCTTTTAGAGGATGCCCACCATGTGCCTGGCACTGTGCATTGTACTTCACACCTGGCCATCTGGGGCTAGAGCTTGTGCAGTGATGCCCTGTGCTTTCCTCAAACCCGAGCCAGGCTGGGGCCTAGCTGTCTGCCTAACACCCTGCATAGCTCCCACCTGCTGAGAGGAAAAGTGGAATTCTCACAGAGGCCACAGCCCTGAGCCAGGTCTCCTCCAGTCTCCCTCCTGCTCACTGGGCTCGAGCTGCTGCCCGAGCCTGCCTCAGGGCCTTTGCCCCTCCTGCTTCTTCTGCTTGGGATAAGTCTTCCCTATTCAGCTGCTTGGTTTATTCTTTTGTCTCCAGGGCCCTGCTCAGAGATCACCTCCTCCCAGAGGCCTTCTCCGACCACCCTTGTATGAGAAACTCCCCTAGCTGCTCCCCAGTCCCCTAGAGCCACACTATCAAATACAGCAGCCACAGCAATGTGTAGTCTTGAAATGTGCCTGGTGACAATCCAGGTGTGCATAATGTCCAGTATGCACTGATTTCACAGACATGGCATGAAAAAAACAAAATAACTTCTTAATCATTTTTTTCATTGATGGCATGTTGACATAATATTTGGACCTAGTAGATTAAATCACCTATATTGTTAATATTAGTTCCATTCGTTGCTTTTTGCTTTTGTCCAAGCAGCTACAAGAAAGTGTAAAATTACACAGGTGGCTTGCACATCGGGGCACCATCACCTGACCTGTTTTTCTTCCTGGCCCTCACCTGTCTGCCACATCGTGGGTTTATTTGTTCATCTGTTTATTATCCACCCTCCCCAGGAAAATGCCAGCTCCGTGAGGGCAGGGATTTGTGTCCGTTTTGTGGCGGCTGTACCCCGCACACAGAGAGATTATGAATGAATGAAGGGGTGCCCCGTGCCCGGCATTGTGCTCAAGCACTTAACCTTGAGGGAAGGCGGAGAGGAAGGGAGAGGCGAACCCACAGTGGGTGGCCAGAGTACTACAGGGAGATGAGACCTGGTTCCAAGTCCAGACGCTGCCTCTGCCTGTGGGCGGCAGGCGCCTCAGTTTCCCTGTCTGTCCTATGAGGGTCTTGCTTTCTGCCTAGAGGTTCAAATGGCGGGTCCTCCATGAGGCTGTCTTGGAAGCTCCAGAAGGCAGGGGAGCTGGGCACAGCCCTTTTGCTGACTCGCACCAGAGCTGGACAGCGGATGAAAGGAATCGCCCCCAGAGTGAACTCACTGTCTTCACCATTCCTATGGAGGTGGTGGGAATGCAGGAGCTGAGAATGGCTTGGGCAGGAAGTCTCCATGCCTCAGGGTGGGGGCAGGGCCAGAGGGACTTGGGGACACACAAGTGGACATGGCACGGTCCAGGTCCTTGAGAGGAATGTCAGATAGCTCCAGTGAAGTGAGGTGGATGATGGGAGGATGTCAGAGGGGCGCTGTTGGCTTCCAGGGCAAGGGTGGCCGCTGCTGGGGTTGATGGAAGAAGGACTGATTCCTGGGGCAGAGGCGTTCCCAATGGTGAGAAGGCTGCATGGGCGTCTGCAGGGCAGGGCAGCCCAGGGGGAGAAGAGCTGGCCAAAGGTGTAGGGGTGTTTGGGGCAGCAAGGAGGCTGATGAGGCTGGGAGCTGGGGGCCCTGGGTAGTAGTAGAAGCTGGCAGAGGGCTCGTCAGGGGCCTGGCTGCTCCAGAGTGGATGTGGCCTTCCATGGACTCTGTGGTCATGGTGGGCATGGTGGCTGCTGCTCCCCGTGTACTCAGAATGGGGCCATCTGGGATGATGAGGAGAACAAGGGACCCTGGGTATCCCTGCTGCAGGGGTGCTGGAAAGTCAGCCCGCTACCAATCCAGCTAAGATAACCTCCCCCGGGGAGGATCACCGGCCAGCCCCAACTTGCACACTTCCCAGCACGAGGCAGTTGCTTCTTCACAGCGACTCAGGATAAGGATAGCTGTTCTCCACAGGGCAAGTTGAGTTTGCCTTCCTGTGACCCCACCCCTTCCCAGGTCAGGGCTCTGTCCTTGGGGACAGAGATGTAAAACAGCCCTGCAGGGATTGAGGACCATGATGAATTCTCCAGCTGCTCCTTGAAGCCCATCTCCAGCCTGGTTCCTCCTCTGGTGACTCCCTGCCTGCCTCTGCTCTTCCTGCTGGGAGATGCAGAGGGGCAGGGAGCCCCATTCTGCAGGACCAGGGGGTGGGTGCCCCCAGTTTACCTGTGACTTTGGGCATGTATGGCCCTGCTCACAGCCTCAGTTTCCTGCTCCGGCAGGTGGGTATGAATCACAGAGCTTCCCTCGCAGGGTGAGCATGAGGCCTTTGCAAATGGCGCCAGGTCTGGCCCCATGGGATTGCTGGGCGTGCTCCCTTGCTTTCTCGGGGAACTGGGATCTGAGTATGGGCTGCCAGGCGGGCGGGCGGGCAGGCCTAGCCCATTACAGGGATTAATGGGTGTCTGGCTTTGGAATGATCACCCCCCATACATGGGATGTAGGGTGGGGGGCAGCCAGGGAGCCAGGAGTGATTTCACACCTGCACATAATTACCGAAGGCTCTGCCTCCTGGGAATTATTTTGATCTTAACATTTTATGTGGTTCCAAAAATTGGGAGAGGGTGGAGCAGGGCCTGGGACACAAGCAGCAGGGGTTGCTGGGGCACCAGGCAGTCACTGCCCCTCATGGCCACCTGTCCAGGCACCTGGCACTGGAGTTTGCCTACCATCGGGAGAGGATGCCCAGCTGTTCTGGGGTCTGCAGACCATCTGTGAAAGGTGAGAGCCCATCGAAGGCAATGGAGGCCCTGTGCTGCTGTGGCTGGGAGAGCGTGTGTGTGCACACATGTGTGCACGTGTGTGTGCAGTGTAGTAGCCGCACACTGTAGTGGCTGAGCAGGACTGGATGTGTGAGTGAGTTTAGATGGGACATATCTGAGCAGGTGGGTGTGCCTCTGAGTGTGCTAAGTGTGTGTGTCAGGGCAGTGTGTGCCTACACATCTGAGTGTGTCTTGGAGGAGGGCTGGGGTTGATCTTTAGTGGGGGGCGATGTGGGTGTGCATGCACCACAGTGTGATGGTGTGTGTCTGTGCTGTGGAGTTGTCGGTGCATTTGGTTTGGGTGTGTGGCAGTGCTGGACTGACTGTGTGGCCCAACTGGGCAGGTACTGGGAGAGGTGGGGAAGTTGTGTGTGGGGTGGGATGTGTACACTGTGGGTGCTTAGCACCATAGGGAGGTGTTGAGTCAGTGGCAGTGTGGGGGAGAGCTGTGAGTGTGCAGGGGTGAGGGTGTGAGGGCTATTTGTGTATGTCTGGGTGGGTATGAGTATGTATATTTGATCTGAGCCCAGATAGGGTGTGTGTGTGTGTGTGTGTGTGTGTGTGTGTGAGAGAGAGAGAGAGAGAGAGAAAGAGAGAGAGAGAGAAGGAGAGAGATGAATATGTGTGTGAGATGAGTGGGTGGGTATATTTACAGTTAGGCAGTTTTATGGTTCCTACTTGGGTTGAGGGACCTGTGGCTGAGTGTCTGTGCGATTGCCTGGCTGGGGCTGACCACCAGTGGGTGTGGGATGGCCCAACCAGTGAGGTGCCTGTAAGTGTTTCGCACGGGTGTGATCTGGGCTCACGGTGACCTATACCTCCCAGGCTCAAGTGATCCTTCTACCTCGGCCTCCCAAATAGCTGGTACCACGGGCATGCACCACCATGCCTGGCTAATTTTTGCATTTTTGTAGAGTTGGGCTTTTGCCATGTTGCCCAGGCTGTCTGGAACTCCTGGCCTGAAGTGATCCACCCAAAGTGCCTCCCAAAGTGTTGGGATTACAGGTGTGAGCCACCGGGCTTGGCTAGATTGTTATAAACTTAATGAGATGGTGGCTCAATCGTGGCAGCTACTGCATGCTTGTTTGCTTGTTTTTAACCTAGAGCAAATCAGTACAGCCCCTTGCAGCTGGTGGCACCTGCTTTCTTTGCTCTCCTCATTCAAGGGGCCCTGGAAGCAGCTGGCTGCCATCTGGAGGGGCAGCAGCACCCCTGCCCTTCTTTCCCTCAGTGGTCTATCAATTCACCAGCCCTCCCTTGAAATCCAGAGCACCCAGCCATCCTGCAGGCCACCATGCTGGTCCGCTTCATTGATGACATGCCATTTGGTCCTGGGAAATGAGAACCATGAACCTCTTAGACACCTTGGTCAGATACATGTTGTGAGGAGACAGGAAAGAAGCCCCAGAAAAAGTTCAGGAACCTGTCACCTTGGTGAAACTTCTAGGGGTCCCATAAGTTGGGGCATGTCAGGGTATCCCCTCCTGGGTGAAGATGGCTAGATGGCTGCACCTCGCTCCTCTTGCCGCTAAGGAAGAAGCCATGCCTAGTGGGGCTTTTGATTGTGAGGACAATGTTGAGTGTGTGGCTCTCACCCAGATTGCTGCCAGTTTTGAAAGTGACCCCAAACAAGAAAAGGCTCTGCAATAGGTCGAAAAGGCCTTGTCACTTGGGCCACATGACCCAACAGACCCAATGGTGTTTGGAGTGGCAGTGGCAGATAGTGAAGCTACATGGAGCCTTGGCAGCTCCTATAGGTAAGTTGCAGGGAGGACACTTGGGGTATTGGAGCAGAGCCATATGATCGTCTGCAGAGAATTACTTTCCTTTGGAGAAAGAGTTTCTGGTTTGTTACTGGTAGAGCTGGGAGAGACTGAATGCTTGATCATGGGCCATAAAGTTACCATACCGCCAAGCTGCCTGTCATGGCTTGAGTGCTGTCTGGCTCACCAGGCATAGGGCTGAGTGAACTCAGAAGCATCCCATCTGCAGGTGGAAATGGCATATAAAACACTGGGCTGGAACAGGTGCTAAAGGCACAAGTGAGTCGTATAAACAAGCAGCTCAGACTCCCGTGTCTCCTCTCCTCATACCTATGTTCTATGGGGAGATTGCTATGATTACTTGGTGGAGGAAGAAAACATTCACCCCAGTTTACAGATGACACTGCATGATGTGTTGACACCACTCCACAGATAGCGACAGCACTATAGCTCCATTCAGGGTGGCCCTGAAGGGCAGCAGTGAAGAGAAATCCTCTTTGTGGAAAGAATTTGAACAGTGTATCTGGATGGTCATTTTGCATTCAGGGAGAGATAAGGGTATGGATCTACATGGGTTCATGGGCAATGGCTAATGATTTGGCTGGATGATCAGGAACATAGCAGGATGAAAGGAACACTACTGGAGAATGAGTGACAAGGAAGCCTGGGATGAAGTATGTGGCTAGACCTTTGCAAATGAGCACACACTGTCAGGACATTGGTATCTCATCACTGTGCTCACCAAAGGGCAAGCTCAGCAGAGGAACCTCCCAGCAATCCGATGGCAAGATGACCTGTTTTGAGGAGGTCAGTCAGCCTCTTTCCCCAGTCACATCTGTCATTGATTAATGGCTTTATGAACAAAGTGGCCATGGTGGCAGAAATTGAGGTTCTGCTCGAGCTTAGCAAAACATGGATTTCCACTTACTAAGGGTGATCTAGCTACAGGTACTGCTGATATTCTATCCCGCCAACAGCAGACACCAGCACTGAGCTCCTCTATGCCCTTATTGGCATAACACCAGCCAGACACCTAGTGGCAGATGGATGACATTGGACCATGTCCATCATGGAAGGGGAATGATTCGTCATCACTGGAATTGTCACTTTTTCTGGATATGTATTTGCCTTCCATCTGCACTGCTTCTTCCAAAGCCATCATCTGTGGTCTACAGAATGCTCAACCCATTGGCCACAGTGTTCTACACAGCATTGCATATGGCCAGGAAAACTCATTCTACAGCGCATTAAGTGCAGCAACAGGCTTGTGCTTGTGGAATTAACTGGTCTTTACATCTCCCCATCTCCCTGAAGTAGCTGGCCTGATAGAACTGTGGAATGGTTGCTTAAAGACTCCCAACTGCATGATAAAAATTTGTGGGGCTGAGGGAATGTCCTACAGGATGTGGCATGTGCTCTAACACAGTAACCAATACATCTGTGTGGTTTCTCCCAAAACCAGGATTCACAGATCTGAATATCAAGGGCTAGAACTGGGAGTGGATCTTCTCACCATGACCTCTAACATCCCATTCACCAATTGTTTGTTTCCTATCTCCATGACTTTATGCTATACTGGTTTAGAGATTTTGATTCTCAAGGAAGAAATGCTCCCACTAGGAGATATAAAAAAATCGTTCCATTGATTGGAAGTCAAAACTGCTACCTAGCCCTTCATACCACTGAACCAATGGGCTTAGAAAGGCATTTTTTTAATGACTGGGGCAATTGATACTGATAATCAGAAACAGAGGGCAGGCAGAGGGGCGTATAGCTGCTACAAATGTTCTCTGGGGCACCTCTTGGTACTCCTGAATCCTATTGTTACTAGAAAACTATAGCAGCATGGTATAGACAGAAGCATGAATAACATTATCCTTCCAGGAATGCAGCCATCAGACTAGGAACTAGGCTGAGATGAGGGCGAAGGGGATATGGAATAGGCAAGGGAAGATGGAAGTTACAAATACAGCCATGTGACTAGTTGCAGAAAAAGAGACTGAAGAATTTGTGTGTGTAGTGTGTTTCTTGTTTTTCTGTGCATATACCTGTATAGATTCATCCATCATCTTTCTCTTTCCTTCCTCTCCTATTTCCATACTGTTGAAATACAAAGTAGGTGAATAGTAATGAACCTGTATCTTTGCATTAAAGTTACAGACATCAAAGGGGGCATGTGCCTCCGCTAGCAGAGGGGAAGTGACATGTGTAACTTGTGTCTCCTCTTGGGGGAGAAGGTAGTTGCTTCCAGTTGGTTGAGGGGTTAGTTGCATTGGCTTAGACACAAGCACAGTATTGTGGTCTTCATTCAGAGGTTAAATGTAGTTAAAACAGGTGTGCAGGATGCCAACTGGACAAAGTGTGGTCGTGTTGGATCATCTGTCATTCAGCTTGGCACACTGCAAAGGCTGGGAGCAATGTTTTCATGGATCCCTTCCCGTTTGGTCCAGGGAAGAGTTTTTCCAATGAGTGGTATCTATGTGAGATTGGGAGGTAGAGGAGATGTGGCTCCGATGTGGCAGGGTCAGATGCTGTGGTCTGGGCAGACGTTTTGGCTTCCACGAACCTCTGCATGAGCTCTCATTTCATGGCCCCCTCTTGGGAGGCAGACCCCACAGGTTCTCAGATTTCTTGACTTTTCCTACATGGAAATGTATTGATCGGCTGACGTGTGATAAATGCCTAGTGCTATGGCTTGAGTATTTGTGACCCCCCCTGAAATTCATATGTTGAAATCCTCACCCACCAAGGTGATGGCATTAGGATGTGGGGCCTTTGGGAGGTGATTAGGTCATGGGGCAGAGTTCTTATGAATGGAATTAGTGCCTTATGAAAGAGGCCTGAGAGAGCTCCCTGGCCCCTTATGCCATGTGAGAACACAGTGAAGGAAGCCATCTGTGAGCCACAAAGTGGGCCTTCACCAGACACCCAATCTGCAGGCTCCTTCATCTTGGACCTCCAGCCTCTAGAACTATGAGAAATAAATTTCTGTTACTTACAAGTCACTGAGTCTATGGTATTTTTTTTTCCCACAGGGTCTCACTGTGTCACCCAGGCTGGAGTGCAGTGATGCACTCTCAGCTCACTGCAGCCTCAATCTCCCGAGTACAAGCGATCCTACCAGCTCAGCCTCCTGAGTAGCTGGGACTATAGGCGCACACCACTGCGTCTGGCTAAGTTTTGTATTTTTTTGGTAGAGACAGTGTTTCTCCATGTTGCCTAGACTGGTCTCTAACCCCTGAGCTCAAGTGGTCCACCTGTCTTGGCCTCTCAAAGTGCAGGGATTACAGGTGTCTGCCACCATGCCTGGTCTTATGGTATTTTGTTACGGCAACCTGAGTGGGCTAAGACACATCTATGAGCATATGGGATATAAGTATCTCCGCATGGGTGGGGACCCCAACCTTGCAGAATTGCTAAGATGATAGAGTTCAAGTCCTCACCCCAAAGCTACTAAATAGGCCAGGATTTCTTGGTGCCAAGAAATCTGCATTTTTAGCAAGCTACAGCCCTCCAGGCAATTGTGGAGGCTGCGAAGACAGGCTGGGAAACTGAGATAGAAGACTCAGAACTTGTCTCCTAATCGTGGTCAGCACACGGCGTTGAAGAAAGATTGAGCCAGCCAGCGAAGAGTTCTGAGGGTTCTGATGACTCTTTGAAAGCAACAGTAGTAATAATCATCAATAAACCAAAGCAGCACTTTGCACTCAAAAAACTCCTAAATAACATGGTGTCCAATCTTTTGCCTTCGTGGGACCACACTGGAAGAAGAAGAATTGTCTCGGGCCACGCATAAAATACGCTAAGACTGATAGTAGCTAATTTACTTAAAAAAATCACAGACAAAAAATCTCATCATGTTTTAAGAAAGTTTACGAATTTGTGTTGGGCCACATTCAAAGTTGTCCTGGGCTGCATGTGACCTGTGGGCCGAGGGCTGGATGAGCTTGCTAAATAATATAAAGCAATGTTTGTCAAAAGTGATATCTGTAGCCTTGGAGGTCATTGAGACGATTTTAGGTGGCACAGGGAAAAAATATTTTCTATTTTAGTAGCTGTAGCATGTCAAACCTATCACAGTTTGAGGGATGTTCTTGCTTATGGTTACGTTAAATCAGGCAGCAAGTTTAAAAGAAGAGGGTCGGGCCGGGCGCAGTGGCTCAAGCCTGTAATGCCAGCACTTTGGGAGGCCGAGACGGGCGGATCACGAGGTCAGGAGATCGAGACCATCCTGGCTAACATGGTGAAACCCTGTCTCTACTAAAAAATACAAAAAAAAAAAACAAACCCGGCGAAGGGGCCGGCGCCTGTAGTCCCAGCTACTCGGGAGGCTGAGACAGGAGAATGGCATAAACCCGGGAGGTGGAGCTTGCAGTGAGCTGAGATCCGGCCACTGCACTCCAGCCTGGGCGACAGAGCGAGACTCCGTCTCAAAAAAAAAGAAGAGGGTCAGTTTATGCAAAGACATAGGTGACAGGAGAGGTGGGCAATAATAAAGACATACCACTGTGTACACCCCTGTGCAAAGCCTTGGGAAGCACCCGTCACTTTGGTGACATTCTTGTCAAAAATACATAACCTTGTTCTGATCATGTGAAAACATCAGACAGATCCAAACCGAATCCAAACTCCACAAAATAACTGAGCTGTGTTCTTTAAAAACATAAAGTAAAACATAAGTGACCAATCACGACTGAGGAACGGTCCCAAGTTGGCAGAGACATGACAACTAAAGGCAATATGGGATCTGATTTGGTACCAGAGGAAGGATATTTAGGGAAAATTGGCAAAATTCAAATAAGGTTTTCAGATTGGTTAACAGTATTTATTCATGACAATTTTCTGGTTTCAATCATTGTACTTTATTGTGCAAGATACAAACATGGGGGAAACTGAGTGAAGACTATATAGGAAAACTTTGTGAGTCTAAAATTATTCCAAAACAGCAAATTAAAAAGGAAGATAAATGGTATCTGATTGAACTGAAAAATGAAAGAAAAACAATAGGGTCTATGTAGAGTGGGCAGAAGTTTTGCAGGATGTGTAAGGGTGTCTGACTTAGGAGAAATTCACTCAGAAGTGTCTGCTCATTTGAAAGTTTGAATGATTCTTTAAAAATCAAAACACTTGGAAGTTCTAAGGATTCCAAACATTCTCCCTTCCCTCCCAAATCGAACATTCTCCAATTCTAAAGATTGGGGAATCAGATTATTGCAAAGTTCTCAAATTGCCAAATATTCTACAGTGTTAAAATAAGGCAATGCTCTTCAACTGGAGGATGCACTGGGTCACATTGTTTAAAATGCAGATTCATGAACTTTGTCTCCAGAGATTTGGAATTGGTAGGTCTAGAATAGGGCCCGGGAATCTGCATTGTGAGTACCCCATCTGTGAGGCTGTTGTAAGCACCCCAGAGGCCCCTCTGAAATCTCTGCTCTAGAGGTCCCAAGCTGCCCTCCAGATCAGCCCAGTAGTAGGGACCAGCCTGACTGGGAAGGGGTCTGTGTGGAGCAGAGGATGGGGCATCCTCTGGTGGGAGCTGGACAGCAGCCCAGCAGACCTCACCTGTCCCAGGCTTGAACCTGGCTATGCCAGGGGGATGGGGAGGTGGGGTGGGGTCTCTGGAGACTCAGGGTTCCTGCCCCCTCCTGATCCTTGCCTATCTGCTGCCTGGAAAGCCAGGCCACTTGTGGGGCTGGATGTGTGGGGCAGGCAGCCTGACTGGGTTGCCACAGGTGCCCTGTATCTTGGGGATGAAGCAGGCATGCTTCTTGCCACAGGGTCGGGAAGGAGCCAGGGAGAGAGCAGGGGGGCCTGCAGCAACAGGCTGGGTGGTGACACAAAGGCCCATTCACCATCTCCAAGGCAGTGGCGACTCTCAGGGGAATCCCTCAGCAGTTGGGGGTGGAGAGAAGCCAGTTCCCAGCAGACAGCTTCATGCCTGTGTGGCGTGACATCTCTATTTCCTCCTGAGGCTCTAGAACACAGGAGCCTGCAGCCTAGGCCCCCACACCCCGCCATCCTAAAGAACGGTGGCAGGCACTATTCTCAATACCTTAGCTGCTCTTGCTTGCTGAATTCTCACAACAACACAGATCTCATGGGGAGGTGAGTGCAGGGACATCATTGGGTAAGGATGTCATGGATCAAGGGCTCAAACCCCAACCCTGGGCTGCAATCTGCTCCCCAGCACCTTTGTGCAGGCTGTCCTGCTTGCACCCCACCCCCCAATACCATGGCCACCCATTCAGTCCCACACAGCTCTGGCAGTTAAGATGCTCTTTCTTGCAGGGTCTGCCTCCCTGTGAGTTTCCTTATGGTTCTGGCTCCTTCCAGGTTGGAGTCTCCAGCCCATCTCCTCCTCTCTTCTGAATATACCTAGGATATTCCTGCTTCTCCTCAAGGGTGGGACCCAGTTCTTTCCAGAGGACTCTGCATAGTACAGAATATAACTGAACAATCATCACCTTTATGCTGGGTATAGGTCTTGGTTAGTATGATCTGAACTACTTACTTCTTTAGAGAAGCTATCCCACTGTTGATGCCAATCAGTTATCTCAGGTAGGCCTTAAAGTGTTAATGCTTTTTACTTGCCTTTACTATGACGTCTGCCTTCTGTGCATTTTACTTTTGCCTCTTTTTAGCTCCATCATGCTCAAGGGAATCATGGGGCATCCTTGCAGTGCCTGACTCTAGTGCCCTCATCCTGGCAATAACCAATGCCAGTAGCACCCATCACACACTACTTCACACCAACCTGCTTTCCCTCACCGGTATCTCACGAACACCTTGCAAGCATCAGGAAACCGAGGCTTGGAAACGTGGAAGGACTTGCTCAAGGTCACACAGCGGAGAGGAGCAGACCTGATGACAGCGCTAACGACCACTTTTTAGCTTTGCTGTGTGCTAGATATTGGGCGGGGTCTGTCTTACAGCAACCCACTGAGGTAGACTCTGTGCTACTCCCTTTGTGTAGGTGAGGAAACAGGTGCAGTGTGGTGCAATCGCCCATCTGCTGCTTCGAGTGCACAACCAGTGTGAGATTTGAACCTGATGAGCAGGTTTGGGTCTACACTCTTCATTCCTGAGCTGTTCTGCTTCCCAAGGCTGTGAGGCTTCCTCAACCATACCAGGCCCCTCTCAGGCTCTTTCCTCACTGTGATTTGGGGAGAACGGTGGCTTCCCCATGGGCTTAGGGGTTAATGTGCATCAGCTGACCTCCCTCCCCACACAGAGCAAGTGGTCAGGGAATGAGCATTTATAATGAAAGGAAAAGGAAGGAGTATTCACAAGCCTTTTCTGATGCCTGAATGGAGTCAGACTGCCTATCAGGTTCCCTCCAGCTCCCCCAATTCATTCCTTTGACAATATTTTTCAAGCACCTGCCCGAAGTCCCTAGTGGCCTACAAGGTCCCTGTGATCTGGGTCCTGTGACCTCTCTCACTCCATCCCCTTCACCCTCCTGCAGTCACTGCCCTCTGGCCACACGCTCTCAGCTTTGCCTGGCACTCTCCTGCTCCAGGCATTTGCACTAGCTGTTTCCTCTCCCAGAAATCTCTTCCCCCAGATGTCTGGTTGGCTCACTGCCTCAGTTCCGAAGACCTTTCACTTCTCAGGGAGATCTTCTGTGATCACTGTGTCTAAAATTTCCACACCTGGCCCACGCAGCACATCCCGTCTCCCTTCCCAGTGTCACAGTTTCTTGTTAGCCTTTATTGTGTTCCCCCACACCAAATACCTTCCTCACATTTGTGGTTGTTGCTGTTTGAATGTCAGCTCAACTTGGAGGGGATTGTTGCATGGTATACTCACGGCTGTAACCTCAGCCCCTAGCCGGTGCCTGGCACCCAGAAAGTTCTCCGTGAACATTGATGGGGTGAGCACAGGCTGTGTGCCTGGAGTAGACGTGTGGGAAGCAGACACTTCTTCAAGGAGCTGACGCCTGTCTGTTCATTTGCGAATATTTCTTGGACATCCTCTGTTTCAAATTTCACAGCCCTCCCCATTTTGCTTTAGTGATCACGCAGCATCCCAAGGCACGGATGGATGGCTCATGACTTGTTTAGCCAGCCTGCTAAATTAAGCCAGCCCTGTTGGATACTCAGACTGTTTCTGATTTTCGCTGTCCCAAGCTACAAACCCCCACACTGGTGGCCACCATCCAGGAGGTGGCAAAGCCCCTGCTGAAGCCAGCTGAGGTCCATAGAAGAGCTGAAGTGGACCTTGGGCCCTTTCTGCCTGGGAAAGGGCATCAGAGTTGGGGGAGGGGCAGAACTTACAAATTTTCCATTAATACCTCAGGACCTAATTCATAAAAGCATCTAATTAAGGGGTGCCAGTGTTTAATTGTAATTTTGGTAATGACCTGCAACTGCATACAAATTATAGGGTGATCAACTCAAACGTGCTGACAGCTGTTATAAATGCCATTTAATCTGACATGGAGCACCTCAGCCAGTGTCTCTGGGACTCAGGCAAGGCCAGGGTGTGGAGGATGGCCTGTATTTTGGCTTATAATACCAAGACAATGGGAATGGCATAAGGCCAGACTGCAAACACCAGCTGCCATGCATTTTTACTCACCCCTCGCCCCTGCCCATGAAGTGTGGCCCAGGAAGGATTGCAGCAAGAGGTCAAACCCAGATTGAACCTGGAACTGTTTGGAAGGTGGAAGAGGAAGTCTGCCTCGCCGGGTTGGCTTGGGGCAGGATAAGGAGCTCAGAGACAGGGACATGGCTAAACTGGCTTCCTCTGCACCTTTGATAGGGGGTGGGCCAAGTCAGAGGTTAGAAATTGGTGGCCCCTGATGTGTTTTATCTGGCCTCATGTGCTCTGAAATAATACATCTGGAAACCTCAGGTGAGGCACATGCTGCCTTTTAACCACACTCCCCACCATTCTCTATCATCTTGCCTGTAGCCTACTCTCTTCCACTTTCACCTTTACCACCTGGGTCCTGTTGGCATTGAGTTGCCAGCACCTTTCCAGAGATAGTGTCTGTGTTCAGGGGAACACAGGCTTTGGAGCTGGACACACAACATTAAAGCCCGCACTCTGTCCCTTGCCAGCTGAGGGGCTGTGGGCAAGGAAGAGATCTCTCTGTGCCTTTCCACGTGCCAGAGAGAGTGTGCACACATGTATAATGCCCCACTTGAAGGGTTCAGTCAAAAGTTCTCCAGCTGCAAGGGTAATGCAGTGCAGTGTGGGGTGTGGTGCAGACCGCCCAGGTTCCCATCCCAGCCCAGGCACCAGCAAGCTTCTGGAACTTGGATTAACTGCTTCAGCTCTTAAAGTCACAGCTTCTTTATCTGTAGAATAGAGAAACTAATAAAGAGTGCTACCTACCTCAGAGGGTTATGTAGAGTTCATGAATATGAAGGGCTAGAACAGCGCCTGGCGTACATTCACAAATGGTAGCCAACACTGATATATGCAATGCTGACTTTTGACATCTGATGTGTGTGACACTTGAAGTACATCTCATTGAGTGCCTACCATGTGCTGGGGAATTGAGGACAGGGTGAAGGACAAGACAGACAAAGACCTTCACATACACACACCATTCTCTTTTCCTCTCCCTCTCTTTGAAAACTCTTCCTTGTTGATCTGTCCTGAAAACTCATATTCATCCTTCAAGACCCAGCTGGTTTCTCCCCCTTTGCCCAGTCTTTGCTGCTACCCTCCCTCCTCTGGGGCAGTATCTGTTGAGCACTGGCTGCCTTTGTGGCATCGAGCTGAGGAGGCCGTTGGCTTGTCTCTGTCTCTGAGTGGGGGTGTTTTGGTGGCTGGATCACGACCACACTGGATATGGCTCTCTGAAGAACTTGCTCAGTATGGGTTGAACTGATCCTATTGAAATAGCAAGTCAGGAGAACCTTAGAGGACTTTTGTACCAGGGCGGTTGCCTTTCTACTAATTTGCTTTAAAAGGAAATGTATGTTCATAGGGTAAAATAATCTATTCCAGTAAAGAAGTACATAAGGCATAAAGTGAAATTTTCCTTTTCAGCCTTTTGAAGTTTTTAGAGATTACCAATGTGAACAGTTTTTTGTGCTTCATTGCAGACATTCTCTATACATCTCCACACTGTCTATTTCCCCTCTAAACACACTCGTCTGCACCTTTCTTTGTTCATTTGCTAATATTTCTTGGACTTCCTTCCATTTCAAATGTCACAGCCCTCCCCCATTCATGTTAGTGACTGTGTGGGGTCCCAGAGTATGGATGGTTTGTGATTTATTTAGTTGGTCTCCTATTTCTGGGCATTTGGGCCGTTTCTGAGTTTTGCTATCCCGAGCCTCACTGTGTGAGTGTTTTGGTGCGAGCCTTCCCATGTGTAATCTGCTGCTGGTGACACACTCAGAGGGGGTAAGGTCCCCTGAGTGGGCTGGCCCGTCCTCTATTGTTGGGCCTCCCGGTTGCTTTCAGTCCTTTTGTATTTCGCACACCTTTCAGCTGCTGAGTGCTGCTACTAAATCGCTTTAGAAACAGCCTTATCCCACGGGTCCCTCCATAGGTCAGGATCTCCAGGGTTTTGCTGGGAAGCACCCTGAAGGATGGACAGCCAGGCACATCCCTGCCACCCTCTTGTCCTGCCTCCACCCAAGTGGGACAGTTGTGCCTTGTCCCGTATCGCATGCATTTTTTACTGTCAACTTGGAGTTTCTCAGCTATAGAACTAAGTCTGAAGGCACTCATTTAGCTGGGAGCCTCCCTCTGGCTCTCCATTTCAGGGCTAGGGAAGCTGAGGCCCAGGGAGGGGGCTGTGTGCCCCCAGGTCATCTGGAAACCTCAGCTGCAGGTCTGAGGCCTGCCCGGTCTGGGTGGGCAGCGGCTGACACCAGCCTTCCCTGGGGTGCCCCCCTCCAAGGGGCCTTCAGCCCTGTCCTTGGCCTAATCCCGTTTTCTGCCCAGCTGAACAGCCGAGAAGGCTTATTTCTCGTCCTATTTTAATGCAAAGGAGGCTGCCTGGCCTGGCCTGGCTTGTTCTGAGTGCAGTGACAGTGGCCGTGAATGGGGACCCCAGTAACGGGGACAAAAATGTGACAGGGCCCTCCATCATGGCATTGTACGACAATCGGGACATTATGGTTGCTCCTGGAACCCTCTCCAGGAAGGGGTGGGAGCCTCCGCCTGGTATGCTAAGCAGACAGAGGCCAGGCCTGCCTTGGGCCCCCGGCCTTGGCCTGGTCAGTGATTCCATTGTGTGAGGCGCTTGGACCTGAGCAATTCAAAGGGTTCTCCAGCTGCCTGCCTCCCTCCCACCTCCTGCTACTGAGGCCTGGGCATCTGGGGTGTGGGTGGAGGGGCTTTCATATCCCACTGCTGGTCCCACCATCTTGCTGCGTGTCCCCAGGACAGCTGCTTCCCTCTCTGGGCCTAAGCTGGTAATAACAACAGCAGCAACAACAACAACCATGTAACAGGGGCATTTGAGTGTTGGCCACAGCGCTTGACATGTGTTCCCTCTTCCATTCTCACTGCCTTCTGCTGACTGAGGAGGTCATCAAGGCCCTGTACGTTAAGTGACCAGATGTGAGAGGCACAGTATGGCACAGGGGATGGGCCTGGCTGTCCCATAGAAACACAGTGCAAGCTTCACGTGAGATTTCCAGCTTCCTGGAAGTTATGTTAAAGAATATATCAAAAGAAACAGGTGAAATCAAATTTAATTATCTAATTTATATAACTCAATCTACCCAAAATATTATTTCAACATGTAAGCTATATTTCAACTGCTACGAATGAGACATTTTGCATTGTTTTTCATGAAGCCTGGTGTGCATTTGACACTTAGAGCACATCTCAATTCAGCACTTACCACGTTTCAATTGCTCAGGAGCCACATGCGGCTGGTGGCTGCTGGCCCGGCAGAGCAGCTCTAAAGGGGACCAGGACATGTGCTCACTTCCAGCCTGGGCTGCTTACTCTCTCCATGATGCCAGGCAAGTCACTCTGCCTCTCTGAGAATCCCTTTCTGGCTGATGAAAAGGAGCAAAGTAATTCCTGGGGTCCAGGCTATTTGGGGACAAGTACCTGAAAGGGGCTCTCTGAGGCCCTTGGGTCATTCTTCAGACCCTCTACTGGGGTGGTCTCTGCTCCATTCAGGCACCAGCAGAGCCCAGGCATCTTCAGTACACTTTGTTCCGGGATGGGGGCCAGGGGTGACCTAGATAGGTCCTGAGTCAGGGAAGGTGGTCCCCAAAAGATTGTTTCCCAATGTTAAGCCTCCCCACAATGAACCCATTTTGCAGCAGTGGAAACAAAGTCCCCTTCACCCAAAGACACATAGGGAGGGAGTGGCTAAGCAGAACTTTCTCCTGCCTCTTGTCAAAACTTGGGCTAGCAGCGTCTGCCTGTCCTCAGGTTCCTCAGGGCTCCATGAAATTCTCCCACTGACAAACAGAAATGCTCCTCCCCTGGATGAAAACCAGGGAATAGTTTTCCACTGGGAACTGAGGCTGCCCCACCTCAGCTCCGGCTGGTCTATCTGCTGAGCAGCTTCCAGTAGATCGTTTCCTCTCTCTACCCTAGTTTTGCGTGGGCAGGTCCAGGGTCCCTGTAGCAGGGGGCGGAGTGGGGATTGGTCAGTGTTTACAGGCCACCGAGGGCGGGTTCCAGGTCAGGGGTTGGGGCCAAGACAGGGGCAAGATGTGGCTCTTTCCTCTCCCCCTACAGCATTCTCCCCAGACCCCATTGATCGGAGGAGGCTCCCATCCTCAGAACCACAGACTCGCCTGCTCTGCCAACCCCTGGCGCCTTTCTATTTGTGACTGGACAACTTCCAGGGCCGGAGTTGGGATAGGCGGTAATGGACCACAGAGTGAGTTATGGAGCCATGCAAGGCGACCTCAGAGGTGATGGGGACTGGGTTGCAGAGGACACAGCCCCAGGGCCCCTGTGCAGCTAAGGGGTGGTGCCCCACCTGTCCTCACTCCCTCAGCCCCCAGCTCCTCCCCTGCGCCCCATCCTGTACCTCAGCTGAGCCTCTCTCCAGCCCTCCTAGGTTAACTTGATGGCTCCATTGTCCAGAATTGGAGACTGAGGCCTGGACGAGGAAAGGAGCTTGTCCAAGGTCACATCATAAATGAATCTGGAGTCCAAGGCCCTTCTCCCCCTGGTCTGGAGATCCTAGCAGCCCAAGCCACGGGCCCTCCCCTGACCTATTCCAGTGCTAAGGGGTCCAGCCAGAGGCTTCCAAATCTGTTCTTTCCCTGCCTTGGATTGGCTTTGCCTGCCCTAGGATGCTGGTCCTGCTGCTTCCCACCTTTATCTGTTGTGGCTTTGGCCCGGTAACTTCTCACTGAGTCTCAGTTTTCTCATCCATAAAATGGAGACGGGCACCCTGGTAGGGCCTCTGTGGTATCCCTGGGTCACAGAGTAGTCAGGGACAGTGTGAGAATTACCTTGGACAATCAGGACATGCAGGAAGATCCCAGAGGATAATTGGGAGCTTCTTATCAGCCTCATTATGTTGCACATGCATGTAGGACCCTCAGTGACGGGACAATGGAGACAACACAGAGGTAAGCCCGTGGCTGGACCAACTTGAACTCAGGTCCAATTAATCAAGGTCTATGCCAAAAATGAGGGAGGTGAATTTTGTGCTTTACACTGCTTAGACTTTTCCTGGATCCTGTCCTTGGGGCTGTTTGAGAGAAGCCAACCATTTGGCTTCTCCATTTGGAGAATGTACTCCAGATGGAGAATGGGGTTGCTGGCAGTCACTGAAGGCTGCCCTAGGGCAGGGGAGGAAGTGGGGTTGTGGGTACAGAGGGTGAAGCTGGGCTCCAGTGGCCAGAGCAACAGAGGTAGGCTCCAGGTTGTCGGGAGGGAAAGCTTGCTCCCCACAGGCCCCACAGGGCTGGGGCAGGTTGGCCCAAAAGGAGGTAGCTTCCTATTCAGGGAGCTGTGTGAGCTGTGGATGGACAGCTTTGCATGGAGGGGGACGCAAAGGGTCTCAAGCATCGGAGGGGGGCTGGACTCTGGGATCTGCAGGACTCCTCCTGCTCAGAGATGCAGACGGGGAGCAATGTTCCCAGGGAGCAGCAAGAACCATGGCTGATTACAAATTGCTCTGTGATTTTCTCCTGTTACCATGGTGACAGCTGGTCTAGCATCTTAAGCAGCAGCAGGATGCAAGTGGATCTTTTAAAGCCCTTCAGGCTTCTTCATCCTCCCTTTCCCCTTCCGCTCCCTACCTCCTTAACACTGTTGACTCACTCCCTTATTCGCCCATCATTACTCACCCTCTCTGTGCTTGGCATTAGGAATCACACCTATTTCCTGCTCACCTTCCGAATCCTGTACTTTCTCCTTGTAACTCATGCCAAGGCTTCTTGCGCACTTCTCTTGGCCTCAGTTTCCCCATCTGTAGAACAAGGAGGGCATGAGCCTGGGTGACCATGTCTAGCCCCACATGTTCAAATACAGCTCCCCCTTGGCTATCCAATGCCAGTAATTCTTCCTCTAGAAAGCCTCTTAATTTCCCCAGCCTGAAGCAAACTCTCAATCATTCATTCATGGTTGCATGCATTCATGAACCTGTGCTGTCTCATATGGTAGCTGCCAGTCATGTGTGGCCACTGAGCACTTGAAATGTGGCTGCTGCTGGGTATTGAAATACTATTTGGGACATACTGGATTAAATAACATATTATTATTATTAAAATTAATGACACCTGTGTCTTTTTGCTTTGCAGACAATTTTAAGTTACCTATGTGGCTCGTATTTTATTTCTATTGCCAATGGCATTAAACTAACATTTGCGAATGTATGCAGGGTTGCAAGGACAGTAGCAGCTACTGTTGACAGAGTGTGGCGACTCATTTCATCCTGACAAACCCTGAGAAGTGCATTCTGTGAGTATTCTTATTTGACAGGTAAGAAAAAGGAGGCTCAGAGAAGGGGAGTGGCTTGCCCGAAGGCACACAGCTCTGGATTGTGGCAGGTGCTCTAATCAGAAAATAAACTGGACAGCCACGGTGGTGTAAGGAAGAGACCTGGCAATTTCAAAGCTGGGGGTGGCAGTGGGCGCAGCTCCTGCTGCAGGCACCCAGGATAGTAGCGGCAGCCAGTGTTCTCTAGGCATCTGGGGTGTCAGAAGTTGGTATGCCCCACCAGGGTGAGAACCAAGCTGGTCACAGCACCCTGAAACTCCAGCTTAATTTCATCCTGTGCTTGGATGTAACATTCAGGTCCCACCTGCTATTCTGCCCACAGGTGGAGTGATGGTGGCTGGGCCCTGCCCCTATGCAACTTCATTGCAGTTTAGGTAGCACCCTGGCCTGCCAAGCATGCTTGGCTCAAAGTCTCTGAGGCCACAGTCCCCAAGAGGAAGCAGCAGGGCTACAGCCCACCTTAGTGTGGAGCTGTCACCCAGACCTGGTCAAGATGGCTCCACAGAGTCAGCTGGGCTGGCTATTTTTTACCTTCCCACCTCTAGCCCCACCCTGCACACTGTCTGCCCTGGACCCAGGAGGCTGACCTCCCAGACCATCCAGGCCTCCTGCCCTCCTGCTTCCCATTGGGTTGAGCCTCACAGGGTCTCAGCTCTTGCTGGGTTTTGGAACCCTTCCTCCTCTGCCCCTTCAGGCCCAGGGTGGTGGTGGCTCCCCACTGCTCCTCACTCCCCACTGTGCTGGCCCTGCTTCTTTCTGTGTGGGCTCCCTGAGCCTGGCCCACATCCCTCTAAATAGCACTCCCCACAGAGCTCTTCAGCTACCCCTCCTGAAGGAGCTGTGTGCTGCCTGCCTGATCCCATCTTAATCCACCCACTGCCCTTCGTGGCCTGGAACTCGGTTCTCCCTCCTGGTAGAGTCAGGAGTGACTTCCCCTCCCAGTCTCCTGGGCCCTGAAACCACCTTTCTGTCTGGTGTGCAGCTCGTCTTGCCTCTGAGCACAGCCAGCTCCCAGGAGTCTTGGCTTCCTCACAGGCTTTGAAGGCCTAAGGAGGGGATTCTGGTACAGCTCTGGGAACACCATGGCTTGATGCTGGGGTCTTTGGTGCAAAGTGCTTCTCAGAGACTATTGTTCTGTGCCCAGTTCTTCTCTCCACCTCCTCTGTCCTGGGGCCTGGGACGTGGCTGACCTCAGGGTATTTTGTTCAATGACTAAGTGAAGTAATAATCCAGGACATCCACAAAGTCTGCAAACACAGATGGATATGTGTGTGTGTGTGTGTGTGTGTGTGTGCATGTGCATATATGTACATATATTATGATGTACATGGCTGCTACACATATTATACATATATGAATAGAGTTAATGTTGTCTAAGACATCTGTAGCTTGTAAAACCATCTAAAAATGCCATGTAAGTATCTAGACACTCTGGACATCCAGCAGGTGCTGATCAGATAATGTGCAGTTGCAGTGGATGGAGGATAGAATGCCTTCAGCAGTCTTCAGAGCTGTCTGGTTCACCCCGTATCCACAAAGCATCTAGCCCGAAGCCTCCAGCCTACTCAGCATGAAGAGCGTTTAGTAAAGGGACGGATAAGCGCTTCCTGGATGGAGGCACTTTATCTTTGTGACTTGGCATCATCTCTGTGACCAAGGCCAAGTCTGAGGACTGGGGCTGGTCCCAGGTAAGCTAGTGGACAGAGGGAAGCCTGCAAATGGGTGGGTGCATGTGCTTTGCAGGAGCCCAGCTCCGGCTTTGTGGAGACAGCTGGCTGGCCATTCCCTGTCAACCCCTCCAGATCCCTTCTTAGTCCTTCACACTTCTCCGTGCCCTGGGGGCTGACCCTGAGGCTGTGTCCACAGGCTCCCAGCCTGCTGGCTTCTGTGGGCCTGAAACGGGGCTGGAGGGCAAGCAGAGCCCCCGCACTGCAGGGTTGCAGGTGGCTGGGGCTGCATCCACTGAAGTTGCAGCTGTGGGCGGCTGCCTGCTTTTCTAGCCTCAGCTTCCTGAGCAAGTTCCAGGAAGGGCTCTCTATTCCTGTGTCTCAGGCCTTGGGAGGGAATGCTGCTTACTGCCACCAGCCCCAGGGCACCTCACCATTTCCCTTAACCCTTCATGCGCCTCTGTGACAGGTCCCTTTTCTCATCACCCATTTGTGCTGTTTCCTGCCAGGGCCCTTCATGATTCACCAGGAGTAACCACCTTATAGGGCAGCTTAGCAAGTTAAGTGAGAGAATTCACCCAGCAGCCCACCTGGCTCATTGCTAGTGCTCAGTAAATGGCTGTTACTAACCGTGTCATGGAGGGTAGGGTAGGGTAGGGGTTAAAACCATGGATTCTAGAACCAGATGGGTTCAAATCCCGGCTCTGCCGCATCCCGGCTGTGTGACTGTGGGTAAGTTGCTCAACCTCTGTGTGCCTCCCCTGTGGGAGTTACCATAACACTCATCACACGGGGTTGTTGTGAGGATTAAACACTTTAACATCACTAAACACATTAACGGCAAGCACTGGCACGCACTCAGTAAACCTTAAATAAGCACTCAGTCCACCACTGTTACCTGGCGGACTCACAGCCCCCATGTGTGCTGGTTGGAAGTGGAGTCTCAGCAGCGTGCTGCAGCCAGTACCGCTGAGATTTACCTCGTGGGGATCCGCAGGGATTGCAAATGCGAGAGCTCGTTCCCCATGCAGCTGGAAGCCTCCTGCCCGCTCATCTCCACTCTCTACTCACAGTTTTATTTCCCCATGTTCTCCTCAACTTCCCCTTCCTTTCGGAAGTTGGACACAGTCAAGCAGTCCCAAAAGTGTGCTCCCAGCCCCTCCTTCCAAGATGAGCTCACACCTGGGGAAAGGCTCACAGGGCCGTGCCCTCTTCACACCTCACATCACCTCCCGGCCTCGTTTGTCTCGGCTTCTCACCTTCTCGCTCTGCTGGCTGGCTCCCTGTCGCCTGCCCTGGGCATGCAATGGATGGGGGCACGTCAGCCGGGCCAGCAGCTCCGTGGGCCCTTCCCAGAGCTGGTGCACCCCCCTTGCCCAGCCGGCCGTGTAACTGGAGCTGCAGGCACTGGAACTGAGTCCCCCGGTGGCCAGATCGCACAGGTATCAGCTGACCGCCTGTGTCCCGTTTTCCTTCACACACGGCGCAGTTAACAATGGCCGACAGTCCTCACAGGGGGGCCCGAGCCCCCCCAGGGAGAGGCCCCGGCATGCTATCGGGCCACATGATCTTGCCCCTAAAAAGGCCTGCCCTCCCTGCTGACATAGCACACAAATAGGGCCTTTACTCGCTGCCAGCGACCGTCTGCCGCCCTGGGAGTGTGAGCCGGAACCCGGGCCCCTGTGCCAGCCAGGCCCGCAGGGCTCGCTCTCTCCCTGCATGTGAACCTGCTCTCGATACACCTGACCGTTCTTCTCCCCTCGGCCTGGATTACACCCCATGAAAGCCCTTTGTTCCTTGGCCCCGGACGAAACTGAACCTGGCACCGCAGGGGGCTCTGCCAATGTAGCCATCTGCCCTGACCCACTCTTGGTGGAACACCAGCTCTGGGCAGGGAATCAGGTCGGGGGTGGTGGGTGGGGTGACAGGGGTGCTGTTATTGTCCCAGATAACCCTGGTTGGTCTCTGCGGCAAGATGCTGGGCTCCTTGGCTCTAGAAGTTTCTCTGCAGCAGCACATGGGAGGTCTGGGTTTGTCGTTTCGTGTGGCCTCTGCTTTCCTGGGGGACCTGGAGAAACCTCTGGCCCCTGCTGAATCTTTCCCCTCTTGCTTGGCAAAATGGGACAATAATGATTCCTCTCTCCCTGTGCACACCTGGATCCTTGCAGGCCCTCAGTTAATGCTGGCCATAGCTGTGGTAGGCCCAACAGACAGGAAAAAGGTGGGGCTGTCAGGAATGAGGATTTCTATGCAGGGATGGGGAGGACTGGGCCCAGGTCCTAAAATTGGGATTGAGACCTTTACAAATACACCTCTCAGGTGGGGCAGTGGAGTGTTGTGGGGAGGTAACTTGAAGAGGCCCCAGGGATTTGCGATTCTGGAGAGATCATTTGAAGCTAAGACCTGCCCTTGGAACCCAGTCTGAGTCTGTAGAGAGCCCAGGTCCTGGGAAGATGCTAGAGCTGCTCTAGCTATCTCATGCTCATGCTCTAGATGCTGGACACACTGTAGCCAGGAGCCACAGGTGGCTATTTAAATTTACCAAAAGAAAAATGCAAAATCCAGATCCTCAATTGCATCAGCCATGTTTCAAGTACTCAGTAGCCACTCGTGGCCAGTGGCTGCCACACTTGGTGGTGCAGAATACGATATTTTCATCATCATAGTAATTTTACTTGGACTGTACCACTCTGCAGGCTGTGGGGGATTAATTCAACACACACTGCTGAGCGCTTCCAATATGACATGTCATGTGAATGTGACAGTCACAGGAGCCCTCTGAGCTTCCATGGCTTGCTGTTTCCATGCCCATTTTTTTTTTAATACTTTAAGTTCTAGGGTACATGTGCATAACATGCGGGTTTGTTACATATGTATACATGTGCCATGTTGGTGTGCTGCACCCGTTAACTCCTCATTTACATTAGTTATATCTCCTAATGCTATCTCTCCCCCCTCCCCTCACTCCACGACAGGCCCCGGTGTGTGATGTTCCCCACCCTGTGTCCAAGTGTTCTCGTTGTTCAGTTCCTGCCTGTGACTGAGAACATGCGGTGTTTGGTTTTCTGTCCTTGTGATAGTTTGCTGAGAATGACTAGCTTCATCCACATCCCTACAAAGGACATGAACTAATCTTTTCTATGGCTGCTTAGTATTCCACGGTGTATTTGTGCCACATTTTCTTAATCCAGTCTGTCATTGATGGACATTTGGGTTGGTTCCAAGTCTTTGCTATTGTGAATACTGCCACAATAAACATACGTGTGCATGTGTCTTTATAGCAGCATGATTTATAATCCTTTGGGTATATACCCTGGGATGGCTGGGTCAAATGGTATTTCTAGTTCTGGATCCTTGAGGAATCGCCACACTGTCTTCCACAATGGTTGAACTAGTGTACAGTCCCACTAACAGTGTAAAAATGTTCCTATTTCTCCACATCCTCTCCAGCACCTGTTGTTTCTTGACTTTTTAATGATCACCATTCTAACTGGTGTGAGATGGTATCTCATTGTGGTTTTGATTTGCCTTCTATGATGGCCAGTGGTGATGAGCATTTTTTCATGTGTCTGTTGGCTGCATAAATGTCTTCTTTTGAAAAGTGTCTGTTCATATCCTTTGCCCACTTTTTGATGGGGTTGTTTGATTTTTTCTTGTAAATTTGTTTAAGTTCTTTGTGGATTCTGGATATTAGCCCTTTGTCAGATGGGTAGATTGTAAAAATTTTCTCCCATTCTGTAGGTTGCCTGTTCACTCTAATGGTAGTTTCTTTTGCTGTGCAGAAGCTCTTTAGTTTAATTAGATCCCATTTGTCAATTTTGGCTTTTGTTGCCATTGCCTTTGGTGTTTTAGTCATGAAGTCCTTGCCCATGCCTATGTCCTGAATGGTATTGCCTAGGTTTTCTTCTAGGGTTTTTATGGTTTTAGGTCTAATATTTAAGCCTTTAATCCATCTTGAATTTATTTTTGTATAAGGTATAAGGAAGGGATCTAGTTTCAGCTTTCTATATATGTCCATGCCTGTTTATTAAACATGACGGTGGGGTGGGCTGGCGCTAGAGGGAGGGGCGCCGAGCTCTGTCCTCAGCAAGCTCGCAGGCAAGCATCCCAGTCTTACAAACCTGCATGTGCAGGCCAAGTGCTGGGGACCTCGTGGAGGAGAAGTCACCCCAGGTGGTACCAGGGATGCTTCAGTGTTTCCAGACGTGCTGAGGATGAGTTCCCAGGTCTTCAAGTTCTGAGTTAAGCATCTGGGAGCTTTACCACCAAGGTTTCCAGTGGCCCCAAAATGTGCTTATAGACATCCAGGAAGGAGGAGATCATTAACTCTGCTTCAGCAAAGTGTAGCCTGGCTCAGCTATGGTGGGCAGGATAATGGGCCCCAAATACGTCCATGGCCTAGTCTCTGGGACCTGGGACTATGTTATCTTATATGGCAAAAGGGTCTTTGATTATGTGAAGGAATGAAAGCTCTTCAGATGGAAAGATCACCCTGGATTATGCATAGAACCAGGTATAGTCATGAGGGTCATTACAAGAGGGACATGGGAGGTCAGAGTCAAAGAAGGGGCAGTGATGATGCCCATGTGCTCTGCAGGTGGGGAAGGAACCCCAAGCCAAGGCGTCCAGGAGCTGAACAAGGCAAGGACACAGCTTCTCCCCGTGGAGCCTCAGAGGAGCCGGCCCTGCCCACACCTTGACTTCAGCCTGGTGAAACTGATGACAGACTTCTGGCCTCCAGAACTGTAAGAGAATACATTTGTGTTGTTTAAAGCCACTGAGTGTGTGGTCATTTGCTTCACCAGCGAGAGGGAAGTCATGCACTAGCATAGAGGTGACAATCATGGGTTTTGGCAAGGGGTAGAAACAGATTTGAATCCCAGCTGCTCCCTTTTCTAACGGGATAATCATGAGCAAGTGGCTTCATCTCTCTGCTCCTCAGTTTACCTTATCTAAGAAACGGGGAACATAATGATACCCACCTAATAGGGTCATTGTGGGACTTGAAGGAAATAAGTAAGTGGATTATTCCGAAAACGCTCCCTGCTGGCCTCAGTATTGCTATCCCTTGGAAGGAAATTTGTGGTTTATTGAGCGTGGAATGCCCAGAGTCAGACCATCTGGCTGTAAAATTACTCAAGCCTGCCTCCGTTTCTTTAAATTAGGGTAATAACAGAGGATATAATGATCACCAAATGAAATAATCTGCACGTGGCACTAAGAATAGCGCCTGGCCTCTGGTAGGCATTTTGTCAACACTGGTTATCACTGGTGTCATTTTATTACCAGCTCCAGTACCCCATACTGAAGCCCCGCATAGGCCTGTCCCTTTGACAGAAGGGCCCAAGGTTCAGGGTTAGGCACGTGGCCAGGAGGGCTGTCCAGCAGTGCCCTGAAGAGGAGCAGGGCAGGAGGGGGCTATGCTGGGCCTGGCTGGGCCTGACTCTCGGCATCTTCACTTTCTCTGCCCCTGCACCCCTCAAGCTGTCCAAACACCGGCCGGGCGCCCGAGGAGGACTCCCAAGGTTTGGCCCTGGGAAAGGTTGGCTGTCTGCAGCGTGTGGTTGGAGGAAGTGGCCCTTGTTTGCTTTTCCGCAACCCTAGGAGCTTCCTTCCCTCTGCGTGTTTGCTTTGCTTTCTTGAGGCTGCCTGCTGTGGAAGGCTGGCTGCTCAGTGGACCCGGGCCCTGGAGCCCCGGATGCTTCCAGACCTGGAGAAGCACCCAGAACAACAGCTCTGTCCTGGGCCTCTGCTCCCAGGATTGACTCCTGGACTCATCACAGTTGAAGCTCAGGACAAAGTTGCCAAAGCCAGCATGATCTTCACACCCACTGTGTGCTGGACCCCGCTTCAGTGGTCCCTGAATGCTCTCACGACACCACGAGCCCAGATATTCTCTCCCCATTAGCAACCCAGGAAACTGAGGCATGGAACTGGCAGACAATGTGCCCGGGTTCTGCAAAGTACTCAGAGTTAGACTTGGTCTTCAGTAGCCTCGCTCCGAAAGCTCCTGCCCTGTGGGGCCTCCCTGGAGCTTTAACATAGAATGAGAGTTTCAGAATCACCAGATCAGAGCATTGAAAAACAGAGTCACAGAATCCAGGAATCTGATTATGGAAATTCTCAACAGTATTACAGGATCTTGTAACAAAATCAGATTCTTAGATTCTCTGGCTCATCACATTTCACTGGCAAAAAAGACCCTATATGTTGTATGGTCACCCCTCCTTCTCCACCCCTTCACCAATGAATTTCCTTGCAATCCCCAGCACAGGACACCCCCAGCCCACCCATCCTATAGCGCCGTGGTTAGAATTGTCTTCCTGCCACCTCCACAGCCCCCCTTCCATCTTCCAGCCCCCTCTGCTCATCTCTCCTCTTCCTACTTGCCTGCATAAATTAGCACCCCAGCCTCTGAACATCTGGTGACAAACAGTGGCACTGATTCTAAAAGGCTGTGTATTTCTTGTATGTATTTCACAGGGCTGTCTCTGAGGGATGGATGGGGAAATTTCATCTTCAAGCTGTTTGTTTGGCTCAGGGTTGCTCTAGTCCCCCCAAGCAGGCTCTGGGAGAGGGAACTTGAGCTGCGAAGGAACCTCACACAGCTCTCAGCCAGGATTGGCCCCCAAAAGTTTGTATGAAAATAAAATCTGCTAGTGGGAACAAATAACAGGTCATCCCGGACACCCGGTGTTCGATGGAGAAACCCCACCTGCAGCATCCTCGTGGTGGTTGTCTGAAGCCCCTTGCATCACTCCAGCAAAGGAAAGCTCACTACCTCCCGGGCTCTCCGGCATTTATCCAGGGCCATGGTATAGAATGCACAATGCTCCAGCCTCCAGGTGCTGACACCCTCTGTGGAGTAGAGTCAGTGGGGGCATCTCTTTTGACAGGGAATCTAATGAAAATGTAAAAACCACCACTGCCTGTCCCCCAAACCCCACTCTAGGAGCCAATCTTACAGCAACACTTGTGCAAAACAGAAATGTTCAAGGATCTTTGCTATGACGTCGTTTGTGATGGTGGCAAATACATGGAATCTTATTCAATGTCCATAAATAGGAGATGGATGAAATACATTTGGATACTTTCAGGCTGTGAAATACTCTGACTGTTAAAGAGAATGAGGTGTGTTTACTTGTGCTTCTTGTGATGTTCAGAAAACAACTTGTAATAGTCATATAATGGGAGTATGTATGTATATGTTTATAATTCACATAGGCAAAACTGGTCATAGTGGTCACTTCTGGGGAGTAGGATTTTGGAGGAGATGGGTATACTTCAACCCTTTGCTTTAGATATTTCTGCATGTTTTTAAACTACAAAACGTGTATTACTTTTGTTAATAAAAATATAAAGGATATGGCCAGGCGCGGTGGCTCACCCTTGTAATCCCAGCAATTTGTGGGGCCGAGATGGGTGGATCACTTGAGGCCAGGAGTTCAAGACCAGCCTGGCCAACATGGTGAAATCCCGCCTCTACTAAAAATATGAAAAATAGCTGGATGTGGTGGTGCCTGCCTGTAATCCCAGCTACTCGGGAGACTGAGGCAGGAGAATCACTTGAACCCAGGAGGTAGCAGTTGCAGTGAGCTGAAATTGTGCCATTGCACTCCAGCCTGGGTGACAGAGTGAGACCCTAACAACAACTATATCTATATCTATATCTATATCTATATCTATATCTATATCTATATCTATATCTATATCCACACACATATATGGATATTACTTCTTTGCACTGGAGGGAGCACAGAGAGGCAAGGGCTGGCTCAATTCATCCCATCCATGGATTCACTCACTGAGATCGATCAGGCACTGGCCTACTCTGGTTTCCTCCTACAGTGAATGTGACAGACCTGCCTCAATGCCTCAATCCATGTTTTAGTTGGTTATTCCGGTTGCGGCTAAACCAAGGCATCCTGGTGGCCTAACACCATGGAGGTTGGTTTCTTGTGTTTCAGTAGTCCAGGAGGGCATGCAGGAAGGGGGTCCGCATGGGCAAGGTGGGTCCCAGCCTCCTGCCACCTGTGGCTCCTCTATTAAGGTGATTGTCCAGCCGGCTAGGTTCACCAGCTTCTCTCCACCCAGGTCTGGCTGTGGTGTGTCTCCACTCCTGCTCACAGTTCCCTGAAAAGAAGCCGTCCTGCAGAACCATTGTCTGGGTGCATGGGGCCGGGGGTAGGTGGGAGATCCATGCTGGGGCCTGCAGGAAGTGGCTGTGCTCTGAGGAGGTGCAAGCACAAATGCACTTGGCCTGTCCGCCTCCACTGCCAACATCTTCTCTGGTGCTGATTAAGCCGCCATGCCTTAAGAGCAGCCAGTGGAGAGATATTAGGTGGAATCTCATAAATGCCAGAGTTTAAACAGCCCTGGGCACTATGTCAGGGCAGGGTGGGGAAGGCACCTGGGGGCCTGGGCTCCCGTATGGGGGCTACACTCTTTGTTATGGACTTGGCATTCATCAGCTGCCTCACCTCCAAAAACCCACAGAACATGCGTGACTTAATGACCAGATAGATTGGTAAGGGCCAGGAAAAGACAAAGCTAGCTCAGGGAGTAGAGTGGAGGCAGGTATCCTTGCACTGGTACTTCAGGCAGGGAGGTCAGGGAAGGCCTCACGGAGGGAGGAGGTGACTTGCGACATTTTTTTTTTTTTTGACACGGAGTTTTGCTCTGTTGCCCAGGCTGGAGTGCAGTGGTGCAATCTCTTCTCATTGCAACCTCCACCTCCCAGGTTCAAGTGATTCTCCTGCCTCAGCCTCCCAAGTAGCTGGGACTACAGGCACCTATTACCATGCCCGGCTAATTTTTTTATTTTTAGTAGAGATGGGGTTTCACCACATTGGCCAGGCTGGTCTCGAACTCCTGACCTTGTGATCCGCCCGCCTCACCCTCCTAAAGTGTTGGGATTACAGGCATGAGCCACCACGCGTGGCTGGGAGGAGGTGACTTCTAAACGAGGGCCTGCCTGGAGGAAGGGAGGGTGGAGAGGAGCATGGCAGGTCAGACCCAGCCAGGAAGCCCAAGTGGCTTAAGCAAGTGAGCAGGGACATCAAAAGTGCTCAGAGTCAGCTGGGGCCAGAGTGGATCCTCTGGCTATGGTAAGGAGTTTCAATTTTATCCCAGTTGCGAAGGGAACCCAGTGGGTGAATGAGTGAGGCAGATGGGTGAGCAGGGGTAAGGATGCAACACAGTCTTTGCCCCCGGCTTGGGAGGTGATACCCAGGGAACTATGGGAGTGCAGGGAGCCCAGGACACTAGGGGCCAGTGCAGGCTTCCAAAGGAGCCAAGGAGGCTGGCCAGATGGGAAGCTCAGAGGAGGTTTTTCAGATAGTGGACCCAGTGGAAAAATGCACCAAATGTATTAAACCAGCAATTTATAGAAGTGGAAACAGAAAAGGCCAAACAGCTCAGGAAGAGATGGGCAAACTCATTAGTAATGAGAGAAATGCAAATTAAAATAACAATGAGCTATCACCTTACATTGATTAGACTGGCAGGAATTAGAAAGCTGGGTTATGCCAAGTGCTGGCATGGGCGTGGCATAGAGAACCTCTGGTATCCTGAGCGGGAGTGGTCACTGGTGGAACCAATCAAGAAAGCCATCTCCTAATCTCCCGGTTCTTATGCACATGGAGTTACACTCACCGGAGAAGTAGCAATTCCACTCCTTGATATTTATCCTGAGACATTCTCTCAGGTCCCTTAGGCCACATGCAGTGTGTGAGGATGTGCTCTGCAGGCACCTGCGAGCCCACCACTCAGGTGCAGATGGACCTGTTCTCACCAACCATCACAAGGCATGTGACCTCATTCCTTCATTGAAGAAAGAATTCCTTATTAATCCCCATTTGACTGCTAAGGAGACAGGCTCCTCGGCAGGTGGAAGCCCTGGCCCAAGTCATGCAGACAGTCAGTGGGTAAGGTGTGTGACTCCACCTCAGCAAAGGCAGCCAAGGTCCCAGAGGAGTCCTGTCCTCAGTGGTTTTACTCTGCTCCCCATTAAGGGGGCTGCTCCTGCAGAAATGGAGGCCATAAGTTTGAGTGGAATGTGGTCTTGCAGCATACACCCTGGCTATTTTTGGGAGCCCAAGTGTAAATCCTGGCTCTGACACTCAGCAGCCACTGCTTGGCAGGCTCAGGCTTGCCACCTGTGAAGTGGGTCCTCATGAGACCCGCCTCCGAGGCTTTGGTGAGGTTTCTTATGCCAAGCTCCTGGCATAAGAAAGATGTTTCTTTCCCTTCTCCCCACTTCCCAAGTTCAGGGGGAAATCAGCCATCACTGTCCCACATTTAAATGAGGAAGACTTCTCAGATGGGCTGTGTCTAATCATGGAAACCAGTTTTGCAAAGGTGAAATCTGGGCAAACTGAGCTCTCATGCCTGCCGTGCAGCCTCTGCTAAGTGCCCATCCATCTCGGGGCCTCCAGCCCACCCTTTGTTAAATGCAGGGGCTGGACGAGCTGGTCCAGGTGAGTAGATACTCTATGACCCAACCAATGGTTAGGGACCAGGAGCACTGAATGCTCTTGAAGAAATTGCCCAGAGTGGGGAAGAGGGGAATCTCAAAGAAGCTTGGGATGATCTCCACATTGACTCATGTGGGACGTGTTGAAGGGTTCCAAGCAGCCGGAGGCTGCATCCTGGTGCCTGCTACATTTCCAACCCTGCGCCGACCAGGAGCCCTTCTCCCACATAATCCCTTTAGCAAAGCCAGCTGAAGCCTAGCATGCCCGGCCCTCCACCTGGGCCCAAATATATCTAACAGGGAAGCCTGGAACTGAGCTGCAAGCCTTCCTTGGCTAGTAAGCTGGAAGCTGGGATGGGGATGGCAAGAACCTGAATCATGAGAGAGGCAGAAACACAGAGTCACCCGATGTGGGGCTCACTTAAAAGAGTCCAGGCCCTGGAGCTAGCCTGCCCGGGGTAAGTCCTGGCTCTGCCATCTCATAGCTATGCCCCTGGGCAAGTCCTCTTGCCCTCTATGTTGCTCCGAGGGGACAATAGCAGTAACTGCTCACTGGATTGTGCTGAAGATGAAGTGGGGGCAGTTGCGGGGTGGTCTGTACACAACACAGATAAGTCACTGTTACTGTGACACCTGCGAGGCCACCCTCCCCAGTGCCAGGGGTGGGTGGGCAGGGTCAGCAAGCTCTCAGGGTAACACACAGACAAAAATTGCAGATTCAGATCTATCAGGACCAAAGAGCTTATTCTGTTGGCATCAGTCAGGAGAGGCGAGGCTATATTGTAGTGACAAAAGGCCCCAAATCCCAGTGGCTTAATACAAACAAAAGCTTATTTCTGATGCATGCCACATGTCCAAATGGGCTAGCAGCAGCTTTGCTTTGTGCCATCCTCACTCGGGGAGCAGGCTGATGGAGCAGCCACCATTGGAAGCACTGCCAATCTTTGGGCAGAGGGGAGAAGAGAATGGTGAGTCACACACTGGCTATTATGGTGTCTCATCACTTCCCCTTCTGTTCAAACTGGCCAAGGTGTGTCACGTGCTGAACCCCAATGGGGCAGGAGGCACAGCCCAATTCCATGCCTGGAAGTTGGACAGACAGAATATCTGTGAGCAGTTCCAATGATGGCCACACCTCCCAACCTCCTCTATTACAATGTTGTTGTTGCTATTGTTGTTTAAGGATGAGTATGCAGGAGCTCAGAGGGATTGAGGAGTTGGCCCCAGACCACAGAGCAGTCAGCGCAGAGCAAGAGCCATTTTCTCATTCAGTAAGTATTTATTGACACTCATGCTAGACAGACACTGTTTTAGGCACTGGGGAAATTACACAAAACAAAGATCTGTGTTTAAAGCAATGTTTATTCTGGTGGCAGGTGGGACACAGATGATAAGTGGTAAACATAATAAGCAAGTGAAAGGGATCATAAGTGGGAAGGTGGGAACAACAGAGCAGCAGGGAGGGGAGGCTGGAGTCCTGGAAGGAAGCACATGCTTTCAGTTCCAAATAGGGTGGTTGGTCCTCCTTGAGAAGATGACATGTGAGGAAAGACTTGCAGGAGAGCCATGGGGATGTTTGGGGGAAAAGCATTCCAAACAGAAGGCCCATTCTGTTATTCAATCAACAAACATTTATTAGGGGCTGCTCAGGCAAGGCCAGTGCTGAGAGCTTGGCATACAGAGCAGAATAAAAGAATCCTTCACTTTGAATCCTTGGAGCCCAACGGGGAAGAAGAAAAAGGCCTGATCATTAAATGAATTTGTCATTTATTAATTCCCTTATTCACTGAATTCATTGACTCGTTCACTAAGCATTTACTGGTATTCACAGTGCGTCCTCCCTGTATGGGGTGTTGGGACCTTGTTGCAGGATCAGATATGGTCCCTGTCCTTGAGGAGCCCCCAGTCTAGTTGGAGGAGGCAGGAATAGATAGGCAACTACTAACCAATGGGAGAGAGAGAGGGGCACAGCAGTCAGAGGAGCCCAGAGAGGGACTGTGGCTTGGAGAGCTGGGAGACCTGGCCACATTTTGGGGAAAGACTGGGGAGGCCTGAGTAGGTGATGACAGTGGGGTTGGAGCGGGGAGATTTGGGAGATGGGATCAGTAGGACTTGGTGACTGATTGGATGTAAACGCTGGGAGGAGAAGCGGGAACCAAGATTGACTTTGGGAGGGGGGGTCCCACCTTGGGTTCTGAAAATCTGGAGAAGGACCATTCTCTGGGATCACAAATAGGGAATGCAGAACAATTCTGGTAGAAAATGCTGAGTCCAGACTAGGTGTACATACACACACACACACACACACACACACACACACACACACACGTATATGGGGTGTTGGGGCATTGTTGCAAGATCAGATATGGTCCCTGTCCTTGAGGAGCCCCCCGCTCTAGTTGGGGGAGGCAGGAATAGATAGGATATACACACATGTATGTATGCGTGTGTGTGTGTGTGTGTGTGTGTGTATGTAAGTATATCCACTCACAGCTGACCTTTGAGCATATGGGTTTGAACTCCTTGGGGCCAATTATCCTCAGAGTTTCTTCTGCCTTTGCTACCCCTGAGACAGCAAGACCAACCCCTCCTCTTCCTCCTCCTCAGCCTACTCAACGGGAAGATGAGGATGGAGACCTTTATGATGATCTACTTGCACTTAATGAATAGTAACTATGTTTTCTCTTCCTCGTGATTTTCTTACTATCCCTTTATATTTTCAAGCTTACTTTACTGTAAGAATACAGTATATAATACATATAGCATACAAAATATGCATTAACTGGTGAGGATGGAGACCTTTATGACGATCCACTTGCACTTAACGAATAGTAAATATGTTTTCTCTTCCCTGTGATTTTCTTATTAAGATTTTATATTTTCAAGCTTGCTTTACTGTAAGAGTATAGTACATAATATACATAACATACAAAATATGCATTAACTGTTGATATTGTCAATAAGGCTTCTGGTTAATAATAGGCCATTAGCAGTTAAGTTTTTGGGGAGTCAAAAGTTATACATAGATTTTCAACTGCAAGAGGGGCCAGTGTTCCCAACCCCCACGTTGTTCCAAGATCAACTGTATGTATAACTATTATAGTTTCATTTCCACCAAAAATGAAATGAAACTCTTAAAGCCTGGATTCACATCCATCACACTGCAGCAGGTGATTTACTCTTTCTGTTCCTCGTTCTCCACATTTAAATGATAACTTCTGTAATAGCCTGGTATTTTTGTTTAAACAGTCAGATGTGGTGGGGCGTGCCAGTAATCCCAGCTACTTGGGAGGCTGAGATAGGAGGATCCCTTGAGCTCAGGAGTTCAAGACCAGCCTGGGCAAAATAGTGAGACCTACCTCTAAAACTACATTAAAAAAAAAGTCAATTCTTGAAAGATATTTAAATAATATAAAAATCATCTTTTACGTCTCCCCATGGAATTACCATTTCCAGTGCTCTTTGTTCCTTTGCATAAATCCGGGTTTCCAGCTGGTGTCGTTTTCCTTTTGCCTAAAGGACATTCTTTAGAATTTCTTGTGGGTAGTGTGGGTCTGCTGATAATGAATTCTTTCACCTTTTGTGTGTCTTGTTTTCCTCTGGCTGCTTTTAAGATTTTCTCTTTTTCACTGGGTTTTGAGCAATTTGATTATGATGTGCCTTGGTGTGGTTTCTTTCATGTTCCTGTGCTTGGGGTTTGTGGAGCTCTGGGCTCTGTGGGTTTATAGTTTTCCTTAGATTTGGAACATTTTTGGCCATGAATTTTCAAATACTTTTTCTGTTCCCCTAGCCCCTTCTCCTTCCCAGGCCCCAATTCCTTGCATGTTAGGCTGCCTGAAGTTGTCCCACAGATCGCTGACGCACTTTTTTGTTAAAAAGTTACATTTTCTCTGTATGTTTCATGTTGGATAGTTTCTATTGCTCTGTCTTCAAATTGCTAATCTTTTCTTCTACAATGTCTAATCTGCTGGTAGCCCTGTCTAGTATATTTCTTCATCTCAGAACTTGTAGTTTTCATCTTTAGAAATTTCATCTCTAGAAAGCTTTTTCTATATTATATGTATCTCAGCTTAACTTTCTGAACACGGCATGCAGTTACAATGACAATTGTTAATGTCCTTCACTGCTAATTCTACTGTCTGTGGCAGTTCTGGCTTGTTTGGGGTTTTTTTCGGTCCGGGGAGAGGGTAGACAAGGTCTCTCTCTGTCATACAGGTTGGAGGGCAGTGGTATGATCATAGCTTACTGCAGGCTTGACCTCTTGGGTTCAAGAGATCCTTCCACTTCAACCTCCCCAGTAGCTAAGCCTACAGGTGCAAGCCACCATCTTTGGCTAATTTTTGTATATTTTGTAAAGATACAAAATATACAAAAATACAGGGTTTTGTCATGTTGCCCAGGTTGGTCTCAAGCTCCTGGGTTCAAGCAGTTTGCCCACCTTGGCCTCCCTAAGTGTTGGGATTATAGGCATGAACCACTGAGCCCGGCCCTGGGTTGGTTTTGATTTTTCTTATCATTTTGTTTTCCTGTGCATGTCTGGTAATCTTTGATTGAATGCCAGACTTGTGAGTTTTTCCTTGTTGGGTGCTGGATATTTTTGAGTTCACCGGGTTATGGCCTTGAGAGCTTCCAGGTGGTGGCCTGGGGAGGTGGGGCTATACAGAGCCCAGAGAACCCCTGGGAGTCCAGGAAGATGGGACAGTCGTGGTTCAGAGGGCAAAGTGCCAGCGAGGAGAGAGGGAGTTCTGGAGACCTGAATCTCCTTGAGCTTTGGGGTCTTCTCTTTCAGAGAAGTCTGAAACCTCTTCAGGTACCCAGGCTAGGACTGATCATTCCCCACTACTGAGGCAACACCTTCCTGAACAGTCTACTTGCTGCCCTGGCAATTGTGAGATATCTCAGTCTGGCTGGCGGGAACATTTACTATCCCCAGCCCTGAGACACTACAGGCAACCTTCTCTCTAATCCTTTCAGATGATTCTTCCCTGGCCTCAGCTAGTTTCCTCACACACATGCCCTGACCAGTGCTCTGCCAAATACTCAGGGGGAACCTCTGCAGGTCTCCAGAGCTCCCTCTCTCCTCGCTGGCACTTTGCCCTCTGAACCACGGCTGTCCCCGTCTTCCTGGACTCCCAGAAGTTCTCTGGGCTCTGTGTAGCCCCACCTCCCCGGGCCACCACCTGGAAACTCTCAAGGCCATAGCTGGGTGAGCATTACATTCTTTGTTGCCTGAAATCCAGTTCCTTGAAAATCACTGTCTCAGGGATTTTGTCTGCTTTGCTTGTTTGTTTCACGTAAGAGCCTAATTTTGGCTGCCATGACTCCATCTTCCCTAGTGATTCTGTGCCTTCTTCACCTGAATTAAATTCAGTTACTCTCCTCTCCTCCCTCTTCCCTTCTGTAAACTGAGGCTGATAGGTCCCCTGGTTCAGGCCCTCCACTGAGCCTCAAGGAAGGCCACAGGAAGGTGGGATCACAAGGTTTGGAGAGCCTTGGACATCAAGGGTCCCAGCAACTGGAAAGAAAGAGGAATGACGCATGTGGCAGTGCTGTCCCAATGCGCAGAGGCATGTGCTTAGGAGGACATCTGGGAACCCATTGGAACCTGGTAGCAGACGTCTGAGGAAGGGTTATTACCCAATCTGAGAGAGGAAGGAAGTCCCAAACCCCCAGCCACAGAGCCGTGAGAGATCAGGGCTGCATTTGAACCCAGGTCTGGCAGACCCTCATATTAACAGCTAACAGGTACTGTTCCAAAAACTTCATAGGACTTACGGCATTTAATGCCCAGCACAGCCCTGCCAAATATGACTGCCTGGCTCAGTTTTGAGTGGGCAGCACTGCAGAGTGATTGAGAGTGGCCTGAGTTTGAATCCTGCCTCTAGCTCCCTGATGTGGATGACCTTGAACCCACCACTTTGACTTCTCTGTCTCAGATTCCTCAGCACACCCAGGTGTTATGGGATGAGTTGTGCCCCCTGCAGAAAATTCCCAAGTTGAGGTCCTAACTCCTGGTACTTCAGGAAGCATCCTTATTTGGAGATAGAGTTAATCAAGTTATTTAGAGTTAATCTAATTAAAATTAATTTTAGAGTTAATGAAGTTAAAATCAGGTCATTTATAAGGATATCAGTCATAGTTCAACATGACTGATATCCTTATAAAAAGAGGACATGTGGACATAGAAATGCACACAGAGGGAAAACAATGTGAAGAGATGAAGACAGAGGGAGAAGGACACCTTCTGCAAGCCAAGGGTTCTCCCTCATGACCCTCAGAAAAACCAACCCTGCCCAACCTTGATTTTGGACTTCCTGCTCCTCAAACGGTGAGGAAATATATTTCCATTGTTGAAGCCACCCAGTGTGCAGTACTTCATTACAGCAGTCCTAGCAAATAAATGCAGCAAGGCTGACAGTAGCGCCTACCCTGCAGTGTTACTGTGAGGATTACAGGAGTGCATATATGCAAAATGGTTAGGGTAAGGCCTGGCACGCCTTAGCATGCAATCAAGGATGAGGGGACTGAGGTCCAGGGAGGCTGAGCGGCAGTGTGTGAGCTCTGACCCTGTGCTCCTGGCTACTCTGCCGCCCTGTCTGGACTCCAGTCCCACTCTATCCTGAGGACACTGCCAGGATCCCTGCCACCTGTGCCCTCCATGCCCTTGGTTGGTGCTCAACCATGTTAACTGAACATCCTTTCAGAGATCAAAGGAAAAAATGAAATAGCAGAGAGAGGCCCAGGCTGGTGGGAAAAGGATGTTACGCAAGGAAGTAATTACATATTAAGTGAGAAAGTCCACCCGAGTGCTCACTGATTCTCCACCCGCATCCCTGATGGATGTGTGGCCCTGGCTGCCTTCCAAGGGCAACAACTATGTCAGAGAGTCTGCCACATGAACTCTGCTGCTGTTCAGGTGTGCCAGCCTGCAGGTGGGGACCAGCAGAAGATGTCTTTATGTAGAGAAAGGCCCACCTGGCACCTAATTAAATGGCAAAGGACACAGCCTGGCAGCTGAGCCTCAGTTTCCTCAGCTGTAAAATGGGTGTCACTATTTTACAGATGGGGAAACCCTGGGACCTACTGACATTCCAGATCCTGTGTTCAGGTGGAATCTCTGCAGCCCAGTCCTCCTGGAGAGCACTTGTGCCCAGAGAGGGTCAGAACCGGGTTGCAGAGCACGCAGCTCTCCTTGGTCGCCCAGGGTGGGGAGGCAGAAGGAAGACAGAGATCACTTCTGGGGGATGGCAGAGGGGAAGGAGGTGGGGTATGCAGATTCCACAGCTCTAGGGACAACTTCTCAAAGCAGACCTCACTGGCTATGGAGGGGGGCTGAATTTGGGGGAATGTGTTGACAGAAAGAAAAGTGCCCATAATCACCACAGCATCTCAGCTGCCCACCCTGCCCCCATCTCCACCCTAGAAGGACCAGAATGCTTCCCTCTGCAGCTCAGAGAGGTAGGGGCACTGGCTGCAGGGTGCACAGCTGGAAACAGCTGGGCAGTCCTGCCTGGACCAGAAGTCTAGGAGGCAGGGGCCTGCCTATCTTATTCAGCATCCAGAGCAGCCTGGCACAGTTAAGGTTGCCAGATTTAGCAAATAAAAATATAGGACACCAGTGAAAATGGGAAGTTCAGATGAAATTCAAGTGAACGATTTTTAGTATAGGGATGTCCTGTGTAATATTTGGAACATATTTGTACTACATTTTGTTGTCGTTGCTTATCAGAAATTCTAATATAACTGGGCACTCCTAGGTACAGGGAGAGACAAGAGTTGGTGGGGTTTGGGGTGGGGTGGGCGGGGATGGCCTCACTTCAGACTGCCTCAGTTTGAGTCCTAACTCTGCCACTTCCAAGTCCATGACCTCATCAAGTTGCTGGAAACTCAGCCTTGGTTTCTTCCTCCATCTTGTTTTAAAATAATAAATTTAATGGTATTTATTTATTTATTTATTTTCAATAGGTTTTTGGGGAACAGGTGGTGTTTGATTACATGAATAAGTTCTTTAGTGCTGATTTCTGAGATCTTGGTGTACCCATCACCCGAGCAGTGTACACTGTACCCAATGTGCAGTCTTTTATCCTTCACTCCACTCCCACCCTTTCCCCTGAGCCCCCAGATTCCATCATTCTTATGCCTTTGTGTCCTCATAGCTTAACTCCTACTTATTAATGAGAACATACAATGTTTGGTTTTCCATTCCTGAGTTTCTCCAATGCCATCCAGGTTGCTGCAAATGCCATTATTTCATTCCTTTTTGTGGCTGAGTAGTATTCCATGGTGTGTGTGTGTGTGTGTATATATAAAACATATATCTCATATATATGTATATTGCATTTTCTTTATCCGTTCATTGACTGCTGGGCATTTGAGCTGGTTCCATATTTTTGCACTTGTGAACTGTGCTGCTATACACATGTGTGTGCAGGTATCTTAACAGCACCTACTTTGCAGGGCTGGATTCCATGCGGTAACTCTTCTGACACCCTCAGAACAGGGCCTGATGCACGGTGAAGACCTGAGGATGTGCTCCTTATTTTTATCATTTACTAAATCTGGATGAGCAGGGGAACTATAATGACTTGCTGGCAGTGTGTCTAAGGCAGCAGTTCTCAAGCTGTTGGATCTCAGGATCCTTTAACATTTAGAAAAATTAGAGTGGGCCTTGAGTTGCTGTGCATGGGTCTGTCGTATCTATCCATATTTACAATAGTAGAAATTAAAGTTGTGAAAAAATTATGTATTAGTTCATTTGAAAATGTTAACGAACCTATTTTGTTTACATAAATAATAGATTTTTAATGAAAAATAGCTCTATGTTTTAAAACCAATAACAGAACATGAAAGTGAGAAGTGACCTCGTTTTACATTTTTGCAAATCTCTTCACTGCCTGGCTTAATAGAAGTCAGCTGGACTCTCACATCCGCTGTTGCCTTCGTTCTGCTACAATATCACACCACGTGTAGCCCTGGGAAACTCCACCATACACCTGTGAGAGCACGAGTATGATAAGGCAAATATCTTCCTATTGCTATGAAAATAGTTTTGGCCTTTTGCTCTCCTGATCCTCTGAGAGACGTCTTAGGACCTCACTTTGAGAATCACTGTCTAAGGTCTATTTCAGGCAGGGGCCTCTCCAGCCCCTGATGCCCACCTGGCACCTGCTGGGCCCGGGGCTGAGTCCAGGCTTGCAGACTCTAGTGGTGGCGGCGTGGTTAGTTGATGGTGTGCATTTACAGTTGCTCTCTGATCCAGTAGCACTGGGGAGGCATGCATGGGACTTCCCTGCACTTTACAGTGAGGATGCTCGGGCTCAGAGGGTGGAAGGGCCAAGAGTAGGGGCTGTGCAGGGGGCATGCTGCTCTGCGTGAGGCAGGAGGGAGCCTCAGAAGGGTGCTGTCTTGGGCCTCAGAGGTTGTCTGTCTTCATGCTTAAGTACCTCTTGCCTGATATGGCCTCCTAGGGGAGGTGGCATTGGGTGTCTCTCCAACCTACACATCCCCAAATCCACCCCATCACCCTGCACCCAACACACCCTCACCTGCCTGCCTATCAGCTCCCGCAATCCACACACTGGGGCCTGCGGCCAGGGAGGTACGGGGACTGCAGGTGAATGATGAAGGTCAAGCTACGGGCCCCTGGGTGAGACAGGTTTGCCCGGGGCCTCCCTGAGCCCTGGTCCGTGGCCTGGTCTGGACAGGTGTGCATTATGTACATGTGACTTGTACCCCTTGGGGTGGCCCGTGTGTGTCTCTGAAGCCTCTTGCGGAGTCTGTCAGAGCTTTGTCCCTCCTTTTGTGAGCGTCTCTATGGCTCACTCCTGGGGCTGTGTGGCTCCTTCTGGATCTTTTAGTCGGTGACTCTCTCTCTCTCTCTCTCTGTGTGTGTGTGTGTGTGTGTGCGTTGCACATGCGTGGTGTGACACCCTCTTGGGTCAGGGCAGCTTGCCATCTCGGGAGCTAAGCTGGGGAGTGGCTGCAGAGCTCTCCCTTTGTCTCCAGCACATTCTTCTGGGGCCAGAAGCGTTGTTGTGGCAACAGGTGGCTGCCCTGTCAATGGGGCAGATGTGCCTGTGACCACGTCGAGGGGGCTTGATCTGTGTGCACTCCTCCACTGGCCCCTGGGCAAGCAGGCAGCCCTCAGGACAGACCCTCCGCTTGTCCTCCAGCTTCTCCACTCAGACGCCTGCCCAAGCCCACCGCCACTGAGCCTGGGCCCAGGCAGGGGGCCTGGCGAGTCTGGGAACAGGCTCCGATCTCATTCTTTCTCATTCAACAAATATTTATTAACCCCAACTGTGTGCTGGCACTGGGAACCCAGCAGCCACAAAGACGGACAAAGTCCTGCTCTCATGAAACTTAATGACCATATTAATACGCAAAGCTCACACTTCCACACCCACACCCTCACGGCATGCCAGGCAGTATGTTTAGCAACTTACATATATTAACTCATTTAATCACTGTGATAATCCCATTACTCTTCCCATTTTACTAATGATGAAATACAGGCACAGAGATGTTAAGTTACTTGTCCCAAACCACACAGCCAGTAAATAGAGCCAGGAGTGAATCCAGGGCATCTGGCTCCGGGGTCCAGGCTCTTAATCACTATCCTGTAAAGCCTCTAACAAATGAGAAGTATCATTTCAGATAGTGGTAAGAGCCACAAAGAAACAAAAATAGTGGGTGAGGGGTTGCTGGGAGCCAGGTTGGTTGTGAGTATATCCTGAAGTGTTGGCATTTGACAAGAGTCCTATTCACAAGAAAGAGCCAGCCATGTGACGACCAGAGGGAGCAGCATGTGCACAGGCCCAGAGGCAGGGTGGAAGCTGGCTTGTTAGAGGAACAGAAGGAGGAGGGATAGGCTGGATCCTGGATAGAAAGAGGCTCTGTGCTATACCAAATGAATTCCTGGATCCCACGGCTGTGAATTTCTTGCCTGTAGATGTCCTGACTAGCGGATTGACTTTCCTCCAGGTGGCCAGTCAGGGACCCAGAGCCCTTCCTTCTGTGCCTCTATGGCCCACATGGGTAAGGAGTGTTGGGGGTGTTGATGGGCCAGGAAATGGAGTGCATTGCCTCTACTCCATCATCCAGAACCCAGTCACATGGCCCAGAACAAGAGGAGCTGGGAGTGGCAAAAAGCCAGCCAGACTCTGCCCCATAGATGGCTGGTGGCTGTGCAGACAGAGAGAGCTCAGATTTGGGTATAGTTTGAGGTTGAATCAGTGGGACTTGTTGATGGATGGAGTAGAAGAAGACAAGACCCATGACTGTCTCCAGGACTGCACAACCGGCAGGGTGAGCAGCTGAGACTCAAGGGGTCCACACAGCAGAGTGGCTGTGTCACCACCACAGCATCAGGGCTAAGGAGCTCTCCTTCTGTCCCGTGGTTGAGTTCTGGAAATCATTCCTCTCCCTGTCCCCACACCTTTTGCTATGTAGCTGGGCAGGTCCTACTGGTAAGAGGTGGCATCTGCTTCCCTACACCTTGAATCTGGGCTGGCCTGGACTTGCTTTTGCCAGTGGGACATAGGAGAACTAACGTAGTGATGGTACTGAGCTGGGGCCTCAGGAAGCCTTGCAGCATCTGCTCCCACTTTTGGAGTCCTTCCCCTCTGATGGAAACCAGCTTGGGCCAGCCTGCTGGAGGATGAGACTATGTGGAAGAGGCTCTGGTTGTCCTAGCAGAAGCCACCCTACAGCAGCCTATAGACAGCTGACCCCAAAATATATGGAAGATTCTGCTAAGCTCAGCAGCGCCACCTACTTGACCCACAGCTGACCATAGGTGTGTGAGAGCGCCCAGTTGAGACCAGAAGTTCCCAGTGCACCCATGGACTCATGAGCAAAGATCAATCCATATTGTTTGGAGGCAGGGAGTTTGGGGGTAGTTTGTTATTCAACCATAGCTCACTGACACAATTCCCCAAGCAGGAAAGGAGCCTGATCATCGAGCCTGGGACGTGGGTTCCAGTCCTGTGCCTGTCAGTGAATTTTCACGTGGGTGGGTCGTGTAGCAGGCTCTGGAGCACCCTCAGGGAGTGTGGTTCTGATTCTAGCAGGCCAGGAAGAGAATGTGAGCAAGGGCTGCATGTGGGTGACCCTGGGTCTCATCCTCCCTGCAGCAGCACAAACAGACTCTTCAGAGGAGTCTTCAGAGGAGTTTGTCAGGTGGGGGAAAGAAAGGTGAGTGCTCCAGGCAGAGGAGACAGCAAAGGACAAGATGTACAGAGAAATGGGACCACAGTAATTCTGTACTGGAGATAAATAGAGTATGGTGATGAAAGAGAGGGCATGAGAACTGCTAGAACCTCGTCTGGCAGAGTGCTTATCTCCTAAGTGGCACCATTGCTACTGCTGTGCAAAAGGCTGCCAGCATGGCGGGTGCAAGGTCACTGTGGGATAAGGAACTCGGACTTTACCTACAGGACAATGGGGAGCCATGGCTGGTGGTAGGCATGGTGTGAGTTGGTCTGGCCAGAGCTTGGAGGCTGGCTTGATGGGGTATGAGTGGAAGCAGGGAGATCTGGAGGAGGCCTTGACATTCTTTCAGATTCTCACCTGAAAGAGACAATGGTGGCCAAAGAAGGTGATGGGCAGTGAGAAAACTCATGAGATGCCCCAGGGAGAAACTGCCAGAGCTTGGTAGCCTGTTGAATGTGCCTGGTGATGGGGAGGAAGTCGACGATAGCAGTCTGCATCTGGCATGGACAGCCTGTGTGGTCCACAGCCTGAACCTTTTATCTCTATCTTCCTCAAGCCTCTATTTGAAGTGGTAGAAGGTTCAGGTGATGATGGCTCAGATGATGTGGGACAGCCCAAACTATAGCCTTCCTTCCCTTGCGTCTGGGTGGTGGGGCCTTGAAGAGGTAATTTCTCTTCCCTGAGACTGGTTGTCATCTGTGAAGCAGGAGCAAGAGGCTTCCTAGGGTCTCAGGAAACATGTGTTAGACTTGCCTTGAAGTGTGCAGGGGACAGCCCCACCTCAGGTGGGAAAAGCCTCCCCAGGACTGTCCTGAACTCAGGTGGGAAAAGCTTCCCCAGGACTGTCCTGACCTTGGGTGGGAAAAGCCTCCTTGGGACTGTCCTGCCCTTGGGTGGTGAAGCCTCCCCAGAACTGTCCTGACCTCGGGTGGAAAGGACTCCCCAGGACTATCCTGACCTTGGGTAGGAAAAGCCTCCTCAGGAATGTGCTGACTTTGAGTGGAAAAGCCTCCCCAGGACTGTTCTGACCTTGGATGGGAAAAGCCTCCCCAGGTCTGTTCTGACCCAGGTCTTGCTGACAGGTTCCCTTGCCATTTGGCAGGGCACTCTCTGCAGAGAGGTTCAGGCACTGGCTCATCTCCTCAGGGCCTTTGGGAAAGCCCAGTTCCTGCTTCATGAAGCCCTGAGATAGTTTTAAACTCAAGTCCAGAGGCTGCGTGTGTGTGTGTGTGTGTGTGTGTGTGTGTGTGTGTGTGTGTAGGAACTTTACCCCCTTAATCCCTTCCCTCAAATTATTTTGCTGCCTCCATTGGTGCACTATGTTGGTGCAAGGCCATCCCCGGGAGGCACACGTCCTGGACTGGGTTTTCTTTCTGCCAAATTTGCTGTGTGGCCTTGAGTAAAGCCCTGGCCCTCTCTGGGCCTCAGTTTCTCCAGTTCTAAAACAAGAGATGGGTCCAAGTCAGAGACTGTACGCTGGTGGCATGAAGGCCAAGTTCAGCCCACAGTCATGTTTTTGTCATGGTGTTTGTCAACGTACTGAAAAAGTGGGATATTTTACTTAAAAACCTGGATGTTTGTCCTTTCTTGAAAAATCAGAGGATCTGACCATGAAGAGGCCCACATTCCCATGTGGCATAATTGCCCTTGTGTTGAGCAGCTTACTTTCTGAGACTTGGTTCCTGCTAAGACCCCTAGCATCTGGGTTCTCATCACTATAGTCCTGGGCTTTCTGATGTTTTTGGTTCAGCTTCTAATGATTTTGGTCTTTGCAATGTCAGTTTAGTTGAAAAGCCACTTTAGGAATAGACCAAAGGGGCTGGTGGATACCTCTGCCCAATGCAGAACCAAATATTTATTACCATAAGCCATGTTTGAAGAATCCCGTAGTTGCAGAGAGAATAGTGATAATAATTAATAATAATATTTAGCATTCATCCATTGCTTTGCAACTCAAAGTGCCATACAGTCATTACTGGGAGGGTCCTCACAACAGCCCTGTGAGGTAGGTGTTATTATTCTGATTTCACAGGTGGAGAAACTGGGGCTCAGAGCACAGCTGAGCAGGGCACCAGAGAGAAGGCAGGCCCCAGAGTTGGGAACCCACAGTGAGGGAGGACACAGGGATGACTCTTCTGAGATTGTGTTTACATAACTATCATTGAATACTCATGTGGGGGAGCTGGTCAGAATCTCCCCCATTCCCAGGTGCCAAGGAGGCCAGAAGCAGAAGGGTTGCAGGGTTGGGAAGCCATCCTGCTCATGGCAGATCTGGTAGGTTTTCCAAAGCAAAGATAAAATGTGACCTGCAGACTCCCAAGAAACTCCTCAGCTACCTATCCATAGGTGTACCTACCTCATCCACCCATCCACTTTCCTATCTATTCATCCATTCATCCACTCACTTATCTATCCATCCACCCATCTGTTTATCCCTTCATCCATCCATCTACCCATCCATCCGTTTATCCATCCACCCACCCCACCTGCTTATCCATCCACACATCCACCCATTCACCTACCTACTCACACATTCATCCATCCCTCCATCCATTCACTCCATGGACCCTTCACATGCCCACTCCTCTAGACACCCAAGTAAAAGAAAAATGGAAAAAAAAATGTCCAAGAGAAGAAACCATGCAACCATCCAGTCACTTTTATTTGCCCATGCTGTGATCCAGGCTTAGTGTGGGCATTGAAGAGTCAGACACAGCCTAGATACTGAGGGGCTCCCAGCAGGTGGGGCCATGGGGCTATGCTGTGGTCTCAGAGGTTTCTGGTTTTCACCCATGGGTGTGGGTAGAGTTCAGAGGTGCCATCTCTTGGTGGTTCAACACAATCACACACAATCTCTGCTGTCTGCCTCACACCACCAGCCCTCACATGCAAGCAGAGACCCTGGAGAGCAGCAGATGCAAAGGCACGCAGCTCCACGCCTGAGACCTGATCTCCCAGGCACATGGAGAGAAACAGACACTTGGGTAGCACGGAAACACACAGACACATACACACATGAGTATGGCGGAGGCACTGCAAGATGCAAAGTCACGTGACTACCCCCAAGTCCCTAAGGAGCTACAGTACACACACATACCGGAAATGCAAATGGACACATATTACAACACCCCCAGCCTGCTGGAGGACAGTTTTCTAGGCTGAGGCTCTGGGTGTAGCTGGACCCAAAGCAAAGTGGCCTCCCCCGAACCTCTCCCTGCTTCTTGGCCTTGGGAGCAGGATATCCAGGAAGCTCCGCTGGACCCAGCTGCTCATCGGCCCCTCACCCCACCTGCTCTGGGTCCCTTCATCTGAGGACTGCATCTCACCTTCCAGGACACACAGGCAATGGCTAGTGTCTTGGTGAGGTGCGGGGCTCCCTGAACTGGCCTCTGCTGCATAATGATGGTGAAGTCCCTGTGAGGGGCACAATGACCACCCACCACAGTGACTCATTTCGAGGCCACTACCCAGTGGCCCTGCTTGAAAGGCTTGAGCTTAACAGGCTGAGGCTGGGGATTTGCTTTCTTTCCTAGCTAACATGGATGAGATGACGCCTCAACCCCAGGCATCCAGGGGCATCTTGTGCCCACTTGGCAAACGGAACTCAAGAATCCAGCTGTGCAAGGGGCCTCGTGGGGCCTGACCCCACAACCAGGCATCGCCCCTCCTTACGCCAAAGTGAGTACCAGAATTAAGAAGAAGCACAGGCTGTGGAATGATACAGCAGACTCGATATAAATAAAATATTCATATAAAAATAGTCTCTTAGAAAATATTCTCTCTTATCTGGTGGCTCACTTTCTGAAAGATGGAAACTGCTGGGAATTTATTATTATTTTTCCTCTCTCTCTATAGTCCAAACTGGATTTTTCTAATGGTGAAGTTTGAACTGGGGAGGGCAAAAGGATGGGAAACATACTCTGGAAAAAACATCTCCAAATGTGGACCAGCTTAAATTTCTGGATAAGTAGCAGCAAACAGAAAAAAAAAAAATATATATATATATGTGTGTGTGTGTGTGTGTGTGTGTATCTATATATGTATAAAGGATATCTGCTCTTTTACTTAAACATCTAGTGCTGCAAGGGGTACTTGCAAAATCAACTAGTAGAAATATCTGCATAAAGAATAGTTATGTACACTTCTACATGGCTCCTTGTCCTAGCAACAAAATCATCCCGCTAGGAAAGCAAGCAGTTCACTTTGATTGCAGAAAATGGATCCCGACGAGGTGGAAGAATTCTTTTTAATTAAATAAATTAATATTATTTTTATCAGAATAAATTGTTAAATATTGCTATGATGAGGCCCAGGGGTCCAGAGTTTCTGCTGCAAAAGGCTTCGCTCCAGCCGCGGAGGGACCTGGGCTGTGTCTGGGGGAGGGTGGAGCAGCATTGGGTGTGGAACAGAATAGTTGAGGGTTCTGAGAGAATTTTTTTTTCCCCCACAGATGCCTGCAGGAAACCCAGGAAAAGTACCCTCCTCAGCAGAAAAGACAAGCTCAGCATTCCTGCGGTTCCCTGTGAAGATCCAGGCAGTGACCTGCCAGGGAGCCCGCAGCTTGGAAACGGTCCGGTCCTCCCAGCAATCTGACTTGCAGTGGGAGGGTGGTGTGCACACGGGGCTCACTTGCACGTGTACATCTCTGTGCGCTCGCTGCACGTGTTGCACTTGACATAGCAGCACCAGTGGAACTTACAGTTGCACTGCCACACGCGGGCGTACTGGTGGGTGTTGTAGCCACGCCCACAGCACATGAGGTCACAGCCGCTGGCCTGGGGGGCCGTCTTGTTGCAGGCGCGGCCCTGGGTGCCCACACTGCCGGTCACCGGGTCCTCCTCGCAGTAGTTGGGCGACTTCTCGATGTACACCAGGTCCGTGTCCATGGGCTTGCGGTATGACAGTGGCTTCTTGATCTTCAGGAAGGTGGGTCTCTTGTTGCGGCTGGCACGCACAGGCTCCACGTGAACGGCTTCGTTGTACTTGTCCTTGAGCACGTAGCCCAACTCCCGAAACTGTGGCAGTGTGGTCCAGCACGTCTTGGTGGTGCACGAGCCTGACACGCCGTGGCACTTACATTCCAGCTTCATGTTCTCCTCCAGGATCTGCAGGGGAGGGCGGGGAAGAGCACAGCACAGGTCACTGCACGCCAAGGCCAAATGCAGCCCCCAGCTCCCCCTACCCCTGCCCTACCTATCTGGGTCTGGCTTTAGTTTTTTCTTTCTGGTGTAGGAAACTCAGACCTGGATTCCAGACCCTCTCACTCCAGCCTTTGTGCTGTGCAAGCCACTTCAGCCCTCTGTGCGGTAGTTTCCCCATGTATAGAATGGGGATAATGATAGTGCCTAATTATACTCATACAATGAACTACTACACAGCAAGGAGAAAGAATGAATTGCTCACACATGCACAAAGAATGGATCTTTCAGAGGTAACGTTGGCCGGGTGCAGTGGCTCACGCCTGTAATCCCAGCACTTTGGGACGCTGAGGCGGGCGGATCATGAGGTCAGGAGATCGAGACCATCCTGGCTAACACAGTGAAACCCCGTCTCTACTAAAAAAAAAAAAAATACAAAAAATTAGCCGAGCACGGTGGCAGGAGCCTGTAGTCCCAGCTACTCGGGAGCCTGAGGCAGGAGAATGGTGAGAACCTGGGAGGCGAAGCTTGCAGTGAGTCGAGATCACACCACTGCACTCCAGCCTGGGCGACAGAGCGAGACTCCGTCTAAAAAAAAGAAAAAAGAAAAAAAAAAAGAGGTAATGTTGAGTGAAAGAAGTTGGACACCAAAGAGGACATACTTTATGATTCCATTTATATGAAGTTCAAGAATTGAATAGCAGATGCTTTTCATTTAAACTTTATTCACCTACAAAGACAGTGGACTAGAGTTGGGCCATGAGCCATTTTTTGCTTACCTTTGTTTTAGAATAGCCCAGCAACAAGAGAAGGCAACATTTTACCCAGCACCCAGAGTACAGCATATTCAGGTTATTTTCAGGGTAACTTTAAAAAACTGTTTTTATTTCTTTCTCTCACTTTTCTTCCTTCCTTCCTCCCTCCACCCCTTTCTTCCTTTTTCAACTATAAAGAAATATCTTTGGGACTAAAGCTTCTCTTCCTTCCTCCTCCATCCTAAGACACGAATTGAGCTCCTGCTGTGTACCAGGCACGGAGATGGAGATTTCCCGGTGGGCACAGTTGCTGGGTCACCGTGTGTGAGCATTTTTGTTAACCTTCATTCAGATTGTCAAATTGCTTTTGCCTGTTATATCATGAAAGAATGAATGGAGGAAGGGGTAAGTGGGTGGACATTTATTAACCCCCTGCACACACACTGGGCCCATGCTTTTATGTATGGCATCTTATTAATTCTGTGAAGCTAGTATGATTGACTACTTTTTACAGAAAAATAACCTTGAGGTTCAACTAAGTCTCAGAGCTGGCCTGTGAGACAGTCCGAGGCAAGGGGCTTGGAGCTGAGGGGTGAACTGAGTGTCTGCTGGCCACTTAGTTCCCACGTGACGCTTCTTCTCCGGGTCTCAGTTTCCTTAACTCTAACATATAGTGAAGACAATTCCATCTTTTCTGAGAAAATTAGGGTGCTGGAACGGAATCAGACATGCAAAAATCACTCACTAGTCTTGCCTCTGGCCCTGAGCCTGTTCAGGATGCTGGGGATACCCAGGTGACAAGATTAAGTCCCTGTCTCTGAGGATTGGGTTCATGTTCAGGGTCCTCCTAGCCCTAAGAGCTCTGCTTCCAGGAGAGGTGATCAGTGTGTGGTCAATAGAACCACCAGGGAGGGGGAGCGACCACATTTCAGCCTCAGTGTCTGCAATCCAATAAGCCAGTGATCCCTCCATCCAGAGTGTTCAGGAACAGGACTGGCGGGTTGAAGGCTCTGGTTCTAGAACACCTGGCATCACAGAGTACCTCCTGTAGGCAGCACTCTCCCAGGACCCCCACACATGCAGCCTATGCTGGATGAGCAGCCCGTTCAAATGCAGGCTACGTCCCACAGATCTGTGTCCCCAAAACAACACAGATATCCCTTTTGATTGTCAGGGCGGGGATAGTTCCCAGGTCTCCAGCCTGCCTTTCTGCCTTGGCTTAAGAAGTAGGAGAAAGAGCAAAGGCTTGGAGGTGTGATGACACAATTGGGGGCAGAGTTAGGCAGGTGTTTCTGATGCACTCAGGCCCAGTGGAGCTGGAGGCTTTGACATAGAGATACCTGGGGGATGCTCAAAATGGATTCTGACAATACTGAGTGTTGGCAAGCATATGGAGCACCTGGAGCACTCAGGCACTGCTGGAGGCATGCAAAGGTGGTACACGTATGTTAGAAACCTGTTTTCCAGTATCTAATAAGGCTGAGGATACACATGTCTATGACTCAGACCTTCAATTTCCAAGACACATACCCTAGAGAATCACACTGTGTGTGCAAAGGAAACAGGTTCAAGAATGTCCACACAGCAATGTTCATAATCGCTCTGACCTGGGCACCATCCAGATGACCATCCACAGTGAGTGGATAAACCACAGCATGTGCATTTCAATGGAACACAATAAGGCAATGACAATGAACAGCTCTAACAAGCCACACTGACAGGGACTAACTCAGAAACACAGTGTGGAGGGACAGAAGCAAGCCAGAAATGATTTCCACAGAGTGATTTCATTTGGATCAAGGTCAAAGGCAGACAAAAGTGGATTGTATTGTTTAGGAGCCCATCCACCAATATCAAGACAAGGTTATTCCCAGGGCAGGGAGGGGCTGTGGTTGGCCAGGGGCACCCAGCAGTCTTCTGGGGGTCCTGGCAATATTCTGCTCCTTGATATGGGTTATGGTTACATGGATCATGCTTTGTAACTATTCTTTAAGTGAACAGGGATGCTCTGTGTACCTTTTTCACATAAGCAATATCTCAATTTATAAAAATGCAATGGATACAATCAATGGCCAACAAGCACATGAGAAGATGTTTAGTAGCACTGGTCCCCAAGAAAAGGCAAATCAAAACCACAACAACATGCTCCTTTACACTCACTAGGAGGCTAAGACAATAACAAGCGTCGACAAGGGTGTGGAGCCATCAGAACCCTGCACTGCTGGCGGGCATCTGAAATGAGGCAGCCACTCTGGAAAACAGTCTGGCAGCTCCTCAGAATGTTAGACACAGAATGTGTGACTCAACAATTCCACCCCTAGGTGTATGCCCAAGAGAAATGAAAACATGTCCACAATAAAATGAGTACATGATTGCTCATAGCAGTATTATTCATAACAGCTAAAAAGTGAGAGGAATAACTCCCTTAACTATTAACAGATAAGCAAAATGAGGTATACAATGGAATATTATTCAGCCATAAAAAGGAATGAAGTACTGACACATGCTACAATGTGGATGAGCCTTGAAAACATTATATGCTAAGTGAAAGTAGCCAGATGCAAAAGGCCACATATGTGATTCCATTTACATGCAATGCCTAGAATAGGCAGATCCATAATGACACATGGGAGATTAGTGGTTGCAGAGAAGAAGGGAAATGGGGAGTGGCAGCTAATGGGTACAGATTTCTTTATGAGGTGATGAAAATAATGTAAAATTGATTGTGTTGATGGTTGCACATATCTGCGAATATATATTAAAAACCATTGAATTGCTTACTTTAAGGGGTGACACTGTATGGCGTGTGAATCATACCTCAGTAAAGTGGTTTTCTTTAAAAAGGCGATGGGAAGACCCTGGAAGGTTTTCATGGGAAAGTAATACCAAGGCTTTCATGTATTTCCACATCTGTGATACTGAGGGCTACTACTATGGTAGGCCCTAAGCAATGGCCCTAGTGCAGAAAGTGGCTTCTGTGTCCTGGATGGGGGTCGCTGCTCCTCCTGCCCCTCTTGGACCCCTGAATGTGGCCTCCCTGTTCCTCTGAGGCCACTGATGGCCTGACGCCATGGTGGTATTGAATGGGCCCTGATCAGGTGGCATCCAGCCCGCTAGTCCTGCATACTCTGCATTTTGAGAGCTGCAGTGACTGCATTATGTCCACATTAAGCCAGGCATAATCACAGCTGCCTGGACAGGGCTGGCCACCAGACAGGCACCCAACCCTCTCTCTGAGGCAGGGGACAACAGCAGAAGAAGTGTGTGAGGGACAAAGCTGCACTCTTTGCACCCTACTGCTTGAGGCCAGGCTTCTGAGCTGCCTGAGGAGACTTCTGAGCTCCCTTCCCCACTTGAAGAGCCTGGGCTCTGTGCTTCAGTGTCAGGAGGTCTGAGGGCTTTCAGGCTCAGGCTCTAAGATGACATGGCTCCATGCAGCTTCCCAGTGACTGGCATACAGCAGGTGTGCAGAAAACGCCTGAAGGTAATTCACCAAGGGGGTGTATTCAAATCACTCCACAAGCAGTATGCCCCAGGTCTGAGCAATTGTCAGTTGAATGTTCAGGGTCCCACAGGCCCTGCTAGGCTAGCCAGGTATCAACCCTCCATTGCTGGATATAGGTGAAGTCGAGAGGACTCAAGGTAAAGCCATGGCAAAGGTGGGGGACAATCAAGGGGCTTGGAGCAGCTGGCAGAATGTCAGTATTTTATATTGGTGGCTGCACCATTGGGTTAAAGGTTAAAGACCAGCTGCATGAAACTGCTAGAGTTTGCCATTTTGCCATTTTGTGATGCTGAGATTTCACAATACATGAGAAAAATAAATAAGGAAGTAAATCTGTGAATCTGGTGTGTGTCCTCGGTAGGCCCTTCCAGGTGGTTTGGCCAGTGGAAGGCACTGGCAGGAAATCAGAGGGCAGGAGAAAAGTTCTGGGAGTTATTTCCCCTGCTTGGCCCCTGCTGGGCCCTTCAGGATGTCTGCACACCCCTATCACAGGTCACAGCTCTTGCTGCGAAGTCCTCTCTCTACAGCCCCTGGATTCTAGCAGTTCAGTCTCCCCTGTCTTCAGGCCTAAGGAGTAACCGCTCCCCAGTGTAGCTAGCCCCAGGGTGCTGCACCAACTCTTTGGGCTCCTTTACTTTTGTCCTCTTTTGTTAGCAAACTCTTTCTTTTTTAAAACAGCTTTACTGCAGTACAATTCACATACCATACAATTCACCTATCAAAAGTGTACAATTCAGCGGTTTTTAGTACATTCAGAGTTGTACAATTATCATTACAATCTAATTCTGGAACATTTTAGTCCCCCTCCAAAAGAAATCCCATACCCATTGCAGTCATTCCCCATTTCCCCTTTTCCCAGTCCCAGGCAGCCACTAATCTACCTGCTGTCTTTGCAGATCTGTCTGTTCTAGACAGATCTATTCTATAAATGGAATCACAGAGTATGTGGCATTTTCTGTCTCCAGCTTCCTTCCCTGAGCATCAAGTTTTCAGGGTCTGTGCATGTTGTAGCATGTGTTAGAATTCTTCTCCTTTTCATGGCTGAATAACATTCCATGGTACAGGTATTCCACATTTTGTCCACGCATCCATTGGTCATTGGACAGTGGTCTCTTTCTAAACTCTCCTTAATTTCCCAGTCTGAATGTGCCTGTGGCATCCAGCCATGACCACAGTGGATACACCTGGCTCCTCTGTGGCAGGGCCGAGCTGAGCCCCACCCTCCTGGCCTCCAGGCCCATGCTGTCTCCACAGCAGCCGCCTCCGCTTGAGCAACCTCACCCCTTCCATGCCTCTCGGCCCTGCACCTGCTGTTCCTTATCTGGAAGGCCAATCTTTACCACCATTACAGACGATGGCCCAATAATTCCACTACTGAATATGTACCCTGCGGGGAGGCTTGTGCTTGTGCAAAATGCCAAAGAGCCTCACAGAGACCTTATCTGAAATATCCAAAGGCCAAAAGAATCTGAAGATCCACCAGTGGGGACTGGTTATGTAAATTACGGCACATCTATGAGCTGGAAAGCCCTATAGCTGCTAAAGAGAATGAGATGGCTCTTACTCACTAACCAAGGACACTGCAAGGTCTATGGTTAAGAGAGCAAAGCAAGGTGCAGAAAGGCTTGCAGCATGGGAGCTTGTTTGTATGAGAAACAAGACTCATACACGTATGCTTGTAAGAGCACAGGGTATTTCTGGAATTATATTAGGGGAATCGGTAAGAGCGGCTGTCTCTGTGGAGGACACCAGTGCCAGGGGACCAGGTGGACAAACGGGAGTCTTACTTTTCATGGGATTATCTTTTGTAGTGTTTGATTATTCTGCCATGTCAGGAAAAAAGTCACCTCCTCACAAAGCCTTCCCTGATTGTCAGGATAGACAGTGCCTCCCTCATGGTTTCCATGGCTGGCCTGTGCTGTTAGAGTCCTTGTCTCCTTAGCACTGTGATGATCTGACTATATGTCAGCATTCCCCAGGCCAATTGCCCTCCAAGGGAGGACTTGCTTCATAGCTACAAGTAGTGGTATGCTGCTCAAATTGGCTCTCAAAAAAAAAAAAAACAACAAAAAGCCCTGTTATGTGGTGTTTCCCAATTTCTGAGGAACAGATTAAATGTTCCCACCATGGCTGACTTTAAGCTACCAACAGTTTAACAACTGACAAATCCCTGAATATTTAGTAGTGGGTCTTCCAGCCCATAGGAGTGGGTTCCAACACACCGCTGGCCTGGGAGTGTGATTAGCGCACAGCCTCCAGCTGTCAGATCCTTCAGGGTGTGGGGCCCTGCATCTGGGGACCAAGAGAGGCAGGGGTATAAAGATCTGGCCATTTTAGCTGGAGGCAGTCCAACATAATGGGCAGGACCAAGTCCAGCACTCCCCATCAAGGCTTTGCTGGGCCAGCATCCAAGTGTGAGTCCTCCATCTGCCCAGCCCTGCTCCTCCTCTTCCCCTTTATGCAGATTCCCAATAAATAGCTGGTACCTGAAACTCCATCTCAGCCTTCGCTTCCAGAGAACCCCACCGGCCACACTCCTCAGGCCCCAGGCCAGGTCATTCACCTTGAAATCCCCAGCCTTTGATGAAGAGCCTCGCATGCAAACGGTGCTGCCTCGTGTTTGCAAGGGGAACGGGACCTAGGGCGTGTCTGTCCATGTGTGCATTCACTCATGCACCTGTTTTACAATGAGGACCTACTCTGTGCTATTTGGCGTCACCCCTGCTGGGGAGTTCCCAGGAAGACTATGACACAAGCAGGTGCTGCTCCGGTTTTCTCTGAGCTTCTGGTCCCCACCTTCCCTGAGTTTGCAATCCTTGCCACCTCTGAGCTTGTGATTCCTAACCAGAAGTAGCTGTGGAATTAATAATTCCCCCGAGTCTAATCATACACTGGTAAGTGCTATGAAGGAGTGAAAGCGACAGAGAAGGAAACTTGAACCCATGGGTGCTGCTCTTGTGTGCATCTCAAGGAAGCCTCCCCCAAGAAGGCCAGGGCTGAGCTGAAGTCAGATGACAGGAGGGATAAATTAGAATCAGCCAAACTCAAAGAGATGGGAAAAAGGCATTTCAGATCGAGAAACAGAGACAGAGAACTGGAAGAGGAAGCAGGCTTAAGGAAGAGCACATGTTGTGCACATAATGAGGACATTTCAGGCACGGTGAGTGGCCAGAAAGAGGGGCATCTGGGGAGTAGAAGGGTCTTTTGGTGCTACTGAAATCTGACTCCAGTTAGCTCAGGCATCTACAGAGGATAATGTGAGTGAAGTGCCAGGCAGACTTCAGTCCCTTCCACAGAATAAAACAAGTGGCTGAAACCAGCCAGAAGGCTGAACATCTACAATTTTTGATATCTAAAAAATTGATTGCAAAATCACAGTATGGGAGAGACTGAGAAAGACTGAAATTGACCACAAGTTCAATATAAGCTAAGAGGCTACTGAAAAGCCAACACTCTGGGGCCATATTAACTAAGGCCTAATGCCCACAATAAAGGAGGGGATGGTCTTGCTATATAGTTTTCAGAACTGGACTGTGCCTCAGCAGATGGAAAGAAACAGAGCATGTCTAGAGGAGAGGGCTGGAGGACCCACAGTGAATGAGCTGGAGCTGCTCAGCCTGGAGAAGGTAGTTTCTGGGATCCCTAGTCACTACTCCATAGGGTCTGCAGGCCTGACCCAGGAAAGTGTGAGCAGGAAGGACTGTGTATCCAGAGGGCAGAGCTGGGACCCCAGTTGATGGCAGGAGTCACAGAGCAGTAGATTCCTGCTCAGTGAGAGGCCAACCTCCCCAACAAAGCTCACCAGGGCTCAAGAGGATTGCCAGTGAGGTAATGAGCTCCCTGTCCTGGAATGTATGTAAGCAGCAGCTGAGGTCTGTAAAGGGGACTCCTGCACCAGGTTGGGTGGGGCTGCAAACCAGAGCCTTCTCTGCCTCCCAGCCATGCCCCAAACCTGTCTGGAGCAGCAGGAAGGATTTTCTGCACCACTGGAGGGAGAAAAATCAATCTCTTTTTGACAGGTCCCCCAGGAAGTGCCAACAATGTACCAGGTGCTGCCCAGAGCCCGGAATTACTCAGGGTGGGGTTCTCAGGCCTGGGAGGGGACTGGGGAGAAACTTGGCTCCAGAAAATTCCTTGATTCATAATGCCAAATAGATACTATCAAATTTGGTGCTTCTGGTCCTGTCCCAGACACTCGGGCTGCCCAGGGGACCTGGGGGTGAACTTCCTGGAAGAAGGAAGGATTCTTGGGAGGGGAGGTCAGACAGCAACCTTTGGCTCCCACAGGGTCCATGCCACATGGTGTTCCTATGACTGGAAGTGTCCACCACCCTCCATAGCATTCTGAGGGGCATCCAATTTTAAAAACCAAAGGCTTCCCAGCGTTGAACACACTGCTCACTGTCATCCCTGCCCCCAGCACCCATGGCAGGCATCCTAAAGCACTGGGTGCTCCAGGATCGATCCTGCGCTGCCCTACTCCAGGAATGTTCCCCATTCATCTCTGCAGGCCCAGCCCAACCCAGCCCTCTACAGCCCTCCACAGTGCCACCTCCTCCGCAGAGCGGCCTGTCCCAGCCCCACCCGACCCCAGCACCTGACGTCTTTATCTTGGTGCCTTATTTTCTAGCAAGACCAGTGGGGCCTTGGAGCTTTGCAAACAGTGACTCCTCAGTGAGGCCTTCCCTCTCCCCTAAACCGAAGTAACCCCACTGGTCATTGCTAAGGATGGGTGACTCAGACCAGTCAGGGCCAAACTGAAGTGAGTCCTGGGGATTCTGCACACACAGAAGACAAGAGCTACTGGTTATCTCCCACCAGATAGGAACAGGAGGGAATGCAGGGGCCAGAGCTGCGGACAGGCATCTTACAACTACATGGGGCAGAGAATAGCATCAACTAGGAAAGCAGAGCTGAGAAATAGAGAGGCAGCAAAAAAGGGGTGCAAGGCTGGGTCCTGGGAATATCATTTGCACCCTGGATCAAGCCAGACCTGAATTCATTAACCCAAGACCACTGTGTTCCAGGAACTAATGAATACCCTTTGCTCTTAAGCAAGCTTTAGTTGGGTTTCTATCCATTACAGCTTAAATCTGGGTGGTGGAGGTGCCTTTTGTAAAGCAGATAGCCAGCCCCTAGTTGATGGGTTTTCTTAAAGCACGTTATTGGGATGGGAGTTACCTGATTTTCCAGGTGCTGTGTGTCTCAGTTCCCCTGGCTAGGAAAAGGGATTCCCTTCCCCCTTGCGCTTCCCAGGTGAGGTGATGCCTCGCCCTGCTTCAGCTCTCGCTGGTCAGGCTGCAGCAGCTGACCAGCACCGATTGTCCGGCACTCCCTAGTGAGATGACCCCAGTACCTCAGTTGAAAATGCAGAAATCACCAGTCTTCTGTGTCGCCCGCGTTGGGAGTTGGAGACTGGAGCTGCTCCTATTCGGCCATCTTGCTCCGCCCCTAGTTGATGGGTTTTAAGCCACACATGGCATGGCGCAGGTCTGGGGAGCCAAGGACTGGTTTGCCTAAAAAGGTCTTTGGAAGGCCAGAACCTTGAGGGCTGGAGCTCAAGACTCTGGGTTCGCTGAGTATCTGCTGCTTCCTCCCCTCTGGAACCCCTCTGAGGTTGGCCAGCCTGGCTCCTCTGAAGGGAGTGGTCAGTTATGGACTACTTATACCTCAGGTTATGAGCGGTGACCTGGGCAATCAGAACCAGTCTTCAGGAAAGCATGATGTGGCCAAAGGCAGCCTGAAGCAGAAGGGCAGGCACTGTGGCAGAGTCAGGTCACCCAAGAAGTTCAATTCAAATCCCACCCCTGCCATCACATGCTGGTGATGGCAGAAATGGCCCAAGAGAACATGGCACACTCTCTGGCTCTCCATTTCCTCATTGCTGCTGGCCTACCTCTGGACACGGAGACCGAAAACACAACACATCGCCTGAAAAAAACAGAGATCCGGAAGAGCAGCTTCTCCCTTTCTATCTTTGGATGCTGTGATGTAAAAGTGTGATTCCTGGAGCTTAGGCAGCCATCTTGTGGCCATTAGGCAAGACCTAAGAGGCTGACAAAGTGACAATGGCAGAATGGAAGGGTGAAAAGAGCTGGGGCCCAAGAGAAGACTGTTGAGCCTCTGAAAGAAACCACATCCAGATTTTTATTTTGCGGGGGGAAAAAAAAAACTCCTATCATCAATACCACTTTTGGTAATAGTAAGACATTCTGTTACTTGCAACCTAATGCATCCTAAGAGATTTGTCCCTCGTTGTAAAGTAGGAACAAGTCCTCTCAAAGGGAACAGTGGGGATTAAATAGGAGAAGGCTTTTTGAGACCTGGTACCATGTATCTCACAGAACTGGCACCCAGCCTGTGGGAACTTTTCTCATTTTGAGCAGCGGATGCTGGGATGAGCGTGCACAGGGCTGGAATGGCAGGGCAGGGAGAACGGCCCTGTGGGGCGGAAGGAGCCGTCAGATGGAGGTCCTGCTTCTGTCTGTACACTGCTGTGTGCCTGCAGGCAACTCCCCTTCCTTCTCTGAATCTCTGTTTTCCCTACCAATGAAGGCACCACAGGGGGATCTCGGAGAGAAAAGATGGGGACACAGGGAGACGAGGAGGGGAGGGGAAGGAGAGAAGCAGGTTGGCTGAGGTTGTCCACACTCTCCCAGATGTCCCTGGGGTGAAAATCCATTTCTGTGCAGTGCAGCAGCTGCAGAGATGCGAGGAAGTGACCATTTCCCCCAGAGGTCATTTGGAGTTCCTGGGAGCCCCACTGTTGAAGCCTCGGCCCTTTGTCCTTTCTCCTGCCTTCTCCCACGCCCAGGTCAACTCACCCCAGAACCCCTGTCCTATTGCAAACACCCTCCCAGCACCAGAAGCATGTCTGTGCTGCTGCCGCCTGGCATGGCAACCCCAGGGCATCTTTAAGCAGCCCCTGCAATGGCTGCCTTTGTTCTCCCCTCACATGATGTGCTCCTGGTCCCTGCAGCGTCTTCTCCCATCCACACTGCTGGTACTGCTGTCTCCCATGCTCAGACCCCAGCCACCCTCCCCCCAGCAGGAGGCTCCTTCCTGAACCTTCTCCAAAAAGATCCAAGCCACCTGGATCACGTGGTAAAGGTGGGCCCTGGTCAAAAAGATGCACAGAAAGCAGGTAGGAGCGTTGCTGGGTGTGGAGGCCCCTCGCTCTTAGGCTGGGGGACTGATGGCTTAGTTTTCACAGAAAGCCATGACAGATCCAGAGACTTGAGGCAGGAGATGGTCACCAAGTTCCACTGGCTTCCTCTCCTGTGCCCTATGCCCCATCTGTTCATGTTTCTTGTCTCCAAGCACCCACCCTGCACCAACCAAGTGAAACACGGGTCCATCATGCTCTGTGTGTGGTGGAAGGTGTCCCTGGCTGCTGCTCACCCCTGCCCTGCCCCGGAAGGCTGAGCTGTGTCCCTCCTTGCTCTCCAGCTTCCCAGTGGGGGATCCCACAGGGACTGGAGGGCAGGAGAAAACACAGGCTGGACTTTTACACTCTGGACTCCCTGTCCATGGACCACATGGCGGCTGTGACTGTCTACTTAGAACCACAGCACCTGCCAGGAAGCCCGTTTCCCCAAGCCATGCTTTCTCCACTAACACTGCCCTCCAGGGCAGTCAGAGCTCCCCACTGTTGCCAGCCCTAAGGCCTTTTCAGGATTCCCTAAATCCTGCCCACATCCCTGTAGTCATTCTTTACCTAAACTTTCCTGTTTCCCCTGACTACACCATCTCCCAGACTCTGGCGGGCACACTGGGTAAGTGAGTCCCTCCTTGAGCCCCAGCTTTGTCTCCTCATGACATGGGCTCAATGGAACACGCCTGGTGGTGCAACATCTGGGTTAAATGACCGAAGGTGGAGTTCCAGGGAAGGAGGCCCTCGTAATCACCGCTGTGATTATGTAGGATTGTGCTATTGTTCAAGGCTCTGCAGGCAATGTTGGTGTTGGTGTCAGGATCAGAGTGAGGACAATTTCTCGGCCTAGGGCTCAATGCTGGCCTCAAGTCCTAGCTTCTCAGTGTCATTTCTTCCTATGTGTATGCCTGAACCTCTCAGCATACACATAGGAAGCAGCACAAGGGCAGGATCCATGCCCACCTCTAATAAAAGCCGCTGCTTCCGAGGTAGCTGCAGTGTCCAGTGCCTGACACGAATGCACACAGAAACCTTATGAGGAAGGTTGACCATCATCAGCCCATTTCACAGATAAGCAGACTGGGGAGCCAAGGGGTGGCAGTGCTGGCCACAATCACATGGTCAGGAAGCGTGGAACTGGTATTGGAATCCAGCAGTCTGGCTCTAGAGCTGTGATGCAGCAGAACAGAAGGAAGGTGGGTGGGCTAGGATGGCCTTGTCCCCTCAGCGATGGTCACCTGGGCTGGATTGTATAATGGACACTGTCGCATGCCACCAGGATCTGCTCTTCAGGACCAGACACTCCCTCTGCAGCTGCTGGGAGTGTTGCTGTGGATGGCTAGCAGCTGAGTTCCTTCCTAGGCACTGCCCTCCCCTGATGGGAGCTGTTTCACCTAAGGCCACTCCCCCTCCCTGGGCAGTCCTCCAGCCAAAGACTGGTTGGTGCTGGGTACAAAGGCCCATCTCCCTGCCTCCATGGGGCTAACCCAGCTCCAGGTTTCTCATGGGACCAGCATAAGTCCCTATGGCTGCTGCATCACTGGCCAACTTCTCTCAATGCCCAGGGCTGCCTTCTTCACTGCCTTATAGGTGTATCTCCCCAGAGTCCTGCCCAGGACCCATCCTGCTAGCTAATGTCCAAACCAGGGACCCTTTCCAAGGCACTGAATGAAGACAATGTGGAGGTCAGTGGGTAGGCAGCCTTGGACCCCCCACCCCGGGAGACAATGAGTGTGGATATCCACACCAGAATAGGTGTTACAGGCTCCCATCCAGAGCTGCCGCTACTTGCTTCCCTCCTGTTCCTGCTCCTGCTTCTCCTGCTCCTGATGATGTTCCTCCTCCTCCTCCTCCTCTTCCTCCTCCTCAGGCTCCACCTGCTCCCCCTCCTCCTCAGGATCCTCCTGGTCTTCCTCCTGCTCCTCCTTCTCCTTCTCAAGCTCTTCCTGCTCCTCCTTCTCCCCCTCCTCCTTCTCTTGCTCCCCTCCTCCTTCTCTTGCTCCCCTCCTCCTGCTCCTCCTCTTCCTCTGCAGGCTCCTCCTCCTCCACAGACTTCTCCTTCTTCCCAAGATTCTCCTGTTCTTCCTCCTCCTGCTCCTCTCCTCCACAGACTCCTCCAACTCTTCCTCCTTCACAGGCTCCTCCTCCTTCTCAAGCTCCTCCTTCTTCCCAGGCTTCTCCTACTCTTCTTCCTCCTCCTCCTCCTCCTCAGGCTCCTCCTACTCTTTCTCCTGCTCCTCCTCCTCCTTCTCAGTCTCCTCCTGCCCCTCCTCTCCCTCCCCATGTCGATCCATCTTAGCAGAAAGCTGCATTTCAGCCAGCTGCAGCTGTATACCTCTGGGCAACTCAGATGAAAGAGCAGAAAAAAACCGCTTTTTTTTCTGTAAACATTTGTGGTATTTTCTTTTTGGTGCATTCTTTAAGTCATTCTGGATGCACTGACTTCAAGCAAATATTCCTGCCTGACATGGAAGGGATGGCAGGGAAAAGATGCACCCCACAGGACAGGCCCCCTGGAATGTCGCCTGGGAGGTGCAGGAAGAGAGGTTTCCACTCAAACCAGAGAGAAGTTTCCTGGTCTACATTGGGGGCCTTCTGAAACTCAGTGTTTGCCAGGTTACGACTGCTCAAATGCTCTCTACGGCTCCTGAGGTTAAAGCCCAGATTCCTCTGCCTGGCTTTCAAGGCCCTCCACGAACTGGTCTCTGTCCAACTTTGCAGTATTGTAGGACCCCAAGAACTGTGGACACACAGCCCCTCACCCCAGACTCATCCCTTTCTAGGCTCCTACCCCCCACCCCAAGTAACCTGTGCGGCCTGCACACAGCCACCCCTCACCATGTGCTTACACACACATAACCTCCCCAGGCACGGCCCCATGCAACCCCCCACAGGCTCACGCCTTCACACTCATCAGCACACTCAAAGCACACACTCACACCTGTGCACACACTCACACACTCTCTCACACGTATGCATGACCCACATGCTCACACACAGGTGCTTCTCATGCTGTCCATCCCTACACAACATATACATAGACAGCCCTTCACACACAGTCCTGCCCACATACTTCCCGGCACACAAGCTCACACACACCCACCCTCAACCATGAAGGGAGTCCATACGGTGGTGGCTAGCAGATGGACCCACTGCACACTAGCGCAGGGGGCCGGGGGCCAGGCCTCAGATTTGCTCCCCTGTAAACTGCGGCATTTAAAGTAGCAAACCCATTTAGAGGTGTAATAGTCGAGCCCCACACAGTGCAGCCTCTCCTAGATGCATTCTGGATGCCTCTCTCTCATAAGCGACCTCCCTGTAGGCTGCTAGGTTGACTACGGGGCAGGGGTTGCCTTGGGCAGGCCTGGCCCAGAGTGTAGGTTAGTGGGAACTGTGGCCTGTGACCTGGGGTGAGGCAATCAGGTGACCCCAACCACAGCATGAGGGGCAGGGAGGCTGACAGTGGGAACATGGAGCCGCTGAACCTATGTGCTTCTCCCTACTGCCGGAGCACCATGAAATGGCCTTGGCAATCAGTCATTCATTCACTTATTCATGCATTCACTCATTCATCTTTCCACTACATGCTAACTTAATCCCTTCCCTGGCCAGGAGCTGAGGTTGGTGGCCAGGTGGGCAGAAACAGGCAAGCCCTCGACTCCCTAGAAGCTTAGGCTCTGGAGGGGGAGGTGGCTGTGCTGTCAAGTGTCACACAGGCACGAGGCTGATACCAGCATCCACCAATGGTGGCTCTGAAGGTGGCTCCCGCTCCTGTGGTCACAGCTCCCAGAATTTCCCCCACAGCCTGGCTGGAAAATGTTTTGAAAACAATTTGAGAAATCAGAATCAGGCAGGGTATTAGACAGCATTGAGCAATTATTTATTTTGCTCAGGGTGATAATGGTACCATGGTTATGTTTTTTTAGAAGTCCCTATTGATTTGAGATACACAGTCATGTGTGTGTGGAATAACATGTTGTTTAGGGTTTTCCTTAAACCCTTCCAGTTGTGGGGACCTGAGAAGAGAAAACGAGGTAGAGGACTTGGACCACAAGCTGGGGTTGCTGATGCTGGGGGTCGGGTGCATGCTAGGGGTTAGGTGTATGCTGGGGGTTGGGTGCACACTGGAGGTCAGGGGCACGCTGTGGGTCAGGTGCATGCTGTGGGTTGGGTGCTTGCTGGGAGTCGGGTGCATGGGGCTCCTTTTACTGTTCTCTCTCCATCTGTCCTCCAGGCATCCCCTGCTGCCTCTTTGACCTCATCTCCTATGCCCTCATTCACTCCATGCTCATCACAGTGGGTTCCTTGCTATTCCTCCAGCACCCCAGGCATGCTCCTGCCTCAAGGCCTTTGTACCTGCTTCCCCTCTGCCTTGGGGTACTCTTCCCCAGTCTCCACATGGCTCCCTTCCTCAGTGCTTCTAGCCTTTGCTCAAATCTCACCTTCCCTATGAGGCTCTCCCTGACTTTTGCCCTGGTCTTTCCCACCCCTGCCCTGGCTTGTTTTGCTCCTTAGCTTGCGTCAAATGTGACACAGTACACATTTTAGTTGTTGTGTTTATCATGTCTCCCTCTAGAATGTAAACTGCCCAGGGGCAAGGACCTGGTCTGTCCATCCCCTGTGGTGTCCCCAGCAGCTAGACCAGTGCCAGGAACAAAGCTGGTGCTCAGTAAATACTTGCAAATGAATGAGAGCAGTAAGAAAGAAAGTGACTGGAGTGATGAGGTGAGGAAGTGACCTTGAGCTGAGAACCAGACATTGAAGAGGAGTCGATGAGACAAAAAGGGAGGAAAGGGCAGGCCAGGCAGAGGGAAGAGCATGGGCAAAGGCCGAGGGCAGAAGGAAGCAGGGAGCAGTCAGGAAACAGGAAGGAGGGCAGTGGGCCAGGCTGGAGGGCCGGCGGGGTCTTTGTCCTGATGGTTCTCGGCGGGGTCAGAGGAGTACATGTGGAATGGTACTGGAGAAGCTCTCCCAGGCGTCCACGCAGAGGACAGGCTAGTGACCTGAGCAGGAAGGTCCTGCGATGCAGGAAGATGCAGGGTGGAGGCTCAGTCAGGCAGAACCAGAGAGAGAACGGGGAAGCACACAGAAACCAGAGGACCGCCCGCCTGGCTAGCTCCCAGGGCAAGACCCCTGTGAACCCCTTTGGTGGTAAATCATCTACAAACTGTGCAACTGATGAGGGCCGAGCCAGCATCCACAGCTCCTGCTGATCGGCCTGGCCAGAGCCAGCCCCATGAGGATGCAGAGCAATGGGACACAGAGCTGGAGGACCCAGAGCACAGGCCCCTCCATCAGTCCAGACCCTCCTCTCTTGGCCAGAGACCTGGGCTCTGTCAGGGACAACCCCAAAGATGGTGGACTTCACAGAGGGATGGGACCTCCCTACGAGGCTGGGGGAACAGTAACACCAGAAACACACACACACAGACTTGTCCATGAATGTCAATAATAACCTCATCAAATGTCCATCAATGGATGAATGGGTAAACACATGGTTGTCTTTCCATACAATGGAATATTATTCAGCCATAAAAAGGAATGAAGTACTGACACATGCTGCAACATGGATGAACCTTGAAGACATTATCCTGAGTGAAAGACGCTGCACACAAAAGACCACAGTGTGTATGCTTCCAGATGTATGCAATGTCCAGAACAGGAAATCCATAGAGACAGAAAGCAGAGGAGTGGCTGCCAGGGGCTGGGAGAGAGGGAATGAGGAGTGACTACTAGTGGGCACAGGGTTTCTTTGACGGGGGCTGAGAAGTTTCAAAATTGATTGTGGTGATGGTTGCACAACTGTGAATACCCTAAAAACCATGGACTTGTACACTCTAAGAGGATAGATTGTACGGCATGAGAATTATATCTCAGTAAAGCTGTTTGTTTTTTTTTTTTTTAAAAAGACCAGAGATCCCATTGGGCCAGTGTCCCTAGGATCTTGGGCCATGATGCACAGCTGCTTGTGCAATGACAGGGGCGTCAGCCCTTGTGTGGGCATGCAGGGCTCAGCCCTGGCCTCCGGAGGGGCACAGCAGAATCCGCACGCTCTCCCCAGGCTCTGCTGCAGAGTCCCAGGCTTTCAGAATCTGCTGATGCCTGGACCCCACCCCCAGAGGTTAGGATTTCACTGGTCTCAGGTGTGGCCAGGTGTCTGCTATTTTCAAAAGCTCCTCGGGATTCTCACATGTGGCCAGGGGTGGAGAGCCCTGGTCATGTCCTCCATCCACTCTGGCCTTCCTGAACCCTCCAGTGGAACCTCCCACTGCCGGGCCTGTTCTGGGTGCCAGTAAAGTGAGGGTGGCTGGACAAAGTCTCCGTCTTCAAGAAAAACCCAGGTAGTCAGGGAGACAGCCAGACCAGCAGAAGGAAGACTGGTCCAAAATAAAGGCCTGTATGTACTGCCATGGGGCCCATGAGCAGTTGGAGGTGACCCGTGGGGTTTGAAGGATGAAGAGGAGTTCACCACTGGAAATTCGAGGGCAGGGTGTCACCCGCGCCTGAGCAGGAGTGCAGAGCCCTGGGGCTGGAAAAACCAAGGGAGAGGGTGTGGGTGCAGAAGAGAAGCTTGGTGCAGCAGTGACAGCCCCAGGTAGGAAAGGAAGGCAAGTTGGGACCTGAAAGGAGGCCTGGATGGAACTGCCATGAGACTGAGTGCTGAGAGCCAGGGGCCTTGCTCCTCCTGGCTGGAGCCCAGCACACTGCAGGGCATTACTGGGGGTGTCTGGTTGTGGGGGTGCAGGCAGTTACTAGAGGCCAAGTGGTAGCCTCTGATGAGAATGCCATCCTCTGCCCTGTCCTCTGAGGCCCCAGTGCACCCACTGCCTCTCAACCCTGTCAAAACCCTTCTGTGAACACTTAATGTCAGGTATTCCAGGACCACACCAAGCCCATTCCTGCCCCAGGACTCCGCAGCGGCTGATCCTTCTGCCTGTGACATCCTTCCTCCAGTTCCTCAGCTCTGGCTCAGCAACATAAAGCCACACTGGATGGTCCCCTCTCCACAATGCCCCACGTCAGCTCCTCTCACATCCCCCTGTCTCACATCCCACCGGCCACTCGGAGTATTTCGGGATGACTTGCTTGCTCTCCCCCTCCCCTCCTGAATGTCAGCTCCAGAAACACAGAGCCCCCATCTGCTGTATTCAGGAGCATCTAGAGGAGGTCTGCCTCTCGGGAGACACCCAGCAAGCACTTTCTGAGTGAGTGAATGAATGAATGAATGAATGAGTGAATGAATAAATTCACCCTTGCTCAGGAGTCTAGATAGCCATTCTTTCATGGTGGGTTCTTGTAGAAGAGGCCCTGACTTAGTCCACACAAGATCAAGGCTGAAGCATCCCGGAGAGTCTCTGGGGCAGGGACACAGGTGGTGATGTTCCGGAACATGGAGGAAGGACCCAGGAGCCGGGTCACACCTGGCTGAACATCCTCTGTGCCCTTGATCACCTCCATCTGAGCTGCCTGGGCCCCAGCAAGGCCCTTGACCACCTCCATCTGAGCTTCCTGGGCCCCAGCAAGGCCCTGCCCAGGTGGCCAGCTGCCAAAGAAGCCCTATGAACCTCCCATCCCAGACAGGAGCTCCCTGAGACACGAGGAGCAGCTCTGGCCTCTCCTGACTTGTGTTGGTGTCCAGCATGCAGGAGCTGGTGTCCAGGAGGCTGGACTGGCCTGAACCAAGGTTCCATACTGCCTTGCAACAGCCCCGGGATGTGTGTGCAAAGATACCAGCTGTGAGATATTTTGTTCCCACCCCTGGTGGGGTAGAGGTTTTCCAGTCGGGCAAATGGAAATACACCCCGGTTAGCTCTATGCTTCTGCAGTTCCCCGCTGAGGATGCAGTGGGGCCTCTTGCCCTGAGCAGAGTGGGTGGGGGGCATGATAAGCCAACTGGCTTAGGGAGTAAAGTTGGGTCTCCCCAGCTAGTCTCAAGGGGCAACTCTCAGCTCGGATTCCGTAGATATGGAGTGGACTTTCCAGAAAGTAGCGAGCTCCCTATCACCAGGGTATTCAAGCTGGATTTAGATCTGCACCCTCCAAAACGGGAGCCACGAGCTATACGAGTGCTTGAACTGTGGCGAGTCTGAGTTGAGATGTGCTATAAGTGTAAAACAAATGCCAGACTTCAAAGACTTAGTATAGAAAAATTAAAAAGTATTTGTATATTGATTACATATTGAAATGATATGTAATCAATATCAGATAGATATTTGGGATATCTTAGATGAAATAAAATAGCTTATTAAATTTAATGTCACCTCCTTTCACTTTTTTGATGTGGCAACTAGCAAATGTCATATGACCCATGTGGTTGGTATTATATTTCTACTGGATTGTGCTGGTTGAAATCCTTGCTGCTCAAAGTGCGGTTCCTAGACCAGCACCATCCACATCACCCGGAAACTTGTTGGAAATGCAGAATCTCAGGCCCCACCCCAGACCCACACATGGAATCAGGAGCTGCATTTCCACACACTCCCCAGGTGAATTTTGAGAAGCTCTGAAGAGCCTGAGGCTGGGGGTCTCAGAGGGGAGCCCAGATAGGGGGTGGGAGCACATGGCCTGAAGCCCAGCCCCTATCAGGTAAAATATTAAGTCACTGATGCCTTTCCCTTAGTTATACCCTCAGCCCATGGTGTCCTTTAAAACTAACCCTCACCAGGAAGTGCACACGGACTTTAAGGAGAAGAGGGCAACTTTGCAAGGGATTCGGCTCTGTGGCTTAGCAATGAATGCTATCAGGGAATACACCAGGAGCTGGTCCCCCGTGACTTTTTAAAGCCTGAGAAATGATCTCAGAAAACAACTGAAAAATACATCTGTGTGTTTTAAAAACAAACAAACAAAACTTAACCGACCCCTTCCCCACTCCATCACCAAATTCCTCCTTCTTTTTCTCTCTGAAAACTTGGCCAACAAGCATTAAATGGCACTAAATATAGAAATGGTGAGCAAGTAAATCACTCAGAGGTGCCACATGTTGCCCAGGGCCTGTTTTACGGTTGAGTTGTAAACCATTGAGAGCGTGGAGCTGTAATTAAAATGCTGACAGCTTCCCAACTGCCAAGCATCCAGGAGGGAGCAGCGCTGGGAACCAGCAAGCAGGGGTTTAGGGAGGGTGATGCCCTTCCTAACGCTGATCAGCCCAATGTCCGTGGGCTTCCAAGACACAGGCAAACCCTTCTCTCACATGGAAACAGGGCCCTGCACTCCCCGCTCTCTAACACACCTCTCTGTGACCTCCTCTCCTTCCTGAGAGCCACACTGGCCTCTTTGCCTCTGGGCTCTGACCTTGTAATTCCCTCTGACTCAAATGCAGTTCCCCAGATGGCTCATTTCCTCACTTCCTGTTCAGAACTTACCTTCTCCAGGAGGCCTCTCCTGATTGCCTAAAATAAAATGCCCCTGCTCCTGACATCTGTGCCCTTTCATCCTGCTTTGTTTGTTCATCATAGCATTTATAACTCTTTGACAAGAGATTCCATATATATTTTACTATTTGTTTGTTGTCTCCCTTCCCCTAGAATGTCAGCTCCATAAAGTCAAGTACCATGTCTAATCCCAGAGCCTGAAACAGTACCAGACACATAAATAGGTGCATAATAAATATTTGTTGAATGAATGAATGAATGAATGAATGCATGGATTTCCATCCCTTTCTTTCAGCTGGTCTAGTGATCTCACTGGGAAAATGTCCAACTTTCCAGCAGTGAGCTCAGCTTTTTACTCATCCATTCACCCAACCATCCTTCCAAATAGCTATTCATCCACCCATTCATCCATCCATCCATCCACCCATTCAGCCATCCATCTATCCAACTACCCAAACATCCATCCAACCATCTGCTAAGATCTATCCGTTTAACCATTCATCCATCTATTCATTCATATTCCATTCATTCAACCAGCCCTCCCATTACTATCTATCTAGCAAATATCCATCCATCCATCTATCCATTTGTGCGTGCATCCATCCATTCATCCATCCATCCATCCATCCATCCATCCATCCATCCATCCATCCATCCATCTGTATATCCATCCATTCATCGTACCACTCAGCCATGCACCCACCCAAACCAATCCCCAAATGGTTAGAGCTCCTATCCTGTGGTCCCATAGTCCCCTACACACTCTTCTACCAAATCCAGTTCATGTTGTCATATTTACATGCGGTAATTCACTCTTATTCCTCTGTCATTAGAATGTAATCCCCCTCAAATTCAGAAATGGTATATTATTTATCTCAGACCTCAGTGCCTAAAACAGAGCTGGCATATAGGAATTTGGCTCTCTGGCTTAGAAATGAACACAATAAGGGAATACACCAGGGGCTGGCCCCCTCTAACTTTTTAAAGGCTGGGAAATAATCTCAGACATCAGTGAATGGTTGCTGAATGAATATGTTTTTCCTTTTCTCTTATTTACTTGTTCAGCATTTCCAACTACACTGAGCTTCCTGATGGCAGGAACCAGTTTTTAGTCATCTGTTGGTCTCCAAAATCTTGCACCTAAGGCAAAGAAGACACTCTATAAATTCTTAATGAATGAGTAAGTGGATGAATACACAAAAGGGAGGAAGTAGAGCAAGAGTGCAGCCTCTGGATCTGGACTGCCTGAATTCATATCCTGGCTCTTTGCTTATCAACTGTATGACCTTGGACGAGTTGCTCTGTGCCTCAGTTTCCTCATTTGTAAAAGGGAGACAATGCCAGGCTGACCTTATGGAGTTCTTAAGACAATTTTAGGAATTCATGCATATGAAGTAATTAGAACAGTGCCTGGAGTAAGACAAAAGCAGTACAGGTATAAAATATTCATGTGCTGCTGGCCCACTGGAACAAATATCGAAGGCACAGAGGGGAAACGGTGGGAGGGAAACTTCTGTCTGGGCCTGTGCTGTTCCCATAGGAGGCCTTCTACAGCAGGCACTCTAACTTTTCCCAGCCACACTGGGATCACTTGGCCAAGTACCAATATTATGTCAGGTGGCCATGAGTGCTACACAGAAAAACAAAATGTGGAAGGGAACAGGAAGCAACGAGACAGACGGGAGGGCAAGTTCAAATGTGGTGGTCAGGAAAGGCCTCCTTGAGAAGTGATATTTGAGCAAAGACTTGAGGAGGTGAGAGGGTGAGTGTCTGTAGGGAGAGCGTTCCAGGCAGAGGGAACAGCAAGTGCGAGGGACCTGGGGCAGGGACATACCCAGTGTGTGTGAGGAGCAGCAGGGAGACTGCTGCAGGGTAAAAGAGAGAGCGAAGGGGAAGGAGACAGGGGTGAGGGAAGGGCCTGTGAGCCACCGCGAAGGCTTCTGCCTCTACTCTGGGTGAGATGGGAGCCACGGTTGAGATTATAAGTGAGGGAGGCAGGGTTTAACCCACATTTGAAAAACCTGCAGGGGCCCAAGTTAGTAGGCTGGTGTGTTCCTGCAGGGAAGAGACGCTGGTGGATAAGACCCTGGGGTAAGGGGACTGTTGTGCCACTGCAAGGAAGAGATGCTGGTGGATAGGACCCTGGGGTAAGGGAATTGTTTTGCTACTGCAGGGAAGAGATGCTGGTGGATAGGACCCTGGGGTAAGGGGACTGTCACGCCACTGCAGGGAAGAGATGATGGTGGATAGGACCCTGGGGTAAGGGGACTGTTGTGCAATGTCAGGGAAGAGATGCTGGTGAACAGGACTCTGGGGTAAGGGACTGTTGTGTCACTGTAGGGAAGAGATGCTGGTGGCTTGGACGATGAGCTCAGGGGTATAAGTTATTAGGTGACAGATTCTGGACAGATGTTGTAGGTAGACCTGACATGTCGGATGTGGGGTGTGAAAGAAAATAAAGTGTCATGGCCAAGGCAAGAGCCGGGGTTTGGCTTACACAACTGGAAGGATGCAGATGCTATTTACTGAACCAGGGGATGGAGACAAAGGCACCAGCAAGTTTGTGGGAGAAAGATCAGGAGTTAGGCTGGGATAGATGTGTGCTCAGGGGCCAGTTGACATCCCGGAGCAGGGAGGCAGGGCGGGCAGCTGGATGCACGGGGCTTGTGATTGGGAGGCAGGTCTGGGCTGGAGACTGGACTTTATGGACAACTTTCAATGTCCTGGAATGTGGTGCTTGGGTACGTGTGGCATGGAGCTGAAAGCACAAGGGCAGAGGCCCCCTCTGGAGGTGGCTGCTCACCAGGACTGAAAGACCTAGGTGGACATCATCTATTTTGGATAAAGGAGAACCAGCATGACCTTGCTATGGCTTGGTGTCCTGTGGCTCTCCCTGCTCAGTGCAGCAAAAAATCTCAATGGCGACCTGGACCGCTCCTTCTCTTGAGTCCGCTAGCACACTCTACAGCCAGCGCATGGACGAAACAGAGTTTTAGAGCTAGAACAGTCCTTAGGAATAAAACGTAAGAATTAAAACTTGACCGTGGCTTTAAAATCACTACTACTGCTGATACTAACAACGATATTCATAACAGCAGTGACTGCTTTCCAAGCACTCATTGTGCCTGAGAACGTAGGACGTGTCTGAGGCACTCCAGGGGCATTATCTCATGTAACCTGCACAACAGCTCTGACAAGTACGAAATCCTCACTGCCTTTTTCTCAATGAGGAAACTGAGGCTTGAGAAGGGTGACTGCCCAAGGGCACACAGCAAACAAGTGGCACAATCAGGGCTCTGATCGGAGCTCTTTCCACATCCAGGCCATTCACATCTCCCTACATGGTCTGGCCAGGAGCTCCTGACCTGCCTCCAATCCAAAACTCTCAGCCCAGCAGAGAACCCCTCCGGGGGACTGAGCAGTACCCAACCAGAGCCTCGGCTGCCTCACCTGCAAAACAGGCACAATAACAGTGCTCACCTAGAGGACAGCTGTGAGACTCGGCCAAGAAAAGATGTTAAAAAATAAATAAATAAATAAATAAGGTCTTGCAAATCAGAAAGTATTTTACCAATGTCATGCGGGAATCTTTTTTTTTTTTTCCCTGAGATGGAGTCTCACTCTGTCTCCCAGGCTGGAGTGGCGCATTCTCAGCTCACTGAAACCTCTGCCTCCTGGGTTCAAGTGATTCTTCCACCTCACCCTCCCAAGTAGATGGGATTACAGGTGCCCACCACCTCGTCCAGCTGATTTTTGTATTTTTAGTAGAGATGGGTTTCTCCATGTTGGCCAGGCTGGTCTCAAACTCCTGAATTCAGGTGATCCACCGCCCTTGGCCTCCCAAAGTGCTGGGATTATAGGCGGGAGCCACCGTGCCTGGCCTTGTTGGAATCTTTATTATTTCAAAAGACTACCAATCCACCCAAGTCCAAAAATACACACACACCCGCATACACACACACCCGCATACACACACCCACATACACACACACCCACATACACACACACCCACACCCACACACACACATACACACACACCCACATACACACACCCACACACACACCCGCATACACACACACCCACATACACACACACCCACACACACACACACCCGCATACACACACCCGCATACACACACACCCGCATACACACACACCCGCATACACACACACCCGCATACACACACACCCGCATACACACACACCCGCATACACACACACCCGCATACACACACACCCACATACACACACACCCACATACACACACAGTTGAGAGCTAATAAGAGTCTGCACCAAGGATGAACAGAGCTTGGATTGCAGAGTTGGGATGGCTAGAGGGAACCCTAGCTCAGATGCTTTTTACCTGGGCAACCGCAAGCACACCATTGAACTGCTCTGTGCCTCAGTTTTCTTCATCTGTTAAATAGGAATGACAATAGCCCCTTCCCTGTGAGATCATTTACAAAGAGCACTTGGGATGGGACCAGCACATGGAAGGGCAGGCCTTGTGAGGGGCACACAGTGCCTTGCAGTGAGCAGCTGAGTGCTGGCCTCACTGCCCATGCCCAGCTGGCGGGGAATCTGTCCCCTCCCCGCCATGGCCTGGGGAGGCCCTGAGACTCTGAGTCCAGCTCTCCTGCCCAGGAGCCTGGGATGCTGCTCATGTTCACTGCCCAGACCTCCGCTGCCCATCCGAGAAATGGAGTTACCAAGGGTCCCCAAAGATGTCCGGTCAATCAAATGGAGTAATCCCGGGAAAGCACCTAGAACCTCACCCGGGACAGAGCGAGCGCAAGTGCTTGCCACTGTGAGCAGCCGTGACAGTGTCTCAATGCACACTGAAAGGAGGTAATTCAAAGAAGTGCCTTTGTCAGGCAAGGAGTCCTTCCTAGGGACACAGTTGCACCTGGATTTCTCTTCAAAAGACACAAGAATTGAGGATTAGGAAAAGTGACAGCTGCCAGCTCCTGGTTCCAGACCCTCCAGAACACCTCGTTTCTCCTTCCCTCTAGGATCACTCCTGCCCCTCTCCTCACCCACCTTCCTCCCATCACTTGGCTCCCCTCCCTCCCTCTTCCTGGCAGATTTGATAACACCCAGGAGTCCCAGTCCCCTTCCCGAGGACAAAGGCGGCAATTGTCCCTGGTGGGTGCCTTTTGACTTGGTCTCACCGTGGTGTAACTGAGCCTGTGACTCTACCTCACTTAGGGGGCTCTCAGGGCCTCGCCATGCTGCCCCCCTCCCTACCTCAGGTGGGTTTCAAATGAGTTCCCAGCTGCAGGGCCAGCAGCCACACTGGGAATTCCTTCCAAGATAAATCAGATGGCCAGCATCCGAGACCCCCTTGGGCTGGCGGGAGGCCAGGGAGGTGATAGGATGAGCTTCCACCGCAGCTGAGATCTTTCCAGGCCCCTTAGTAGTAGTACCAACATCTCAGCCCTTACTCTGTGCCCGCCACTCTAAGACAGTAATGTCCAATAGACCTTCCTGCCACCACAGAATGGTCTAGTAGGAAGCCACGAGCCACAGGTGGCTACCAAGCACTTGAAATGTGGACTGTGAAACAGAATTTTTAATCTTATTTATTTGTAATTCATTTAAATGTAAGTAGCCCCATGTGGCTTGTGATCATATTGGACGGGGCAGCTCTAAACAGTTTAAATTCTTCTAATCATGTAATCTTCATAACACTCTGTGGCGCTATTAAGTGACCTTGAGAGACTGAGGCACAGAGAGGCAGAGGAACATGGCCAAGGCCACACAGCTAGCAAGCAGTAAAGCCAGGATTGGACCCCAGAGCCCACCTCACGGCACAGGGAGCACCCGCCTCCCGCCTGCCCCCTGTGCACGCCTGGGAATGAGAAGGCAGGGACAGACACACCCAGCCCAGTGCCTCTGGTGCTCTGGTGGCTGTTTGTGACATGGCCTAGGATGTGTGCCACTTTATGTCACCAAGAGTATGCCCGGCCCAGGCTGGGCTCTGAGAGACACCAAGGTGAGTCTCGCGATTGCCCGGAAGGATTGGGGGAGAAGAGAAGTTTCCCCAACTGATGTTCATCAGGCTGAACAAGTCCAGAAACTCTGCTAAAACAGGGGGTGCCCTGGTCCCTGCACCAGGTGTGGTTCTCTGGCTGGCCATCTCCTTGTCCAGTCTCATCCTGAACCCCCATGACAGACTGGTGCCCGTCACCTGCCAAGATGGCACACAGAATCCCCTCTTCTCACTCATAACTGGGTTCCTCCCTGGCCCTGATGTGTCCTCTCCCAGGAAGAAGGTAGTGGCTCAGGGACTGCCCCCAAGGCCACAGTGACCAGAGTAGGAGAGGATGCACGTGTGCATGCCTGGATAACCCACAACCCAGACGACCACATAGCAGGGCCTTCTGGGGGCTGAGGACTGTAGTCTCCAAGTTCCTCAAATCAGAGGATCTGTGAATCTTAGGGTAACATCTTGGAATCACAGGATTTCAGGATCAGGAGACTGTGGGGATAAAAGCATCTCAGTCCAAGACTCCTGGGTGTGGTAGCGTAGTTTGAGGTTAAGACCTGGATCTGGAGCTAGGCTGCTGGGGTTTACATCCCAGCGCTGCACCTGCCAGCTGTGTGGCATTAAGCAACTTTCTTAACCTCTCTGTGCTTCTGTTTTCTTATTCGTAAAATGTAGAGAGCAGAGAATGCTAATCTCGTGGGACTACTGTGGGGATTAAATTAGTACATATATTTCAAGTGCTGATATTAGAATCATGTCCATATTCTCCAGGCAAATGAAAACCTTTCCTCCACCTGTACCACCTGCTCTAACAGGGACCGCATCCTGCTTCCTGATAGTAAGTTCCTTCTCACTTGAGCTGCCTTTTCCCCATATTCTTCCATTCTGTGGGTCCTGGTCCTGCCTGCCACCCTCCCAACCACACCACCCCCAGTCCTCAGGGACTGCAGGATGGTGACATCTTCCTGAGGCTGCTCCAATCACAGCTGAGCCACCTGACTCCTCCCAGGCCTGGGTGTTCGGTGCCTCCTCAGGGCCTGCCCACATCCATCCAGGTTGAGGATGGGGTGGTCTTACTAGCCCAGAGCAAAGTGGGATGCCAGGGACCAGGCCACATGAAGCTGGGGCCACAGACGTTTCCAGTCCCTGTGGGAAGGGCTGCTCCTGCCCCTACCCATGTGTCCTCTCTTATCTCATCCCCTTCCTGCCTGGGTACTGTCCACTGCTATGACAGTGGCATCACTGACAGGACCTGGCTGGGCCCTGCCCTTGCTGTGTCATTGGAGAAAACTAGCCAAACCTCAGGCCTCGTGGGCACCCTCCGCCCCAGCCTGGGCTGGTCCCCCTCCAACCCGTTCTTGGTAGCTTCCTCTCTGGTCTCGTCTGGGCTTCTTCCTCTGGGCCCACATACCCTGGCCTGGTCATCCCACTAAGCTTTTCTCAAGCCCACCACGGACCTCCTGGCCCCTACCTCAGCCTCTCATCCAGCTCAGCTCCCCGGCCCCGGCCAGCTCCAGGAAGCGGAAGGGAGGTCTGAGCTGGGAGCCAGGCCCTAGGTGCAGCTCTTGCTTCTCCATTCCCTTGGTGTGTGGCCTTGGCACGGCCCCTCCAGGTCAGGGTCTCAGTCTCTCATTGATCAAATGCCCACAGAAGAGAGAATCTCCAGCTCTAAAACAATCCTACAGCTTTCCTTGGCACTGTGCCGAGGCCACTGTCCTTGACAGTGGAGGCTAGGGAGGGTTCCTGGATTTAGCACATAAATAGGCTGAAAAATGAACCCTGACCTAAACTTACACCTCATAGAAAAGTTAATTCAAAGCAATCACAGAACCTTTCAGACATTACACTAACTGAAACAAGCCAGACGGAAAAGGACAAAAACTATATGATGCCTCTTATGTGGGGCGCCTAGAGCAGTCAGATACAAAGAGACAGAAAGTGGAAAGGTGGGTGCCAGGGGCTGGGGTGGGGCGGGGGGGCATGGGAGGTGGTTGTTTAACAGGGACAGAGTCTTCATTTGAGAAGATGGTAAAGTTCTGGAGATGGAAGGTGAGGATGGCAGCGCAACAGTGTGAGTGTGCTTAATGCCACTGGGGTACACACCTAAGAATGCCTAACATGGCAAGTTTCATGCTAAGTATGTTTTGCCACAATTGAAAATAAATAAAAATGTAACATACAACTTAAAAAAGAAATAAATTTTCATTGATGTTTTTAAATTAATGAATTTTTTAAAAAACAGGTCACAGAGTTGAATGTGAAACATAAAACTTTTAGGAAAAAAAAATGGGAAATCGAGACCATCCTGGCTAACCCGGTGAAACCCCGTCTCTACTAAAAAATACAAAAAACTAGCTGGGCGAGGTGGCGGGCACTTGTAGTCCCAGCTACTCAGGAGGCTGAGGCAGGAGAATGGCATAAACTCAGGAGGCGGAGCTTGCAGTGAGCTGAGATCCGGCCACTGCACTCCAGCCTGGGCGACAGAGCGAGACTCCGTCTCAAAAAAAAAAAAAAAAGGGAAAAACTTTGGGATCTAGGGCTGAGCAAAGAGTTTTTAGATAATACCAAAGGTACAGTCCATTCAAGGAAAAATAGATACATTGGACCTTATCAATTAAAACTTATCAAAGTTAAACACTTTTGCTCTGTGACAGACCCTATGAAGATGATAAAAAGACAAGCTACGGACTGGGAAAATATATTTGCCAACCGCATGTCTGACCAAACACTAGCTGCTAGAATCTATAAAGAAATATCCAGACTCACCAGTTAAAAAAGTAAACTACCTACTTAGAAAATAGGCAAAAAGACATTAACGGATGCTACACTGAAGAGGCTATCCAGATGGCAAATAAGCACAGCAACATGCAGGAGTGTGTTGTTGGAGGGTGGTGTGTGTGGGAGAGAAGTTGGAGACAAGGTTAGGGTACAATGGTCCCAAGAACCCCATGTCATTCCCCAGCCCACATGTCAGACCTGGAGACCCTCCTGGGAGCAAAGAAAAGAAGCCCCTGCCATGGAAGAAACCAAGGCCCTGAAGGGCTGAGATGTGCCCAAGACAATTCCTGCTCCAAGTCCCCTGAGTCCTGGCTGCAAGCCTTTCCATTTGCAAGGGCGAGAACCCACAACTGTGCCCAGGGGCGGGGCAGGAATGGAGGGCATGGCAGACTGAGGATGCCTCCTCCCAGCCTGGCCTGGCCAGTCAGCTTCAGGCTGGGTGGGGCCTGGCTCCTCAGGCCCTTGACATGCCACCACTGGCCACTCTATCTGGTCAAATATGCAAGTGGCCCTCGGGACAGCAGAGAGGAGCATAGCTAAGCAGGCCTTATCTGGGCTCCGCCCCAGCTGCCAGGGGCTGGTCCCTGGTGTCCCCTGACTCACAGGCCTGCCTGCGGCCAGGGCAGGGGTGGGAATCCAGCTCCCAGGAGCACCTGGACCAGACGGGGCAGGGCAGGAAGGGACAAGACCGACACCCCTCCGTGTGCAAGAGGCTGGGCAGGGACTGGGAGGTGACTTTTCACTTCGGTGGAATTCCATCCCCCTGAGCTCACCTCCCTTGGAGCAAGCGGTGCATTCCAGCAGGGGCCAGCCCCATCCCAGCTGGGCCCCCATCCCCAGGGCTGCCTCTCCTGGGCTCAGTCACCACACTCTCATGAAGGGGTTGCTGAGGGCTCCCACCCTCCCCCAGGCCCCCGGAGCTCCCTGGTGCACTTCTCTCTCTGTACAGTAAGGCCTCGAAAGCCTGGCCTGCCAAGTACAATATTGTCATGGAGGCTTGGAGATCCTTGGCCCTTGGCTGGGTTTCGAAGCTGCCCAGGCTTCTCTGCACTCCTGCAGGGGGATGTCTACATGCACTCACAAATGCACCCAGAAGGCCCAGGTTCTCCTGGTTCTCCTCCAACCTCCCTGACTGTCCTTCCCTTCCCATAGCCCTCCTATCCCAGTACCCATTTGCCCAGGCTGTGGCCCAGGCTGTGGCCCAGACTCTCTCCTCCTTTTCCCCTTTAACCCTCCCACCGGGCAATCTTACAAAGACCAGGGCTTCCATTACCACCCTGCTCCTCCACCCCAAACACACCTGACGCAGCTCCTACCTATTAAGCTTCCTAAACAGCCTCCCCAGCCACGCCCCCCAAGGCTCCTGCTGGGTTTAGGCACCAACCGTGGCCAAAGCCTCTTCACTCTGTTCTCCAGTATATCCCAGATAGGGCCAGAAACCTGCCCAAGCACTGCCCCACCAAAGCCTCTTCTGGGCACCTCTGGCCTAAGACAAAGTCCCACTCCTTGTTCTGGCATTCAAGGCTGTGTGTTAGGATCTAGCCCCCTCTGCGGCCTCATCACTTGTCCTCCCCACCCTTGGCCACATGGAGCCCCCACAGCATGCTTTGTTAGGACTTCATGCTTTTAAATATGCCTGTGCTGCCTGAACTGCCCTCTTCCTTCCTGATGCCTTGTCAACCTGGAGGACTCCTTAGCCTTCAAAGCCCTGCTAAGAGTTCTCTTCTTCTGCCTAGCACTCCTCAGACTTCAAGAGGAAACAAACCACTCTTCCTCTGACCTCTTTTCTTCACTTTCTACGTCACGTTTCTCCTAAGTGTGTAGCTCTGAATCACAATTTTTGCTTCTTGGACCTGATTCTCTCACTAGACTGAGCATCTAGTCTTGAGGGCAAAAACTGGCTGCAATTTCCTTGCTGCCCAAAAGGCTGGAAAGAAATTATTCAAAGCCACAAAGATTCCACCATCCAAAGATTTCAACACAATGCTTCTGACTCTTCCCTTCCTCCCAGTTGGGGAGCCTATGATTCCACACATCACACGCTAGGATGTGAACTTCGTATTCTAGGACCCCAACCTGAGTGACCACTGATTTCAATCCAAAGTACAAAGACCCCGAACTGCCAATAGGGGAAGCTATAATTCTAAAATCACCTCGCCAAAAGATATTGGCACCTAACCATTCTGATTCGGCCTGCAGACCACACAACTGACGAGACAATGAGGGAAAGGGGGGGATACCCCGCAGCCTCCTTGCGGAGCTGCCCCTGCCCCATGGCCCACACCCTGCTGGGCTCAGACTCAAACTGGAGACCTGCGAGGGCAGGACCCCCCTGCGGCATTTATTCTTCCTCATCTGCCAGGGGAGTCAGGGGCTCCCCTGCAGCTCTGGGGCAGCCCCTCATCAGGTCTGCAGAAGCCACCCCCACCCTGGCCTCCCCGCTTCCCCTTCTCTCACACCAGCTGCCAACAAGCCCCAGAGCCTGTGGTCAGGTTGAGTCTTGTTTCCTCACGGCAGGAGTGAGGGAGCGGGTGATAAACACATCTGCGAGCCTTTCCGAGGCGCTCAGCCAGGAGCAGCGGCAGGCTGGCCCCTTTGCTCCCGTCGGTTCCCAAGCCCTGCCATGCGTGGGGCCCGTGGCAGCCTGTTGGGAGGGGGCTTCTGGGTGGGGTCCCATCCCTTTGAGTAAATGGCATGTTGCAAAATCCTGGGGAACCAACTGGCACCGGTCAGAACAAGGAGAGGGTCATAGTCCCAATCGACAGATGTGGAAACTGAGGTCGCAACAGGGGCTGGAACCCACAGCAGCTGGTGGCTGTCTTTGTTTGTGCCCTCGTCGGGGCCCTTGGGGTGTCCCAAGGCAGCAAGTGAGTGTCTGGCCATTTGGGGCTGGACCAGAAGACCACCTTGGTGTGCTCTGGCTGAGTGGTGTGTGTGGTCACTGACCTAAGTCCCATGGGTCAGCTGGCACCCTCTCTGAGCCTCCATTTCCACCCCTATATAGCACAAAGGGGACGGGTGGTGACTCAGGCCTTTCTCTGCACATACCGGGGAGTCTGCAGTCCCACCTCTTGGCTCAGGAAATACATAGTGTCTGTAGAAGTGCTTTTCTAGAAAGCCATCCCCAAGGGTCCTCCCTAACCAGAGAGCACTGGGCAGGCAGGGGGATGTATGGCCCTCCACTGGGCTTTCCTGAGCTGGGAGGGCTGTTCCTGCTCAGAAACATCAGGTCAGGCCTGGCCTGCACTCCACCTAGACCCAGCTCCTGACCCCACTCAAGGTAGCCCTGTACCTCCCAAGGGTCTATGATTTCTGCCCCTCTCCTGCCCCAGAACCATCAGTGGCTCACCAGCAACCACAAGGCACTCATCCGTTCACTCTATACATATTTGTAGAGTGTGTACTGTGTGCCACGCTCTGGAGTGCTGCTGTGTCTGAGACACCCCAAGCCTTTGTCCTCAGTATGCTTACAGTCTAGTGAGGGGAGAAAGCCACAGAACAAGGCAATCTTTGAGAAAAGGCTAAGAAGGAATGGGAAGGGAAGCCTCTCTGGAGAGAGGACATCATGGCTGAAACCTGAAGGACAAGGACATGGCAGCCATAAGCAGATCTGGGTGCAGAACATAAGGCTGCTTCGGCCCCATCCTGCGGGGATTCCCTTGTCAGGGGCTCACAGACTGGTCAGTGTGGTTCCTAACTGGCCCCCTGCCCCTACCTCTGGGCCTGCGTCCATTGCTCCCCAACTCACCAGATCTTGGCTGCTTCCACCTCCTTTCCCTGCCTAGCCAAACCTCACTCATTTCTTGGGGCCTGTCTCCTCCAGGAAGCCCACTGAGATTGGTCTTACAGCCTCTGACAGTTCCCAGTGTCTGTGTCGCCCATGGGCTCATGGCAGCATGACAGAGCAACAGCCACAAGCCTCACACCCAGTGGAGCTGTGTGGTTCACAGAACACACTCCCACGGGATCCACCCTGACCCTGACTTGCTGCAGGTCACGTGCTATTCTCTCCTTTAATTCTCACCATGGCCCAGTCAGGGAGCTGTGGGTAAGGAAACTGAGGCTGGGAGAGGGAAGCCATGTGTCCTCTTCCTGTCTGCCTTGAGGAAGTGAGGGCTTCAAGGCAGGAGGGAGCCTGGGACCTGGGACCTGCAGGGTGATCTGACCACAAAATCAGGGAGGAGGGAGCAGCTGGGACCCCTGCAGGGATGTGCCACCCTGGGCAGGAGCTCCCAGCCATGGGACTAGACAGGCAGGGCCTGGTAATTTCCCCCAGGACGTTGTCCTGGGGTAGACCAGGTGAGCAATTCCCCTGTGTGACTCACCAAGGCCACCTGGGAGGCTCTGACACACAGGATGTGGCCAGAAGCCTGAGAAGAGGGAGGAAGGGAAGGAGGGAGAGAAAAAAGGAGGGAGGGAGGCAGGAAGGGAGCAAGGGAGCAAGGGAGAAAGGCTAATTTGGCTCCTCCCGAGGATAAGAGTCCACATCTGTCCCTCTTTCCATCTTGCTGAGTAACATCCAATTCATCTTAAGGGAGATTCAGTTATCCAGCCTCTCTAATAGCTGACAAGCTTTGTGCCATACACAGATCCTGACCAGCCACAAGCTGATGCCAACGCCAAGCAGAATGAGGCTGAGGGCAGAGCCCTGTGGCTCCTCACCAGACACCCAGTACCAGATGTTACGAACAAGTCATTTCGCAGCATCTCCGCGAGCGCCGCCCAGCTGCCCTCCCTGGCTGCCTACCTTTCGGCCTGCCTCGTTATTGTGCAAGTTCATGAGAGTCCGGGCATTCTGCTTGATCTCCCGGGCATCCACAAAGACCTTGGCGAAGCCGATGCCGTAGCGGATGTCGGCAGAGCAGCCACCCCACTTCCAGCCCTCGTCCCGGTGGTACTGGCCTTGCTTCTCTTTGTCGCAGCCACAGTCGCTTAGGTTGCCCTGGGTACAGGCAGCTGTGATGGCATGGGCCACGCCGGCAGCGATGATGGCGTAGGTGAACGCAGCCTCCCGGCTCCCTGCGAGGAGGAGAGGAGACAAGTTGGGGTCAGGTCCCAGGCACTTGAAAGGAGGCTGGGCCTGACTAAGGAGTGAGGCTGAGCTCAATGCAATGGCTCTCCAAAGCTCGACTGTGTACCCATTCCTAACTTGCAACAAAGCTCCCTCTTAGGGTGATGAGCTGAGCAACTGCCGTTATGCACACATCCATTCAACCCCAGAACCTGGGGAGTCAACTGGGCAATAAAGGAGGAATGTACGTGGGCTGGTTGCCCGGGATCTGAAAGCCAGAGCAGGGGGACCCCTCTAGCCCATCAGTCCCCACTCCTCACTCCCAAGCACCCTTGACCTAACCATGTAACCTGCACACGTGCATAAAGCTCACAGCATCGTAAAGCAGCGTTTCCCCAACACCCACGGAGGGCACTGGTTCTGGGGCCAGAAGGCCTGAGTTTAAATCCCAGGAACATCAATCCCTGGCTCTGTGACTATTGGTCAAGGACTACCCCTCCCTGCGCCTCAGTCTCTCTGGCTGTAAAATGGAGACATATCATTGGTAACTTTCTCATGGCAATGAGGGAGAACAAGAGTTTGTCCATGGAAAGCTCTTGGCCCCATGTTTTGTTTACGAAAACTGCCTGCACCCTACCTCTTGTTTTCGTGGCCACTATTACTCCTTCTGTGTGTCACCTGCTATTTCAGATGTCCATCCCCTCCCTTCTTCTGTGTCCCCGTCACTGGACTGTGAGTATCTCCAGTGGAGGGGCAGGGTCCTGAGCAGCTGGGGTGCAGGAGACAGCGCGGGACGGGCAGTCACTCAGGGCTGGTGTGAATATGGTGCTGCCACCTAGCCTTTTAGCCTCTCTGGACCTCAGTCTCCTCACCTGCAAAATGGGTTCAAGGGCTATGTCTGCTTTACAGGGTGAAGACTGACCAAAGCAACCTACGGGAAGCCCTGTGTGTGGGATAAGCCCTGAGGAGCACTGGGCGAGTTCGCTCTCATGTAGCCTGGGTGGGTTTCAGGAAAGGCACCTGGAAGAAGAGGCCCTGGAGCCCGGAGCAGGCAAAGGGGGGCCAGAGAAGGTGTTTCAGAATGCCAGGATGGAGATGGCTTCAGCAGTGAGTGAGGAGGTGGATGACTTGCTCCAAGTTGCTTCCAGCCTCAGGTCACTCTGTCCCATGCTCAGGGAGGTCCTTTCCCCACCCACCTTCTCATTCACCTTGGAACCTCCCTCCCCAGGAAGGAGACAGACACAAACAACTTGTCCGCTGCCCCATCGCTGCCCTCCCACCCTGCAGAAAGTAGGCCTGTCCACCTGCTGAACTGGACAGCTTCCCCATGCCAGGGCTGGCTTTGTCGTGGCGTGCCATGCCAGCCCACCCGTGGCGTCCCTGCTAACTGAATCCCATTTCACAATGTCCTGAAGGTCACAACAGAGAGGCAAAAAACAATGTCCTGAAGGTCACAATGGAGAGGCAAAAAAAAAAAAAAAAAAACCACACACACACACAGAGGCTCATCCAGTGTCTGTCTGCCCAGCCAAATTTCAGGTTTACAAGATGACAGGGACCATGTCTGTCACTCCCACTGTCTCCAACACCCTCCAAAATGTGCGAGGGGTGAGACAGACCTAAGTCCCAATTTCAACTCCGCCAAAAGCTGTGTGACCTTGGGCAAGTCACTTAACCTCTCTGAGCCTCCATTTCCTCATCTGTTATTAGCAACTACCCTGTAGGAAGAGGTAGACATCACCTGGCATCTAGCAGGTACTTAAACAAACAGTAGTGAGCATTATAATTATAATAATTGATGAAATTATAGGTGCCACTGGGTGGTACAGAGAAGAACTTGCCCTGCCTCTGTTTTATCCATGGCCTTTATTGCTCCCTGCCATTTTAGACTTAGCTGCTGATTATCTGTTCCCCATAACAGCCCTACCACCATGACCCCTGCCTCTCTAGGATATAATTGCTCTGAAGATAAGCACTTTGTCATGGCTCTTGCTGTGTCCTCGGGGCCTGGCACACAGTAGGTACCCAGTAAATAGCAGTGGAGTGAATAAATGAATGAAAGAAAGCTCTGACTTGGTCACCACTGACTGTGTGCCTTCAACCACATGGTCCTTCTTGGGTGCTTGCTGTTCGCCAGACTCCGCGCTCAGCACGTTAGAAGAGGATGCCCATCTATTCTCTAGGAAAACAATCCTCAAGGGAGGTAATAACAGCCTCTCTGTTTTGCAGATGGGGGAACTGAGGCTCTAAGAGGATCTCACCGGCAGGTGTGGAGCCTGTGATAAACTCCAGGCCCTTATAGCCCATCTCCTAGCCCATTCATCAATACAAGACTGCCCCAGGGCATCAGCACATTTAGCCAGACACTTGGGTTTTTTGTTTTTGTTTTGTTTTTTTAAGGAAGATGGGAAAGAGTGGAGAGAAGGTAAGATTTGTTGGGCACCTACTAGGTTCCAGACCCATACTTGGCCCTCTGTGAAATGTTTTGCAACATTCCCCAGTGTAGACGTCATTCCCCATGGTTTTACAGTTGAGGAAATGGAGGCTCTGAGTTAGAGTGATTTGCTGAGGTCACCCAGCTAGAAACCAGCCAGAACTGGGATTCAAGGTCCAAGTTAGGCAGTGTCCTCTCTCAGCCCCACCCCATTAGGCAGTGTCCTCTCTCAGCCCGACCCCAGCTCCCTTCCTGGCCCATCAGTGCATGGAAACCCCATGGTTAGAGATTCTTCTGGCTTAAGACATCAACTCTTGTCAAAATGCACTTCTAAAACAAGATGGCATTCAGTTGTTATCAATTAAAACTTATCAATAAATAACTTATCAAAACCATTCAAATTAGATGGCTTGCTGAGCTGAGAACAGGGTTTGATGGTAGAAAGAAAGCAGAAAAAGCTTCTGGAATCTTAAAATAAATCTCAGATTCCATCCATGTCTGCCTCCTTTACTCATCCCAGGTAAGGTGGAGAAACTGAGGCCTGGGGAGATGAGGTGACTTGCCCAGGAAGAGTTAGGATGCAAACCTGGAGGTCACCTGCTGTGCCTAACCACTCCAGAGAACTCCCTTGGACCCTGGTCACCCTCACTGCTCCGAGAACCGCCCTTTTCTCATCTGTCTGGGGAAGCCCCTTCATTCAGGTGGATAATTTCCCAAATGCCATCTCATTTATCTTAGGAGATCTACCTGCAAGGGTGGTCTGTTCTACTGCTGTGGAAATGGGATGAGATCATATGCCCAATGGCATATAGTTCATAAAAAGCTGAGCAAAGACATACAAAATGTTTCTTATTCACCAGGCTCTGTTCTAAGCACTGAATATAGATCTATAGAATATATGGCAACAACGCGTGAGGTGGGGGCTGCTATTATCTGCATTTTACAGATGCAGAAACTGAGGCCCATGTGATACAACCTGTAAGGATTCAAACTTGGACAGCTGGCCCCAGAGTTTGACCCACTCCCTTGCCTCAAGGTCTTAAGAACCATTCCAGTCCTACTGACTCCAGGCCTACATTCTTGCCCAGATCATCCACGTGGAGCCTGTGAGTGAACCCCGGGCATGGCCACCATGGCCTATGGGGCCTCCAGGATCAGATCCCGGCAGTGGGGACAGCCTGCTGTGAAGGACGTGCCTCTCCGTCCTGCCCAGGAGCAGAGGAAGAACCTCCCTCAAATCCTGCCCTCCCCTTCACCTCCTTGACCAAGCCATCTATTCCTTCATTTATCAGATATTTCTTGAGCATCTACTATGTGCCAGGCACTGTTCTAGGGCATGAGGAAAGTCAGATGAGGAGTTTAGACATGGCTTTGTCTTCATAGAAGGACAGGCAGCAGGATAATGCCACTCCATGGTAGTTGAGGACTTTGAAGAAGGTGACACAGGGCAGTGATGGGAGTGGGGGACATCTGGGGTGGTGACTTGAGCGGGGAGGTCAGGAGGCTCTCTAGGGGCAGAGAAGGCATCAGGCCAAGTGGTAGCCTGAGTGATGGCCCTGACGTGGTGTGGTCAGCTAGTGGTAGGAGCTGGTGAGCCAGGGCGGCACCGGAGGAGGTGAGGCTGAGGGCAGGTATGGATTCTGCCAGCCCTTCCTCTCCCCAGAATCAGAGAAAAGATTCCTTGAGCCACAGAAACAAAGCCAGGGGGCTCCTACTGGAATGATAGCTTCAAGGAGGATGGGAGACTTGCTCAAGGTTACCAGTGACTGAGCAAGACCAGAAGATCCCCCGGGCTCCCTCACCTCCCCCATGCCCTCCTTACCTTTCAATCCACCCACATCTCCCAGGTAAAGTTTTCATCCAGAAGCCCAGAGACCTTTCCACCTGGGATATCCCAGGTGACTTCAGCTCAGAACTCAGGTAAGATGGAACCCGTCAGTCCCTCCTGTGTACTTCTCATTCACTGGGGGAGCCCCAAGCAAGGACTCTGCCTCTCAGTCTCAGCTTCCCCATCTGTGAAGTGGGAACCCTTAGGAGGACATTGCCAAGTCGTGAAAATTAAATGAGACCTCTGTGGAATGAAGCCTCTGTGGAGCTCCCAGAAGGTGCTTGATAAAGAACGATACGTATTATCACTGAGATGAAAATGGGGAGCCAGCTGACGCCCTCTGTGGTTCCAGCTCCATAACGATCCCGGCGGGTACAGAGGAAATAAACTGATGTCCAAGCCTGCCCAAAAGATTCCATTCCACCGCCCTGTGCAGCCACTGTAAATGGTTTGCACCGGAATATTATCTGGGTGTATTTACGGTATCTTACTGGAAACCACAAAGTGCATTGTATTTTTTTTTTTCTTTTGCTATTTAAAGCCAATGGGTCAGAGAGCAAGCAATCTGCAGTGACACAAGCTGAAATATATGATTTGGAAAATATACAGATGGAAAAAGGTTGCACTTGCCAGCCCCATGGCATGGCAGTTCATAGCCCCTCTGGGCTCAGAATGCCGCATGGGGCTGTCTCATCAAGAGGAACCAGGGAGCCTCTCAATGAATAACTGGAAGATTTGGGGGTGCAGGGAGCTGTGTCTGGACTGAGCTTGGTAAGGTAACAGGCCCACAGCTAGGGAAACTGGGGAGGGGTGTGTGCAAGCCCCAGCCTCTGTCTTTCTCCATCCAAGGGTCTCTCTCCCTACTGAGCAAGGCCAGAGCACACTGCTGACCACTTGCCAACGGTCAGCATCTGCTCCTTCCTGGCTTCACAGCTTTGCACATGCTGTTCCCTCAGCCTGCAATTGTCTTCCTTGTTCCATCTGCCTGCTAAGGGGCAGGGAATGTAGCGCAGGAGGTTTTAAAGCAGAGCCCTGGAGGTGGATAAATCTGGGTTTACATCCTGGCTCCCTTTTCCTGGCAGTGGGACCTTGAGTGAGTTAACTCACCTCTCAAGGCCTCAGTTTCCTCATTTGTAAAGTGGGAATAACAAAATATCTACCTCCCAGGGTTGTTGGGAGGATTAAATAACCAAACGCACATGACAAGCTCAGCCTGCACTTGGTAAGGGATCAATAAACAATAGCTCTTACCAGATGCATTATTGGTTAGCTCCATATCCATCAAGCCATGGCTCCAGAGTTCCCTACTCTGAGGGGCCTCCCAAATGTCCCTTCCCTCCACTTGTGGCCCAGCACCCTGTCCATCCTTATTTTGTATTGAATTGAATGATCAGTCTTTCGCCGCTAGGCTGTGGGGGCCTGGATCATTTATCTGTGAAGCCTCAACAGTTGAATGAATGAATGTGCGTGTGAAAGCAAGTGTGTGTGTGTGTGTGTGTATGTGTGTGTGTGTGTGTGTCTGCATGTTGCATGCGCACGCACGCCTGCCTGCCTGCCTGTCTACCATATGAAAGCTGGGAAGAGAACATTATAACAAAAGACTCATCTCAGAGAATAGTGTCAGGAGAGCTAAAACCCAGGATGAACTGAGGCTTGCAAAAAAAAAAAAATGCAAACGAGACAAAAAGTCCTTTGTTAGCTGCATTCTAAGCAAGAATAAGGAAAGAATAGGTCTTTTGCTTGGGCAAGATGGCGCATTGTTAAGAAATGGCAGAGAGAAAATGGAGCTGGCCCGCCCCTTGCTTCTGTCTCTCTCACTGGAAAGGTCTTCAAATCCATCCTTCTAAGCATTCACCAGCTCACCAGACATGTGTTGCACTCTCACAGCCCTAGATGAGTAAAATGATGGAGTCCTTTTTGCAAGATGTGGGGACTCCCAGATGTGGGTATCCCCAGACATGGGACCCTCAGCCCAGTCCGTCACCTTGGGGAGAGGAGAGAGCTGCTCAAGTGACTGCCCAAGAGAAGTGGTAACAAACTCTACAGAGGCAGAAGCCCAGAAATGCATCAGAGTTTCCCAGATTGTAGACAGAGGAGGGTGGACTCCAGGGGTTGACTCCTAGGTCATTTGTGCCCATCCCTGGAAAAATTCCGGCAGGGGGGTACCAAACAGGAGGTCGTGAGCATGTGGAAAAGAATGCACCCATCCCCAGGAGCACACGGCGGGAAATCACCATTTCTTTGCCGATGATAATGCCGGAGACATAGCAACTTTCTGTATGTGCAAGGAATTTGATTATCTTCCTACATCCTGTCTCTCCTCTGATTAAATACCTCTGACAACTTCCCTCCCAAGCAAACCCCCTGAGGCTGGTCCCAAAACCCTGCAGGATGCCTGGTCCCACCTCTTCCCCCAGCCTCTTCTACCCTCCCTACCCTACGCCCTGCAGTCCTTCGTGCCAAGCCACTCTGGATCCCAGGGCTCCTGTTTGGGTCACCCAGCCAAGCCCTTCCTGCTGCCACTGCCTTTCCCCTCCTGGGTTGTGGACGGCCCTACTTCAGGTAACCCGTACAGGCAGCTTCTGTGCTCATCTCCCAGTGCCTATTGCTCTTCCACTAGATCCTCAGAGCACTTTTCAGCCTTGTCTTCCTAGTGTGTCCCCACCGGACAGCAAGTGCCCTGGACAGAGCCTGTACCCCAGCATTTACTGCAGAGCTTCTAGTAAATATCTGTAGGATGAAGACGTGAATAAATGAGTGGACATACAAGTGGAGGAGTCTTATCCCATGAACATTTAACTTGCATAAATTGAATGAAATGTACCAGAAAAAAATAAAATATTATATACTTATATTGTGGATATATACACTTCATTCTATACACTGCATATATATACACACACATATATATACACACATTACACTATATACATTTTACATGTATGTGCATGTTTTCCTGTACTTGTATGGAAACTCAGGTATTCTGAATTTTATGCATGATTGAAGGGACTTTCAATGGTAATGTGGATTAGAATAGATTTCACTGCCCATGGCAATGTCAGAAGTGAGGATGTGCCTCTTCTGTACCCTTGGGGAAAGATATGGAAATTGGTGATAGGTGGATATACTTTTTGGTAGATTCCAAGTTGATGTATAAACCACATTCTCAGTACGGTCAATCTGTGAGGGTCTCCAGGGTGATATTCCCCAGTGTGTGTGCCCCTGAAGAGCAGCTCCACTAGACAGTCAGTGAGTCCAAGGATGGAAATGAGTGGACCCTCCAGATTGAGTCAGCTCAAGCTGCTGTCTTGGCAGCAGGATGTTTCAGCACCTTTAATATGCTGGCAGGCATCCTGACTCTCCAGGAGCAGGCAGTATAACATGCTGAGTTCCCCCATTTTAAAAGGACACCCATGGGAATGTCCTTTTCTCCCCAGGGCAGCTGGCAGTAGGCAGTGGGTGGAGCCTGGGAACTGGTGATTTGCTGAGCGGACCCTGGGCACAGCTCCTCTTGAATCATGCCATAGCGGTCTTTCCTAGGCACTAGACCTAGTCAACATTTTTATCCCATTTTAAGCCAATGCAGAGATGGGCAGGAGAGCTAACAGAATGGTTGATCAAATTGACATTAAAAAGATCTTGATGAGTGAGACTGCCCAGCTAGGATGGATCTCAAAGAAAATGTGCAGAAATGAACATGCAGTTTTGTATTTGGGGTGAGAAATGAACAGCAGTCACTCGCACGACAGAGAAAATGGAGCACCTACTGTGCATGGGGTGTTCCCAGGCCCGGCAATCAGAAGATAAACAAAGCAAAGCCTATCTTCAAGGGCTCAGAGCAACTGGGGCCACACAAGGTAGAAAGGAGCTGGCCTGCCTGGGGACTATGCACTTCTTCACGTGTTCCATGAGGACCTACTGTGTGCCAGGCCCCAGGACAGATGCTGGAGGTATGGGGAGAAGAGGATCAGCAGATCTGGGCCCCATGGAGCCTCATAATGGCAGAGAAGACTAATGTCCGATGGGTTCTTGCAAAAGTAAACAAAGTCACTTCCAAAAGTGGTAAGTGCTTTAAAGACAACCGTGCAGGGTGCCCTGTCAGGGAAGGGTGGAGGATGCTGTCTTGGGCAGGATGGTCCCGGAAGACCTCCTGGAGGAGGTGGCCTTTGAGTGGAGACTTGCATATGCAGGAAAGGACAGGTTGTCCACCATCACTCAGCTGCTTCTCCCAAGTACCCTCTGTGCCATCTCCTGCTGCAGAGAAGAGTTGGGGCAGGGGGCTGCTCTGGTACTTGTGGTGTCCCTAGATCCACTGTCTCCACGGAGACTGTATCCTCCATGTCCCAGGCACTGGATCAGAGGCCCCTGATCCCTCACAGAGCTGCCTTCTGGCCAGAGAGGCAGACAATAATAACAACACAGCTACGATGTATGGGCACTTCCTGTGTGCCAGGCACTGTTCTGAGCGCAGTAAGTAACCTCATCCTCCCACCACCTGTGAGAATGGTGCCATTATCACTCCCGTTTGGTCAAGGCCCACTGTTGGTAAATGACCAAGCAGGAAGCATCAGGGCTGAACCACTACACATCGCTGCACAGATGAGCAAGTTAGAGAATATATCCTGGAGTAACAAAGTGACATAAAGAAAAATGCTACACAGTAAGAGTGGACAAGGACAGGCAGTGTACACTAGAGAGGGGGTAATGAAGGCTTCTCCGAGGCCTGACAGGTGAGCAGAGGATAGAAAGACAGAGGGAGCGAGCCAAGCTTGCAAAGAGCATCCAAGCAGAGGGAACAGGGAGGGAAAGGCCCTCAGGTGGGAGGGACTTTGGTATAGGTCCATAAAGGAGCAGGGAATGGGTGTGCATTTTATTCTCAGAACAACAGGAAACCACGGGAGGGTTTTACACAGCAGGATGCCACACTCAGAGCAACATGGAGAAGATGTCATGCTGGATGGCTGCATGGGTTGCAGGATGAAAGGGAGGAGGTGGGGTGCATTTGGAGGTTGATGTCATTATCCAGGCAACAAGTACCTGAAGATGGCGGTTTGAATCAGGAGGTAGTGGTGAAGGTGGTGAAAACTGGACAGATTGGGGGATATAGTCTGGAGGTAGAGTCAAACGGTCAGCTTAGACTGGTAATCACCAAGAAAATCTAGAGCGTGGGTCCCGGGTTCCTCAAGCTTGTGTGCATATGACACATCACACAGGCCTCCTGGAAGCGGGGAGGGGATGTCACCAATGGACAACAATGTGCCAGGCTCTTACACCCCGTATCATGTAACGCCGCTACCACCCAGCAAGGTGGGTGCTTGGCTCCCCCATTCTGCAGACTGTCAGAAAGGTGAAGTACTCATTTAAAGTCATGTGCAAGGTAAGGGTGGGGCTGGGATGCAAACCCGGCCATGTGACTCCGATTTCAGTACTCACTTGGCAGCCCCACACATGCAACAAGACAAGGGGTTCTCAAATACATGGCAGACTTGAGAATCTCACCTGTGGCAGGATCGCACAAACAGAAGAATCCCTCCAGCGAGGGAGGACTCACGACCGATTTCAGCTCTGCCACGAAACAGCCACATGATCGTGGACACCCTCTGCCTGACTCATAGCCTGTCTCCCAGGAACAAGATGGAGGTGGACACACTTTCTTTCAGGGGTGCCAAGGACCCAATGAAGTGACGGATGAGAAAGGGCTGTCTTGGCTCCTGGTCCACACTGATCCTCAGTGAAAAGATACAAGATAGAGTGAAGCCCCCCACAGCCCACTCATCCTGAGGAACCCACTCATCCCGAGGAACCCACTCACCCCGAGGCATTGCCTGGTCTAACCCTGGTTTCCCTGCACTGTGACTACAACCACACTGGCCAAATCCAATGGGAGAACCCACAACCCAACAGAAAAATGGGGACAAAGCATGAAGAGGTAACTCATGGGAGAGCGAACATGCACAGCCAGTACGTACAGGAAGAGATTTCAACCTCATCACTTCTCAGGGAAGTGCAGATCAGGATGCTGTTGAGATTGTCTTTCTCACCCACTCACTGGGCAGACATGCAGCTGGCCAGTCCCAGCGTTGGAGCTGTGCCACCAGCGAGGGAGGAGCTTGGCACAATAGCAATTCAATCCAACCAAAATGAAGTCATTTACTTTGGGGGAAGATCTCCATATGATACATTAAACATAAATAAGCAAGGGAATGGGATACTCAAGATTCAAGATAGGGAAAGTGTAGCCAGGGAGGGAGAGGCAGGGGAGACACGAGGGAGGCTCACAGAGGTGGATGACAAGTTGTGTTGGGGGTGAATTCGAGGGAGGTCACAGTATTATTTAAGAAAAGCAAATGGCTGGGTGCAGTGGCTCACACCTGTAATCCTATTGCTTTGGGAGGCCAAGGCAGGATTGCTTGAAGCTGGGAATTTGAGACCAACCTGGGCAACACAGTGAGACCCCTGTCTCTACAAAACAACAGAAAAGAATTAGCCAGGTGAGGTGGCGTGTGCCTGTAATTCCAGTGGAAGGATTGCTTGATCCCAGGAGGTGGAGGCTGCAGTGAGCTATATTTGCACCACTGCACTACAGCCTGGGTGACAGAGCGAGACCCTGACAGAAAAGGAAAGGAAGGAAGGAAGGAAGGAAGGAAGGAAGGAAGGAACGAAGGAAGGAACGAAGGAAGCAAGAAAGAGACAAAGAGGGAGAGAGAAAGTGAGAGAACGTGAGAGAGAAAGAGAGAGAGAGAGAAAGTGAGAGAGAAAGAGAAAGAG